>NC_137423.1:29751600-30259100 GCF_964374335.1 Astatotilapia calliptera
AGGTGTGAGGTGTCTCAGTGGGACTCCGATGAGCCTGTTCCGAGGGCAGACCTTCTCAAAGGTATTCAGGGGGCTCACGGTCTTCTGTGCCTGCTGTCGGACAAGATCGATGCTGAGGTCCTGGAGGCTGCAGGTACGCACTGCCCTCAGGTGGTAGGGTGACCAGATCTAAGCAGACTAAATAAACAGTATGAGTGTGGGTGATTTTTAATAATGCTTTTGATATATTTATCACCAGAAAAAATAGTTTTTCCTATCTCCCTCTTTCTGCTAATCACCTCATGTGTGTTTTCCTAACTTTCATTCCCTGAGGGACCGTGGGGGTCAGGAAATATAAATGCTGTGCATTCCCACACAAAGTGGGGCACTTGATTACCCTGTGTAGTAGTACTGATTTGGATCTGTCTGTCAGGGTCTGTAGCACACTGGAATGGACAGGAGGCCAACTTTAACATGGGGGGGGTTAGACTCCAACACGCTATACAAGATTACAACCATACATTGTACACTCATAGAGTAATGTTTAAAAAGTTAAAACTAGCCGCTCAAGCACCTGTTTTTGGTTTCAAAGGGTTGCTGGAAGTCTGAGCTGGAAAGGCCTGTCCATTCAGCCACCTCAGCCATGCTTTGTTACCACAACTGCTGCAGAAGCAGTAAACTACTTTAAACCATGTGCATGAGTTAGAATTCCGCTGAGGGGGGACAGTGACTTTATTTATCAGGCCTGAACCCCTTAGGTCTGTCCATAATCACTGTTAATCATTCAGCTTATATTGTCTGGATGAAGATGGCCATTTTGTTGCTTTTAACCTCGGGATTTGATTACATTTATTTGACAGCTACGTGACTGCTTAGCTGTTTTGTCTTTGATTTCAGGGCCGAACTTGAAAGTGATCAGCACGCTGTCTGTGGGATTCGACCACCTAGCCATCGATGAGATCAAAAAACGGTGAACCAACTGAACTTCACTTTTAACCAATAACAGGACACACTATATGCCTCCTCAGTTATACCTATGTTTTGTTTTCAACAGTGGTATTCGTGTTGGATACACCCCGGATGTCCTGACTGATGCCACAGCAGAGCTGACTGTGGCTCTGCTGCTGGCCACCGCTCGCAGATTACCAGAGGGAGTGGAGGAGGTGAAAAAGTCAGTCTCACCTCAACGGTTGTTTCTCTAACCGTTCAGCTCAAATTGCTGATATTAGTTATACAATGATCACACTTTTTCTTCCTGTAAGTGGTGGCTGGAGCTCATGGAAACCTCTCTGGCTGTGTGGTTACGGTCTTTCTGGCAGCACTGTAGGAGTCATTGGACTGGGACGCATAGGTTGACTTTATAACCATATCTAATTTGCAAAGTCTGATCAGATTTTCCTCCTAGCATTTAAGACTTGATGGTAGTTGAATAACTGCTTGTGTTCGTGTGCAGGCATGGCCATAGCTCAGAGACTCATGCCATTCGGAGTAAAGAGACTTCTGTACTCTGGGAGAACAGCCAAGCCGCACGCTGCTGAAGTGAACGGAGAGTTTGGTAAGGAATGAATAGAGAAATGCACACAGCGAGAGGGGGATGATAAAGCACAGCAAGGTAGAAAGGGGAGGGCAGTAGTTGTAAACCTAATTTAACCCTGTTTCCAAAGGCATGTGGACACAAAATGTGAATTATACAGAATGCAATGTGTTGCACATCAGTTAAACCCCACATTTAACTGTAAATGGCTGGATTGAAACAAAGAAACTACAGTGAAGATGGCATCTGAGCTCTCGTGCAAATTTACACACAAGGCCTGTCCAAAGGTTTTATTCCTGGCAATTAATGATGTAGATTTAATACGTGGTAGATTTAATGGATGGATAGATAGAATAGAAAAATAAAGATCAAATCACAGTACTCTCAAGTTGCTGAAGGGATTAAATAAATTAGGATAACACCATCTTACATCATCACTAATACATCCACAAGCCTTGGTATTTCCATCATCTTTAGATGTGACAATAAGTGTAACATATTTACTTCTACTGCAGATTTCTGTCTGTGATAAATGCAGCGCTGCCCAAGGGCCCAGAGATCACAGACACAGCCTTGTCCCTTGTTTTGTGAAGCAGACGTGATTATTGTACTTTTAATGTTTTGTATGTAGTGTTTACAGAGTGGTGAACCTCTCTGTCTCAGTTTTACTCACATCCTCTTTTTTTATACCCAGTCAGGCCTTTTGTTCCTCTCCTTTTAAAGGCGATGCTGGCACTGGAAGCAAACACTTTACAAAAAACAGGATGCGTGTTCTCATATAGGGCTTAAATTGCTTTATATCCTTATTTACATTGTACATAACAATTTTTGGAGGAGTACATTCACATTTATATTCCAACAAACTGGGTTTTGGGAAAGACGTTCATTCAAAACAATAATGAAGTGATGTGGATGAAAAGAATAAGTCACGGTCGGGTACATGATCAGTGTTGGCTTCATAGTTTCATAGTGGATATTTTATTGATTGTTAATCTACGTGTTTGTCCTGTGTCACCTCTTCTGTTGATCAGTTCCCCTGGACACACTTGTGTCTGAGAGCGACTTCATTGTTGTTTCCTGCTCCCTGACACCAGAAACCCAGGGCATGTGCGACAAGAGTTTCTTCAGCAAGATGAAACCCACCGCAGTCTTCATCAATACTAGCAGGTACTTTTTTTTTTGTACTTTTTTAATAACAATAAATCCCCATCATCATACAGTGAATTATTTGATTTAGGGGGGCTGTGGTGAATCAGGAGCATCTATATGAGGCACTGAGCAGTGGACAGATAGCCGCAGCTGGACTGGATGTCACAACACCTGAGCCACTTCCAACAAACCACCAGCTTCTCACGCTAAAGAACTGCGGTGAGCAGAAAGCTTGTTCCCCACGTAGATGTCTGCTTCTGACCTCTAATGTTTAATTTACTGTTTAAAAAATATTTTCTGTCCTGTTTTTATCCCATGCAGTGGTGTTACCTCACATTGGCAGTGCCACCTACTCCACGAGAGGCGTCATGTCGGCATTGGCAGTGCAAAACCTGCTGGGTGGTCTGCAGGGCACAGACATGCCCAGTGAACTCACCCTCTAAGAGCCTCAAAGTGAGCCGCTGTGCCTCTTCTGCTGACAGCAGAAAACAATAATGAAGTAATGTGGATGAAAAGAATAGTAAGAATGTAGTTCAGTCACGGTCGGGGACATGATCAGTGTTGGCTTCATAGTTTCACTTTAATCTGTCATTTTTGACACCGATAGCACTTGTTATATTCATTGTGCATTTTTGAGGAAGGAAATGATTGGTGCATTTTTGTGAAATATATTCAAGTACTTAATGGCCTAAATAACAAACCATCGGCCCTTGTTAACCCTAAAACTTCTCAAAATACACTATAATGTATTCTTAAAACTCATCTCCCCCATTTTAAAATGCAATATTTACCACGATGAACTTACTTATCTGCACTTTCTCTGCTAATACTTCATGTCTCCCGTTACTGAAACAGCATAACACTCCAGTTTTTGTAATGAAATATGATTTTTCTGAAGAATAAAAAGCCAACTTTCATGCACAAAAGTGTGTAATTTTGTATTATCTCATGTTAAAAAATAGATTAGTGATCTATAAAAAAGACCAAATGAATCATTTATTCTCATTAACTTGTAGCACAGCAGCAATTTAAGCCATCATCAGTTCATTTGCATCAGTTTGGATACATTTTATAGACTTAATTTAATTAAATAGTAATAAATAACAGTCCATATTTAGAGCAAAGTGCCTGCCAAAGACTGGTCATCTTTCCAGTTTAAGCAGGTGTTCTTCGAGTGCTTATACAGGTGGGAGGACTGGCTGAAGCGCTTGCCACACTTGGGACAGGGGTAGGGCTTTTCTCCTGTGTGGACACGAATATGCTTCTTGCAGTCAGTCAAGTTCATGAAGGTTTTACAGCAGATTTTGCAGGCATATTTTTTCTCCCCTTCCACCAGTAGCACGTGGTCCTCAGCAGCTGCTTTCTTGCACTTGGAGAGAACATCCTCTGAAGCTCTTGTCAGAGGTGGCCGATCGGCGACGTCCCCCCCAGAGCCATGGGAAAGCTCTGTGCCGGCTTCTGATCCAGGTTGCGTTTTGGGGGCGATTCGACGGAAGGTTGTTGCTCCTGAGCTTTTCCCGGCCCTCGAGGGTTGGACGACAGGGGCTCCCGCACTGAGTGGTGATCTGACGGTGCTCAGGAACCCTGTTAGAGAGCTCTGGGTGGGCTGGAGGATGATGGTGTCACTAAATCCTGGACTCTGAGTTGGGAGAAGCTGCTGCAAGGGGACCGAGGTGACCGGAAAGATAAGTGAAGATGAAGAGTCTGAAGACTGAGCAGTAGAGGTGTTTGCCTCGTCTGACTTTTGATCGTGCTCACCTGCATCTACCAGAGCTGGAGGAGCTTCGCTGGCGGCGGCGGCAGCAGCTGTGGCAGCAGCTGTGAGGCTGGCTAGACTGTCATCTTCTTCCAGAGCTCCCATGACACTTTCAGTGCCGGGATTGAGGAAGCAGGAAAAGGCCAGGTCTGACAGGCTGTCCAGGCCCTCACCATCTGCCGAGTCCTCATCCAAATCTCCAGTTTCTCCCTGCTCCTCGGTGCGAAGATCTGTGCACAGCTCTGACTGTAAAGAGCCAACATTACATGTTGCTGGGCTGGCTGCAACCATCTTCTCGCCACTGAATTGTGCATTCAAATTATCTGTGCAGGCTTCCAGTGGAGACGGAGGAGAATTACTGGTTAACAAATCTGGAGAATATGAGCTTAGATTTTCTTTTTTCACCTCAATCACTGCCATCTGAGGTTTGTCTCCCTCTTCCTCTCCCACCTTTACCTTGACCACACTGTCTCCATCTGTATGTTCACACTTCTCCCACACACCTGCTATGCTGCTATCCGACTGGCTCGGCAGCTGGATTTCCTCTAATTCTCCTTTGGGTGCTTTGTACTTCTTCTCCTCATCATCACCTTGGTTTTCCCAGAGTGTGTCAGTGATCTGCAGGCAACCTGAAAACAACGGAGCTTCTCCTCTCTCCTCATGGCTCACACAGCTCCTGGTAACAATAGGCGAACACTCCTTATAGTTTGATCCAGGAAGTCTGCAGGTTCTCTTCTTGTCACTGAGCCTGTCCTCATGCAGCTTTCTCTTATGCCCCACTATCACCACACAGTCTTCATCCCCACCAGACTGACTCACCTCCTCTCCCATTTCCTCTTTATCGAGGTCCTCTTCCAGGCCTGATCTGACCCGTTGCTGTGAACTGCCTGCTACCTGGGAAGATGGACTTTCCTGCTCCTGCTGCTGCACAGACCTCCAACCTTTAGGCGCAGAGGCAGGGAAGTTTTTCCTGGACAGGTGTATCTTGCAGGCCTTGACCACGGCGTTGAGGTGCAGGTGCGATGCCGCCAGTAACACATCCATCACATTGGAGGTCCCTAGGGACAGAGTGGAGGTGTAAATCATATCGAGCAGGGTGGAGAAAGACTCTGGGGTCACCACCTCCGGATCGAGCTCTATCACATTGGGACCATCTCGACACCTGTCAGCCCCTGAACCTCCAGCCTCATCTGCAGTGTCGCTGGAGGTGAGGAGAGCCCTGAAGTGAGAACTGCATGCTGCCAGGATGGAGCGGTGAGCCTGAAAGGTCTGACCTCCAACCACCACTACACAGTCACACAGCTGAGCTTGGAGGCGCTGGTGGTTGAGCTGCTTGAAAATATGCTGGAAGTGACTTGGAAAGTTCATCACGGCCAATGGAGCTGGTTCTTAAACACTAAGGATATCAGATTATCATCGAGAATCCATCGGGCCGGTCGATCGATAAGAAACCGATCTTATCTCCTCATCCGCTGCGAACAGCCTCTTGGAGCACAGCTCCAGTGTTTAGCAGCGTTATTGTCTGATTCACCGGCTTTTCTAGAGATGTTCTGGAGTATGGGCGGGCCTGGTCCAACGGTAACACGGAGGAACGCGAAGGATCCCGCGCGCGCACAGCTGATGCTCTCCTCACCAAAACGAACCTCAAACTGCAGGCGTGATCACCCTTACGCGGTTGGTAAGCCACACAGCTCACACACAATAGCCCGGTTTAGCGTCCATTGCTGACGCCTCCATCACTTGCAGTCTCACTAGTCCGCAGACTTAAGTAGCAGCGCCCCCACATGGTACGATATAGGAAGTTCGGGCACAAACCAGCCAAAATATTTGATCAAATTTTTTAAATTGTAGCAACAATACAGCAATAATTTATCTTCAGAGAGCCAGAAATAGTTGTATATTATCTATAGTTTCATACTACATACATATTAGTGCTACTAATACGTGCTGTGTATTAAGTATATCTCTCAAATATTAGTTGCTGAAGAAACACTTTTACACTGGCAACATAAACATGGATTGACTTTATTATGACATCTGGAAGAAACTATTAAAGACAAAACATGTATAAACAAAGAGTGACAATGTGTTTTAATAATAATAGTTAAAAAAAGAAAAAGAAAAAAAAGTTTACAAAGTGAAACAAAACTGAATGTGTGTGAGCCGGTTTCTCCACTGCAGTGATGGACAAACGCTGGTAATTTTCCGCTGTGATTTTGTAATGGAACCAGCAGTCTGCTTCTGGACATCCATGCCGTCTCTGATGCAATCAGCTCTCTGTGAATGGATGGAGGAGGAGGAGGAGACCAGCTGCTCCGCTCATATGCTGTCCAGCTTCTTTAACACATACGGCGCTGTAAACACAGACAAACGTCATATAAGCTCAACCAGCACCAGTCCAAATAGATACACAGCTCTCAGGTACAGATGAACAGACACCGTCTTACCTGCTACAGGTAAACAAATTCTTATAGGAAGAGAACAGGAAAGACAGAAGCACGCACCAACACTAACATATACAGTACTGTGCACAAGTATTGAGTGACTAATCCAAATTTGGCATTTTGTGTTCAAATCATTGTCAGTATTTACAGAGGAGGTCAGGAGCTACACAAGTGTCATCTGTAAAACACGGTGGAGGCTTTCAAACTCATTAGAATTGAACTAACTGTGTTTTTCTGTTATATACCCCGTTTCTATGTATGTTTCCACATGTTTCGTTAAATCATTGCACAATTTCCCCCATTTGCCTAGCAATACATAAAGAATAAATGATGACCCTACACTTTTCCACAGTACTGTGTATCAAGCTCAGTACTCCCTGGCACGTGAGGTGTATGTGATTTATAAATACTGTAAACCACAACATAATATACCTGATTGTGGCAACATTTTGATGTGCTCGGGTTACTTCACATGCATGATTATTACAAAGAGAAGGTGAGCAAATGACACAGTTTACTGATAATGAGCTGCATTAGATACCCGTGAGCGGTCTACTCAGCTTTCAATGTCATCTGACGCTACTCACTGGCTCTAAGCAGAGCGACGTAAATAAGGAAGTTTCGTAAAGACAAGATGACATCTTGTCGCATTTTCTTCTTCATCTCCTCCGGGTCCATTTTGGGTCCCAGCCCTTCCAGTTTAAACATTGCTGCTGTAATTCTACTCGGTCTGGTTCGCCTGAAAAATTCACCGTTTCAGGCGCATGGACGAATTAGCTAAAACGGAAATACGCAACACCGGAAATTAAGACGAAATACGGTGCCTACATAGGGACAAACCATACAAAGGAATCAGAACGCGAACGTGTATAGTGGCGCCTTTATTAGACCTTAACAGTTTTATCGTATATTTAGTTAAAATTGGAATAGTTTAGTTATTTTAGTTATTTCTAATTATGTTTTATTTATTATATTATTCTTATGTATGCTCTGCTGGATACTTAAAATAGTCTTATCCAGTGTAATGCAGAAGAATTAATACTCCTCAGGAAATTGTCTTTCTGCTAAAACATAATATCATGTTAAGAAAATAAACTAATAATAATAATAATAATAATAATAATGTTGGTCTCTCGGGTGTGGTCCACAAGGGTCAATTTGACCCTGTTTTTCGGTGATTAGCTTTAAAAACATTTAATTTAGGAAGTGCATAGATCTTTTTGAGAGTGGCAGCAGCACAGGCTCCGCTTTGGGACCGTTGTTATTTAACTGAGTGATTATGTGTATGATGCCAGGCAAAGTTGTAATTAACTAAATTACCTGAGGCCAGCTGAAATAGCCTACAATAAATCGGGAACCCTTTGGGAACCCGGCCGTCTGGGGCCCCTGGCAAATTTCCTGTATAGCACAGCAGTCTATCTGTGCGTGTGGGCTGCTTTTAAAATTAAGATTATTTCAACACACACACACACACACACACACACACACACACACACACACACACACACACACACACACACACACACACACACACACACACACTACTATTATTATTATTATTATTATTATTATATGTTGATTTATTTGACAGTAAATCTAATTTTATGGTTTTGATTTGCTCTATAACTTCTTCACTTAACATACTAACCGAAGAACTTATCAGAAACGCCCAAATGAATCCTTACTGACTACAATGACTATAATAACTCATTTGCTGTAACTAACTGACCTTGTGGAGAAGGGGTGGGATGATCGGGTAGAGGGGGGGGGGGGGGGTCCTCCCGGACAGACAGCGATGGAGGCAGCGAGGGGGTGGAGAAGGAGAGAAAGCGAGAGAGAGAGAGAGAGAGAGAGACGAGCAGAGAGAGGGGGTGGGTTATTTCTGAGCTCAGGGCCGAGGATTAGGCAGGGAGCAGTCCCAGTACGATGACAGCATCCAGCTTTTAGCCAAACCCCCCGCACACCACATCACCATCATCATCTGGCGCGGGAGGATATTTTCGAGAAACGGATTTCGTCTCGTATAAAATCTCTCGTCTTTTAGTAGAAAAGAGGGGGGAAGCCTAACCACCAATCCCCCCCCTCCTTAGACTCCCGGTCTCCCGATCAACCACGAGGTGAGTCCTTTACTTATTTCGCGGCGTTTGCTGTCTGATGAAGGACAGGAGCGCCCGGCTGGTTACGCAGGCGCCGACCGGCACCTTGCGTTCAGACAGCCCTGCCATTTGCACCGATTATCATCTGAATATGAATAATTTAACTCGTGGTCACTTTCCCATCACCCGCGGGCTACACCCGGGACCCTATATTTGACGGAGGTGGCGGAGATTTAAATCCGATTAAGATTACGCTGTAAGGGAAACAACAAAAGAGTGACGTTTCTTCTTCTTCTCTCTTTGTTTAGCCCCCTGGATTGAGCGGCATGGCTGATCAAAGTTAGTGTCTGGCCTGTGAGATGGCAGATATCGATGCTTTTAGGGGCATTCATGATGGGTTTGTGAGAGAGGCGCTGAGGTTAAATCTCACAACCCCCAGTATATTAATATTATATCAACACAATATAATATACAGTTATAGCAAAATCTCAACAAAATAGTGCTCGGTCTATAATTCACCATATTCTCAAACGCATGTGTTATGCATCGGTATTGGAAATCCACGCTGTCGTGTGCGCAGTGAAATCACCGTCACTAGCTACAGATGGGAAATGCACGGACGAAATCCTGGCTGATCAGAGGAGGAGGGGGGTGGGTGGGTAGGGGGGATGCCAGGAGTCTGGGTAGTAAAACACGCACACTATGAATGGGCGTAGGCGATGTGCAGCCAGCCTGAGACAATCGTCTCTTCCGATTTTTTCTTCGCTCGTGTCCTTTGGCCATGCACCGCTCTCCCTGCTCTATCTCTCTCTCACGCTCCCGTGCCGTGTCGGGCATGACAAGAGCAACATAACTAGACCGGAACAATGCGTTTCGCTTGTTCTGGGGCCCTCCGTTTAACGCATGGCGTGATTTAATGTGACCGCTTTGTTGCGACCCAGACGTGTGTAGTAATGCAGCTTCCACTCATTGCTATCTTCTCATTGATATCTTCTTTTAATGCTTCTGTTTGCGGTCCGTATGGCGTTTTGGCGGATCCTAAACATAAAGCTGCTTTCACTCAGCGTGTATACATGTGAGCACGCCGCCTGCGCTCCTGCCAGCGCTGCAGGCTTTGTGCTATGACTCAGGGATGTATGCTGAAGCATGTGATGGGAATTGCTGCTCTGAGGTCACTCCGCCAGAGAAGAAAAGCGACGGGCAGAACTTGCACATCAGGAAAAACTTGATGCCTGGCTGCATTATCCTCGATCTTCTCTGCTGACTGCTCCTCTGCCCCACTTAACCAGAGCCAGTCTACCATCCTCTCCCTCTCTCTTCATCTTTAGTCTCAGCTCCATGTCTCCGGGGCAGACTGTGCTGCTGCTGAGCTGGTGTTTGGCTGCTCCTGCTCCCAATACGCTGACCAGTACGACCTGCTCAAGAATTCATCTTCAGTTCATGTTATTATAAAGAGGAAGATTTCCGCTAATTAGTAGTCACGGGTTGCCTAATGTGATTGTAGAGGCTGTTTCTGGTGGATATATGAAGGACTATATCCATGCATCATGGGTTTATTATTGAGTATTTTACACCTGTTTCTTCCTAGAGCTGTCGCCAGAGGAAACAGGAGACGTGACCTCATTCATGTGACAGCTCTCTGGTGATGCCACCACTGACTGGCAGTGGTATCTTAATGTAGGCCAACCCCCCATTTCTGTGAACATATAGCAAAAGACTTTGAGAATGAAAAGAATTTTCCTTAAAAGCCCAAGCAAATCATCGGCTCCTAATAATCAGGTTTTCTGTTCTTAGCTGTGATATGAAATATTGAAAGCCTGCTGTATCTGCGTTATTACAGAACCCGAGCATTATTATAGCTTGTAGCAAACAGACTGAACTCTTATTGCTTTTACTTAAAGATAAGACTTGTATTGTGTTCCTCTTAAGGATCACCGACTTGAAGGAAATTGACTCAGACAGCAAAAGAAAAAAAGTGTTGCAGAAATTCCAGACTTGCTACATCTATCACCCTGGTATATCCAAAAGCTTTCCTCAGACATCAGACATCTCCTCTCTTTTTATGTCTGTCTGCATGTTTCCTTCTCTTTAGAACCATGAGAACCATTGATATAGATCTGTGACACAACACAACGTACCCATTATTTAATAGTGCACAGGGGAGCTCAAGCCTTGCCAGGTCGCTGATGAAAGGGGGAATGAAACAAGCGGTGCACGGTGAGCTCGGTCTCCATAATGCTAATGGAATGAGCTGACAGACGGAATGAGAAACAGAAGATGGGATTATGTCTGGAAGACAGGTTGCAGTAACAAACAACCAGCAAAACACAACATGCCGTGAAGTTAAACAAGCAAACAAGCTGTTCCTTTTAAAATCGACCTTATCAGTGATTTTATTCCTTCTTATTTTTTGCAATTGCATAGCATGGACCACTGCCACATGCCGCATCATATAAGGAAAACACGCAACCTCCACCAATAGAAAGTCAACAAAAACCCCTACAGCTAGCTTTGGTGATGTTTCTACTTAATTTTATGGCAGACCATCACTTGGAAATTTTGTACAGCATTTTATGCTGGCATGCTTAGTGGATGTTGAATCTAAATATTTAATGGGCACAAGAAAGCATCAGCCTCATGGTAGCCCTAAACAAAAAGTCAGAGATTCTCCAGAGTCAGCTGGATTCATCATCCATGCGCCTCAAGAGTCTCCCCCAAATTCTGTGGTAATATTTGTAGACATACACATCATGGTGCCCACGGAGCCACAGCCAATCTGGCTAAAAATACAAGACTATGTAGGGGCGTCTCACAGGTTTGGTGGTTTGATCTCTGCCTCCTGCTACTTTGTATCCTTTTACTGGATATCAAAGCACCTCTAAAAACCTCTTCCAATCTATGTATGTATGTGTAATACCATATAAATACACACGCTTTAACTCTTTACCCCCTGAAAGTCTATTAAGAGCAACACTTGAAATGCTTTTCTGAACTGAGCAGCTTCTGTCATATTTCAGGCCTGCTTATAGAAGAAAATTACTGGGTGTGTATCAGAAATTAGTGAGGGTGGTCTCTACCTCTGCAGCTAACCTCGGAAAAGGCCGGAAACTGTCCTAATGGCAGTCAAACCACAGCCTTATTGATATATACTGAGGTGTCAAAAGCTGTCATTAAGGGTGCGGGGAAGGTCGTCAAATGTCGTCTTTATGGAGAAAAGAGTTAATGAAAAGCATCTGATGATTCATCATGGAGTCGCTTTTTAATTACTTTAACCAAAGTTGAACATTATTTTAGACACGGTCCATTTTAAGTTCTGTGGTTATACAACATCCACATATTGAGCTTCTTACACGAAGCGACTTACAGTTCCTGACTTACACGCATAGAGCTACAGTGAGCACTCAAAAGCGTCTTTTTATTTAGACATTCATTAGCAAATTTAATGAAATAATCAACTTTTTTTGACTTTCTAAGAACACATTGTGAGCGTTTCCCCACCTTATATATAAGCAGTCAAGCATTTATTTACTTTATTTTTAAAGTCCTTCAGTATGAGTAAAGCAGGGCTGCCCAATCCCAGTCCTCGAGAGCTACTATCCTGCAGCTTTTAGATGCATCCCTAATCCAACACAGCTGAATCAAATGGTTTGATTACCTCTTCAGCATGCCATCGTGTTTGGCAAAGGCCTGATAACAAGCCATTCATTTGATTCGGGTGTGTGGGAACAAGGATGCATCTAAAAGCTGCAGGACGGTAGCTCTCGAGGACCGGGATTGGGCACCCCTGGAGTAAAGTATCTTGTTGCACTAAGTAAAAGACAAAGAACAAATCCTGCACTCTGACTGACTCTGGGGGGTTGTGTTGTCTGCTCTGCTTGTTGTTCTTCACGTTTACAACTTTGCATTTATGAAATCTGAGTCATTTCAGCTGTCTCACATTAAATCCCCCCCCCAAACACCACCACCACCACCTCCTCCAGTCCTCCAAGTATTGAAACACGCAGTATTTTCTGCCAAGCGTGCTGCTGTTGGACTGAATGTTCCCTGAAGTCTGTGTCCAACTTTATTGGCAACAACTGTGAGCCAAAATGAAATGTGGAGTTGCTGAACCAACCCCTGCTGCCGCTGTCCTGCACCTCATGCGGTGCAGCTGTATTCGGCGTGTCGTGCTCGGCTTGGGAAGGGGGTTGGGGTGCGTATGTGTGCACGGGACAGATTGGGAACAAGATGTCCAAAACACCCAACCGGTCCTTTCTAAATAAAATCTGTTGTCGAGTCAGTGGATTCATGCCCTGATGCGACTTCTCTGTGCCACGTTCAGGTTTTTCTGTACCGACGTGGTTTAGCCCAGCAGTGCTAATTGGGCTTAAAACCATTTTCTCTTCAGCTGACTGCACAGGAACTGCCCGTTCAGTACCACCTCTCAGCCCCCCTGAGGATAGAGTCCAGAAGCCCAATTCTATGAACTGCATGCGTCCTCAAACTGGGATTAAATAACTGGCTGTTTTGTCAGCGACAGAGAGACATTGTGTGAGGAAAATGAGCAGACGGGGGAGGGATTGTCTTAGAGAAATCAGACACAGACAAAAGAGAGAGAAAAAAAGAGGGAAGACAGACTTTATTACCTAACAGCATTCTTCTACGTTCGCCATGTAAAGTGAAGGCTGGTGTAGGGGTGAGAAGGTGAAGGGAAAAAGAGGAGGGAGACTGAGTGAAAGGCCAGGCAGGCTCTGAGGCTTACTGATGAGTTGTTTGCATGGTGAGCTCGGGGATTTCAGGACGTGACAGTGCAGGATGGCATTTAAGATTCACTATTGATTCAGAGAGAGATTAAGGAGCAGACCCGTCACCGTCTTCCACTGTGCTGGGTTTGGATAAAATGAAGATGCTGGCACATATTGAGAAAACTGAAGCGATCTCTCACAGTCAGAGAGGAGGGTTCTACCAACGCTACAGGTCTGAGTGTTGTCTATCTGTTTGTTAACAGCTCCTTCTGTCTCACTGTTTGCTCTCAAACGGTGGTAAAAAACCTCGCCTTCACTTGACCACCCTTTCGCCCGCTCCTCCTGATGAACGGACTCTGTCACCTTCCACTTTTTCTTCTTTATTTCCCCGTCCTCTCCAGCAGCTTTCTCCTTTCATTTCTTTTGGCGCTGCCCTCTTCACCCTTTTTAAAACTCTCCCCCTTTTCTTTTCCCTCTTCAATATCCTGTCCTTTCTTTCTTTTCTTTGCCCTGACCAATTCTCTTTCTGTATCCCTGCCCCTTTTCTCAGCCCCCTTAGAGCCACCCCCCCGCGCTCCTTTCTCCCCCTGCTTCCAACCCCCATTCGCCCTCTCTCCTTCTGTGCTCACTCTTCTTCTCCTGGCCTGTGTTGGCAAAGTGGCAGAAGGAGGCGGTTGGAGGCTGAGCTAGCTGCATTAGCCCCATACATTATTCATGTGCCCTGCAGTCTGTGTGGGTCCAGGTCCTCCTCTGCCTTGTCTGAGGGACACATGGGCCTCGTGAAAGAGCTCTGTGTGTGGGACACAGGGCCCGATGGAGGAGCTACATGATGGGACTATCAGCTCCTTGATTTCTGCTCCCTCTTGTAGAAGAAAGCAACAAAGAATGAGCGTTTACATCATAGATCAACATTCAAGTGCAGAATAAAGTGGTTTCCTTAGATGAGAGCAAGAATGTTTATCCAGTGTTTTCTCCTAATTCAAATTTCTCCTTGTACACATCAAAGCCCTTCATTTCCACTGAAAACCAGAGTCTGGCTTAGGTTTCCAACATATCTGCCCTGATGTTCACATGAAAGACTTGTCCCCTTTTAATATCGGCCAAGATCGCTGTTTGCCTGGCAGTGGTTCTCTCTCCAGCTCATCGGGATTCACAGGCTGTCCTCTCTGCTTTTAGAGCACACCCAGTTAACTGAACTGTTAACTGAACTGGGCTGTATGAAATTTTAATTTAGACAACCAGACGGAGATGGAGTGCCTCCTCTCTCCATCGCCATGAGCTTTTGAGGCTGTGGAGGAGCAGTGGATGAGAGCGAGAGAGCCTCTGGGACTAGAGGAGGAGCCTTTTTGGAAAACCACAACCAGATACTTGTTTCATGCTCACATCTGCTTTGCCTGACACACTTATGTGTTAACAAGAAAGTATACTGACTACTTGATTAGAATTCACTTTCTTTTAATGAACAGGTTAAAAATTGAGCTAATAGAGGTTAATCAGTCCCAGAAACCGGTTGTTTCCTGCTTCATTCTAATTATAAACTTGTCACGTGGATGTGTTTTGACAGGTTTTCCTGATAGTGTTCTGCTCTGCACAGGTGGTGTAGCTCCAGATTGGCATCGGCCCTGATGATCGCAACAACCCCTCTCCACCTCTTTTCAACCTACCCAGAGCTGATGTCTCAGAGGGCGAGGGGGTATGTTTGTTCCGGAGTCTTGAAGAGACAAGCTACATCACGGTGAGTCACGCACTCTCTGAGTCTTCAGTGAAAATGTGAAACACCGGGCTGTTTGCTTTCTCTCCTTTTTTCGAGAACTATGAGGGAAGTGCAGTCACAGTGTATTTCCTCTTGGATCTGCTAGACTAGCTTTACTAGTAAAGCTGCAAATGTGAGCTGCAGTTGATGATGGCCAAGATAGTAAACTTGTTGCTCCAGTGCTTAGGTTGTGTACAGTATGTATATAAAAAGTGCTGCCCACAGAGACTGTCACTGGAGATGACTACCTGACTCTGCAAGGGCAATGAAGGTGAGAGAAAGAGGGAGAAAATGACAGACAGAAGAGAGGAAGAATCATCTCACCCAGCACTTGAACGTGCACGTATTTGCCCATCCATACACCTGCACGTTTAACACATAGTGAATGTTTCTTCCAGTGATCAAAGGGGGAGCAGATGTAATACTAAGTGCACTTGGTTCCTTGTGTGCATTTGTCTACTACCTACTCTCACTCAGTCTTCTTCATCCATGTTTATCTGGCTCTATCCGGATAAGCAGGAGGTGCTAAAGTGACACCCTGACCAGTGCGGGCTTGTGCAGAGCGAGTACCTCTAATCCTCTTAAAGGACAAACCTACACTGCATGTTTTACTACCATTAAGGAGGGCTAGTCAGCGCTGGCCTCCATTCAGCAGAGACACTGAAGCAGAGGTGGGTGAATGTGAAGAAAAAGACAAATTCTATCCCATAGATGTACTTTTACACACAGTAGTAGTGCTTAATATCTACCGTTTACAGCACAACATGCATTGTTTTTACATAACTCAGAAGTACTGTGAGGTAATTCCTACTTTAATGACTCATCCTTCCTCATTTATTGGACACAGGCATGTTTTTAAAATGCTAGGAACAAGTGTGGCAGACGGCCAGAGCCCTGCCTCTTTTAAGCTCTTCACAGAACTGTTGGCATGCAGCAGTTTGATCCATATTTCCGAAGGCCGGTCAGACCGAGCACTTGGATTGGTTTCCCCCAGGCCAAGGTATGGATCATTAAGTTTCAGGAGGGCATTCATCATCGTTAGCCAAACAGATCAGATCTAGGTCACTGCTTTTCCCGTCCCTGCCAAATTTTCCCCTTTGTTTTCCCTCTTTCAGTGGGTGAAACCGCCCAGCATGGCCACAAACAGCAGATGAAGTATATCACGAGGGAGTATCTGCTGAAAACAAAACTCAGCATAACTTAATTCCCCTTCATGCCGCAAATAAAGGCTGTCAAGTAATTATCAGGCGCTCTACAAGCCTCTTCCAGCTGCAGAGTATTGATTGGCTGAAAGAAACAAAACCCTTTTGAGGGGCGTAGTAAGTCTTGAGATTTGGTTTGCGTTCAGTCGAACTCCCCAGGGTTAAAATGAGCCCTCCATCGCTCTTTATGTCCTCACCACTGCCTTGTTTAAGGGGCAAGCTCAGCAGAAAATGTACAGCTGCAGAGTGGTGGTGTTGTGAACGTTCATACTGGGGCATACTTGTGAGTCCTTTTATTGTGTGATGATGCAGTTGTTGTTGTTTTTGAGAATCAGGTCATTTCGCCATGTTTTGCTGCTCATGCTGACTAAACTCCACCCCTTTCTCTCACAGCCTTTTTTTTTTTTTGCTTTCTGCTCACACATCTGATTATTCATAGTGTTCGAGGCAGGCTGCATGCGGTGCATATAAAAAAGGGCCTAGATGCAAATGTAGCTGGAGCACAATTCTCGCACTGATTGCACAGTCCAAAAAAGACAGAACTGAGCTCTGAGCTCAGTTTCATTTATTCCAACCAAATCCTTTCATCTTCCTCCCACGTTTCCCTGTTCCTCTGCGTGTTCATGCACTTTTCTCTCTTTGTCGCTTCAGATAAATGGAGGAGCAGGAGCGATGCAGGAGCAGGTCTCCGGCTCGGAGGGCCAGTCGGGTGCAGCAGGTGGTGGGGACAATAATACGACGCACTCGAGAGTCTCTTAGCAGGTACGGAATTAAAAGGAGTCTGAGCTGAGGGGGAAGATGTTTTTGTGGTGAAATCAGTGCAAAGGTGTTTAGAGGGTGGATTTTGATGGGAAGAAACTGAGTATGACAGAGTTTTAAAAAAATATATGCTTATATGCTAAAAACAACTAAACAATGTGTAAAGAGTGGAAGAGGAACTTTAAGCACGTCTAAGCCTGGTGCCAGATTCTTGAGTGACACAAAAATGAAAAATGTGGGAAGTGCAGGTGTGTATTTGTTCAGCATGCTGAGGAAATTTACTGACTCATTGTGAGTTAGCAATAGCTAAAAAAAAAGGGTAAACAGCACGTGAAAAACAAAAAGAGGCAAAAACTGAAGAAGAAGCTGCCTTTCTCAACCTGTTATGGACGCACTAAGACACAAACACAAACCAAACCTCCTCCCTACACCCACACACTGAGCCACATAGCTAAGTACATATTCAAACCCGAACTGCCTGACTGTCCCTCTCTCATACACAAACTTGTCCCACAGCAAACCACAAATATGTTTTAAAGAATCCTTCATATTTGGCTGTCCGCTAAGACTCATTCTCAGCAATGAACGCGTTGCTGAGAAATCCCAGTAAACTTCCTCCTGGGAATTCCTGGCGAGAAGCATATTCGTAATCGTCCCCGAGGGGAATTTCGGTTCACAAATAGTTGTCATCACTGTCATCGCACATCATAAATAAACGACAAGCATACATTAAATGCAATCATGAAGAGAGCTGCAAATGCACTGAAAGTCCGCAGTTAAAAACTGTGTACTACCCTGGCCTGCAGCTTGTTTAGCAATCCAACAGCTGACAGAACAAATGATCTCATATATTTATTTGCTTTAGTCCTCCCCAGCCTTCTCATATGACTTGTGTTGAAGCTTTGCATAAAGAGGGTGTTGAAGGCCTGCCAGAGAGACCTTTGCCCTGTGACGGGGTCTTAGTTACCAAAACACAGCGAAGATCTATCAAGTTGGTGCAAATGATCTTTCACAATATTCTCCCGGCCTGTTTTTGTTAATCATGTTGAGGTTGTAAAACGCACAGATCACACCAAAACCTAAACCGATTCAATAAAAGTGTCAATGTCTGATGTGCCTTTGTGAAAACGTCAGACATTTTTTCATTCAAAAGTAAACCTATTTCCAGGGTGCATTCAAGCCAAGGATGTATGTTAATCTGTTGGTGTCATTTAATCAGTGTTAATAACAGATACAGCTTCTGAAAGGTGATTATATGATACTTTTCTCTAATTAGTTATAAATTAAGTGTATTTAATAATAGTGAACAGACAACAACATGTCACCTTGAATTCTATATCATTTTGAGATTCACTTTGGTTCATTTTGACCTTCCATTGCCTTGAAAATGTTCAAGGTTAAAGGTTCAAGGTAAATGTACACCACAGTAGTTATTGTGACTTGAATAAATGCTGTTATTTTACACCAGTAAAGTGAACTTAGCATGCTTTTCCATTATCTTTGGTTATATATATCCTCTTATGATGGTTAATGTTCATTTAGACAAGTTTCTAAATAAAGAGGTTAAATAGAGAATATTCCTGACCTGAATGATCAAAACACTCGATTTTAGAAAGTTTCTTTCTACTGCAGCTCTCGGTGTGGGTGTAGCAATCCCACTTTTGTGAGGAACAGCCAATCAGAAGAAAGTTGACTTAACTGTAGAGAAGCTAAAATAAGTTGTCTTCAGACAGTGAGTGAAATGAGAGGCTACATATGGCCTAAAATATATACAAGCTGTCTGAACTGTGGAGCCGGAAATACTGTGTGACACCGCAGAGAAGGTTCGCTTTACAGGATTTCTGTGCTACGTTTTAATCAGCAGTCACTGTGGAACAAATAAGAAACGTGATCTGGAAGAGCAAAAAGTAAACTTTCTCCTCTTTGAATACACTACTTGAATACATAGTATCTCTTCATGGCTGTCGTCGCCTCCAGTTGGATAACCCATCACCCTGTCTGACTTCCTCAGAGAGCGGTTGCTAGGCGATGGGAGGTCGCAGCGCTCCAACAGTCTGTCCAATCAGAACTTCCAGGCCAAGCTGACATTGCAGATTACCAGGGACCCGGTCCTGGACAGCAGCACTGGACATGGCTTCACCCTCACCACAAACGCACCCCTGCTGGTCAGGGACATCGCCACAGGTACATCGGCCGTGCAGTGGCTGTGAGTTAGCGTTACCAAATTGCCACCTGCTTTATGCAATTTTCGCTGCATGCAGCAAGCATATTTACACTTTACCACTCTCTCTCTATCTCTCTCACACACACATAACACGCACACACACATTCCTGGCATTCAGGCCCCGGGGCACGGTGCCAGAGAAGCCACGAAAACAACAGAGCCACCTGCTCATCCTTTCTAAATTCAATCACTTTTCATTTATGCAACTTTGATGGGGGATAGAGAGACTGATAAAGAGAGACAGAGTGCAGGGGGGAGAGAGGGAGAGATGCTGATCCATTACTTTATGTCTATCCTGTAAAATAAGCTGATAAATGCAGTGAGGAGGGTCCCACCCTGCCACTAGCGCTGTAGCTGCTGCCAAGGAAAAGGAGAGACGAATGAGATAGGGAGAGTGAAGTGATAACAGAAGACAAGATTTAATTGAGAGAGAAGATGCCAGCAGGAAGACCCAGAGGGAAATACACAACCAAAGTGCAAACATGGCTAAAGAAAGCAAAGTAATGAGCGTGAAAGTGTACAGAAAGTAGAGAGGGGATGAACAGTTGGTGACACTTAGGGATTGGGAATAGTCAGAGAGGCCATGTTGGTAGATGCTGAAGGAAAGTGAAGGATGATGAAGTAGGGTAGAAAGAGGAAGAGGAGGAATCGCTATTATGAAAGCTTAACAGGAGGGGACTTTGGCTTTTGGGTGTGTGTGTTTATGTGCAAAAGCTTGCCATGCTGTACGGCTTGCCTTCAGTGGGTCACAAATCAGGGACAGACGGGGCTTTGCCAGGCAGACTGGGTGTGTGAAAATTTGTGGGTGCATGTGTTTACGTGCACAGATGCTCAGCGTGTCTGTGTGCTTGTGTGTTAGAGTAAGCTGAAACTGCTGTGCCTCAGTCGTGCTCGCTTGCCTGAAGACAAATGAGTATAAATAGCTACAGAAAGCAGAGCCGAGCCGGGCTGGAAGACACCCAGAATAACCTTAACCCTTCACGTCCCGGAGAGCTCAGCCGAACGCTGTTGAGTCAGCCATATTGAACAAGCACGTGTGTCATTCTGTGTGTGTGTGTGTGTGTGTGTGTGTGTGTGTGTGTGTGTGTGTGCGTGTGTGTTTCCCTTTGTCTCCACGTACGCAGCTGTGGGTTTTTTTGTTTTATGCAAGCACTCACTCTTTTCATTGTGTGAATTTGTGCATCTGTGTGTGTGTGTTGATGGGAATGCGTGTGTTTAGGAAGTCCTGCAGATGGGATACTATTCCCAGGGGACCAGGTGCTGCAGATTAATGATACAGCAATGGAGGATTTGAGTGAAGAGCAGGTGGAAAATGTCTTAAGGTGAGGAGATCCATCTATCTATCTACAGTTGTGGTCAGAAGTTTCCATGCACTCATCATGGGCATGAATCTCAGGGTAATTTGGGGCTTTTAATATTTTATTTGAACTTTTCTTTTTCCAGGGTTGAATTAATGCTTTTAAAGACTTTTGAAAGCAAGAATTGGGTGCAAAAAATCGAATTTATTTTCCATTTTTCTAAATCACACAGGATCAGTGGTATCCACACAGGCTCAAATATATAGCCCAACTAATATTTGGTTAAATGTCCCTTCTGCAACTTGTACTTCAACGAGATGCTTTAGGTATCAATCCACAATCTTCTGGCATGATTCTGGATATTTGACCAGTCTTTTTGGTAGAGTTAATATAAATGGTCTGGTTTCCCTTCCAAAACTACTTTTGAAGTGTTTGGCTTGTCTATGTGGGAAGCTGCCTCTTTCTTGGTCGCCACCCTCTCAGTTCAAGGTGTTTCAGCAGTTATCAGTTCAAGATTGAGCCTTGGGTCTTGGGTTTTTCCTGAACATCCTCACCAATTTCCTCTTGTTTGAGAGGGACAGTTTGGGTCTTCTTCCAGAACAAAGTGGTGACACATCTCAATAATTTGTACTTATGATCGATGATTGTTTAGAAATCTTTCCAGCTTGTGTAAATCTCAAATTCTCCTTCTTAGAAAACTGTAGATTTAAGGGACTGTATGTATATAATTCAGCCTGTATGTGTACTTTCGATTATGTGTAAATTAGAGAAAATTCAAAATAAATTCTATTCTCGGTTTTCACAGTCATTAAAGAAATCAATGACAATTATTTCTGTTGTTTTCTGGGATTTTGACGCTGATTCATGTGTGACTGCGGGTGTAGAAGGCTTAGTGAGTTAGCGGTAGAGGTCAGAGCAGAAGATGCTGACTTAATAGCTGAGCAGAAAGGTTATGATCCCTCCTCCGTCTGTGTGAATGAATGCTTCTTCTCTGTGTTCAGGAACTTGGAGGATTGTATCAATGTGACTATCCTGCGGCACATGACAGTGAGTACAAAGAAGACATTAATGAGCTCCTCACTACACAGTCTGTATGCCATCGCTCATTTAAACATAAGCTGTCTGTGTGCTCCCAAGCATGTGACTCTTAGCTTGCCTCTTCTGACTGGATTAAGCACTTTACATTGTGCTGTGATGTATGTATCGACCGTCTGAGTACAGCTCTGAATGTTTGCATTTTAAAGCCTGCTGGCGTCAGTGTTACTCATGTGTGTCTTAGCCCATGCTTCATCCTTCATGTACAGTAATGGTGCTGATGTGTGTGTGTGCTACAGAATCCCAAGTCATCCATTATGTCAGCAGAGAAGAGAGCTCGTCTGAGGAGTAATCCAGTTAAAGTGCGCTTTGCAGAGGAGGTGGTGGTCAATGGGCACACTCAGGTGAGAAAACCTTATCTGATACAGAAGGAGGCTGCCAAACAAAAAACAAGCATTTACTGTAAGGCTACAAGCAGCAGTCAATTCACAGTCTTCCACATAATGAAATATTCTTCATTAGGGCTTATGGGCTAACATTTCTTGCAATCATTTAATATTTGATCTTTTCTCATCTGATATCGATTATGTCTGACCACATCTCTCACTTCTTTCCACCAGGGAAACTCTCTTCTCTTCCTGCCCAATGTTCTGAAAGTCTATTTAGAGAACGGACAGACCAAGGCTTTCAAGTTCGACAACAACACCACCGTCAAGGTATGTAATAAACAGGATTACCGGCCTAGTTAGAAAGTTTTACCCGAAAAGAGCATTTAGAGCTTTTACTTGGTGGCTTCATTGAGTGGCTCCATCGTATAGTACGTTACACGTTCGCCTAACCAGCAAAAGGGGGTGTGATCCTGGGGCAGGAGGAATGGGGCAAATCCATCCAGGGTTATGTTAGAAATGGCCATATCAAACACGCAAAATTACCTGCTCTGGAAGCCCTCGTGAATAGGAGAACAGCTGAAAGTAGCTCGCTCATCGGCCTGATGGACTTGTTTATCTTTTGATAGATATAGTAACTAAGTGACCCAAGAGATGCCTACATCATTCATGGTTGACATTTTTATTACATAACAGCAGTGTGCCCCAGTAATAAGAAGCCTGACAACAGCTATTTTTAGCGTAGTCTTGAGAAATAGTTCTTCTGGGTTTATAAAGGTCTTTCAAAGTTTTACCTTTGGACTTTTTCACTCATATTCAGTCTAGTCCTTGTGTCTTTACACACAACAGAAAATTTGGAATAGACCAATTTCAAATTTGAATTTCAATCTATGAGAAGATAACACAGTTTGACTGGCATAAAATAGTATTTTTGCACCAACAAAAAAAACAATTAGCCAAAACCAAGGCATATCTCACCATGGTGTGCAGTGTGCCCTTAAAGAAACTGAGGAAACAGGGTCTTAATCTACTCTTCACTGTAGCCTCATCAGAAATGGTCTCAGTAGAAGGATGGCCTCCCCAGAGCGTGGACCTCAACAATATTGAAGCAGTGAGGGATCATTTTGACAGAAAACTGAGTAAAATGAAGCCAACATCCAAAGAACAGCTTTGAATGTTTTTCAAGGAGCCTGGAGAACTGAAGACTACTTAAACAAATTACAGGAAGGCCTACCTAAGAGAGTTCAGGCTATGGTGAAGAATAAGGGTGGTCACACCAAATACTGACTTTCAAGCTCATTAGAACTGTATAAACTCTATTGTTGCCCTATATATGGTATGTTTCATGTATGTTTGCATACATAACAATAAATTGCTGCACCTACTTACCATTTTCCTTGCAACATATAAAAAAATGACTCAAGACGGTCCTCTTATGAGCCAATAAAAAGCCCACACAGTTTCTTAAAACCACCACGAGACTGAGCACACAGGTGAATGTAGCTGTGAGATGCTTGGTAGGACCAGGTGGGACTATTTTGAAATTAAGTGCACCAGAAGCTAAGGTATGATTTCCCCCAAAGGTGTCACAGTGTGGGTTGGCTATAACAGTTGTAGTTCATTGGGAGATACTGTTTCTGAAAAAGAAAATTATGAAAAGGTCAGTAAGTCACCATCAGTAGGTACATGCTTCTGTCTTTATGAGCAGGGTATTATTTTTACAGCAGCTTTTGTATTTCTGTTTGTTTTCCCAGCTGAAGCAAATCTGAGACAGGGAATCAGCTTTGTCCCTTTGCCCTCAGTGGAGTGGGACGAAACATGTTTGTCTAAGAGGTGTGAGCTGTTGGTTTTTTTGTCATTCCAGGACATTGTTCTGACTCTGAAGGATAAGCTGTCCATCCGGGCCATCGAGTACTTCGCCCTGGTGCTAGAGCAACAGTACAGCATCACCAAACTGCTGCTACTGCATGAAGATGAGCTCATTCAGAGGGTGAAGGAAAAGAATCCATGTGGAGATATCTCGTAGATATGTATGAAGATTAAATGCTACAACTTTCCACCTCTATCTTTTGTCTTCACCAGGTGGTGCAAAAGAAAGACTCCCACGATTACAGGTGTCTGTTCAGGGTTTGTTTCATCCCCAGAGACCCAGGAGACCTACTGCAGGATGACCCCTCTGCCTTTGAGTACTTCTTTTTACAGGTCAGAGAAGCTCCTTTATTTGTTGTCACCATTACGGTCATGCATTGTTTATCTCAGAGACTTTTGCTCTGAATTATTTCGCAATTAGACTTTGGTCCTTTCTCTGCGTATGTACAGAAAATTAAATTTTGTACCCACTTTATGCTGAGTGTGCTCTGAAATTCTTCGAAAATATTGCAAAAGTAGCTCTGAAGTCAACATGCAGCCCCTCCTTATAGCTTCATGGCCTTATCCCTATAACACGTTGCTCACATTCTTTAGTCCTTCTTTTGTACAAAGCAGTTACATACTTGCTCTGATGATGCTAAGTCTTGATATTGTTACATGTGGCCTGTGCGTGTTTTTGTTGCTCACTAAAGCAGTGGAGAGTGCCGCTTATGTCATGCCAATTTACTGTTTCATTGTCTTCGCCGATTGTGTTTTCCCTGTCAGTGTCAGGTCGCTGGTTTACTTACAGATATGCTGATGAGCTACGTGCTTTGCAATGTCTGACATGCAGAGTATGCTGGGACAAAAATCAGGTCACTGTAAGGTGCGTGTGTATTATGTAATACTAAAACTGTGATTCTTTCTGCCTGCAGAGTGTTGGCGATGTGCTACGGGAGCGTTTCGCGGTGGAGATGAAGTGCAACACTGCACTCCGCCTGGCAGCCCTGCACATGCATGAGAGACTAGATAGTTGTGGACAGACCAGAACCTCAGTCAAGAGTATTACGTGAGTCATACGCGTGGGAGAGTTTCCGTTTAGGGGTCACACTAGTAGGACACTGTAATTGTGGTACTTCTCATTATAGGTTTTGAGTAATAGGGCCTTGACATTTTTTCACTGCTGCAATTACTGTGATTTGTCTAGGATGAGGCAGCTCACTAAATGCCTAATCTATTAATGTGATGGGAGAGGTTTAGTGGGTGTGTGGAGGATATTTGCCCCATTACTTGAGAGTGGAAGTGTCTCAAAATGCAAAGCAAACATCCATTTTTTCTAAGGATTGCGGCCTGGTTGTCATACATTGTTGTACATTGTATATATTGTAGTATAGAGCAGTTATCTGTACATTTCTATACTTATCCCACAAGTTATAATTGTGAAGACAACTTGCAATTAATGGGGCTGAAAGCTGAACTATGACTGTTTAGTAATATCTACTGGTAGTTTTTTTTTTTTTTTGGTTTGTTTTTTTAAAGAAATAAAGCTCAGTGAAATTTCTGAATTTAACTTCCGATATTAAGTGTATCTTTGTCCTTACATTACAACCTCTTTTCACTTTTCATGCATTTCTTTGTAACATTTTATTCACTGAGTACTTTCATGCCTCTGCAAATGTGGCGTTGACAGGAAGGAGTTCGGCTTGGACAGCTTCATCTCTCCTACGCTGCTGGGCAACATGAGAGAGAAGGACCTGAGGAAAGCCATTAGCTACCACCTCAAAAAGATCCAGTCCCTGCTAGAGCCACGCCAGAAGGTAAATGGATAAGTGGAAGGAAAATGTGAGAGGTGTAAAGAGACACATAGTGACAGCAGTGACTTCAGGCTACGTTTTAGCTGAGATGTATGAGGACTGCTAATCTTCCTAAGGTTTAAAGCGGTATATGGAAGAACAGCAGCTTGGAGGAAAAATAGATGTTGAGTAGGAGGCTAATTAAAAAGGTGAATAGTCAGTATCAGGCTTGGGTAATGCCACCCACCGCCTTTTTTGTCTGTCTTGCTCATACTGTATATCTTCTCTGTGGTGTTATAGGTAATATCTGCCAATCAGGCTCGTTTGGCCTACCTCACTCAGCTGGGAGAGCTCATTTCTTATGGGGGACGGTCGTACACAGCCACAATGATGGTAAGGGCTAAAGGCCTCATGTAAATTGGTGGATCCATTTGCTAAACGATGGAAATTGCAACCAATTAAAATGACTGCAACACTTATTTCCTTTCTTCCTTCTCCTTCCAGCTTCAGGACAGGGAAGTGCTGGTCACGCTGCTGGTGGGAGCCAAGTATGGGATGAGTCAGGTCATCAACCACAAGCTCAACGTGATCTCTACGCTGGTCGAGTTCAGCAGCATCAGCCGAGTGGAGCTGCTCACGGAGTCGGACAAAGTCAGCTTGCTGCGCATCTCGCTGCATGACATGAAGGTGAGGGGGCCTTAGGTGGGATATACATGTTCATCGAGTTGCAAGGCTGTATTATTCGTAAACATATAGACGTGGCACAGATGTTCATTCACCACACTATATTCATGAACATGACACTAAATATAGGTCAAGCATTCTTTCTCTACTATACATGCGATATAAAACAGTATACAGCCTAAGGCTAGCTATATATAATGTTAATTCATGAATGCAAAGGTGACTGTCTCTCCTTCTTTCTCCCACTCCATCGCTTTCCCCCTCTTACCCTTTGGCTTTAAACACTACTACTTTACCTTTTTTCTGCAATACCCTCCCCCTCTCAGCCATTTGCCTTACTGATGGACTCTCTGGCAGCCAAAGACTTAGGGTGTCTGCTGGGAGGCTACTGCAAACTCCTGGTGGATCCCAATGTCAACGTCTTCCGTCTGGGGCGCCCAAAAGTGAGGGTGCACCGGATTCCTGCTGAAGAAGGTGTGTGTGGGAGGTTCGCCGTAATAGAGGGCGTGTGCTATGAATCCCTATCAAGTGAGCAAAAACTGTTTCACTTAAAACGTATGACTTTCTGGCTTTGGCCTTTTTGATAGCCTTTTTTTCACCTCACATGTTTATTTATGTCACCATCCAGTACGGATACGGATAAAAAAAAAAAGATAAGATGTCATTTTTTTTTTTTACTATCAAAAATTAAATATTATTCTCCTTTATGAATGCACTAACACAGCTTTCGCAATGCTTGTCTGGTGTTTGTGCACTTTCTGGGTTTTATTAGGTTATGTGTCTCGCTGCTGCAGTGACTCAGACGACTCAACAGACGAGGATGACCCGATGGATTCTCAGAATTACAAACGCCCAGACCCAGCAAGTCAGGACTGGGAAGAGAGGAGAAGAGAGGAGGAAGAGAAGAGGAGAGAGGAAGAAAGAAAAGAGAGAGAGGAGCACAAAGGCAAACAGGAAGTGAGGATAATAGTGACAACAGAAGGTAAAGGAAATGAGAGTCCAGATGAAGGAGGAGCAACAGGAAGTGGTCTGCATAAATTCAGTGTTATGGATGAAGAAATGAACCTGGACTCTTCCTGGTACCACACTGACCTGCGAGTCACCAGCAGCTTCTCCAGCTTGTCCAGCAGTTCCTTGAGCACTGCACTTGAGGAGAGCAGTGCTGCCAGCAAATCCAAATCTCGCCTTCACGGGCCGCACGTAGGCGAGGATGTTCCGAGTTTTGATGTTCACCACCCCTACCTCCTGGAGCCAAAACGCTATCAAGGGCCACGTAGACCCACTAACCTCAATTACCGTGGGAATGACAACTCTTGCCTCTGCTTTGCTGACCTCTCCAAGTCTGACTTCCTACCAAGCCCGCCTGGGGCTACCAGTGATGACGATGATGACGATGAAGAGGAGGAAGATCGGGGCGCTGAGACACTTAGACGTATTTCTAAGATTCCTAGTTCAAGAGATTTGAGAATGATTGACAGCATACCCTTTCAAAGATCACCTATTAAAAGAAAGAAAAAGACCCCTCCCAAAGTCCCAGTAAGAACAAGTTCAATTCCTGGGAGCAAAGCAGGAAAGGCTGAGAACCGCCTATCAAAGGATGAAGACAGCATGTTTCTGACACCTTCACCCAACCCCAAGCCGAATCTTTTGGTCAAAGACAATGTCTCAGACTCTGAGGATGAGTTTTTCGATGCACAAGAGAGATTTACTCCTCCAGTTCCTGATCTCTCAGGTTTGTTTACAGCATGCTTGATAACTTAGTCCCTTGATGGTATATTTATCTGTGTACTGGTGACATGTGACAGCACTGTGACTACGATATGTTGAAAGGAGACGGGACAATTGTGAGAAGATGTGTGTCGGTCCATTAATACCTGTCTTTCTGTTGTTTTCATTTCATTTTTCTCATTCTCTCACAGATGCAGAGCTGGCTGACCGACGCAATGCTAATCGTTTGAGTGGAACCTGGAACAGTCTTCCAGCTGTCTCGCGGAAAGAGCCGTCATCTCCACTTGCCAATAAAAGCCAATCCTATAAAGCCAAGAAAGAAGCGGATACACTTAAAGCCCCTTCGAATCAACTCAACAACCAGCAAGGCAGTCCTTCAAAGCCATCACAGAAACCTGATGTTAAGGTCAAACCACCATTGGCACCGAAACCACAGCTGCCTCCCAAACCTCAGATCATTCCTCCCAAGTCTCCCCAGCATGGGAGATCATATGCCCAATGCAATGGAGATGCCTCTGGACGTTTGTCGTCGGAACTCCTTGAAATGGAGCCGGACACCATGGAGTTCAAGTCGGTCACATCAGGTGGATTGCCTATGTCGTCATCCTTGATCACAGCAGTGCGATATAGCAAGCAATCACTATCACAAGATGAAGAAAAGACAAAAAGACAGGAAAGCAGCACAAAACAAAGTAAAGATCTAGAAAATGGAGCGCGTGCTGTTTCCAAAAAAGAAAAATACATTCCTGATGAATCGCAAATTCCTGAAGCTGAGGGGAAAACCAGTGGAACTGACCTGCTAACAAAGAGGCCAGCAAGCCTAACCCCAATCACTCGCTCTAATTCAGGAACTAAGCTAACAATACCCCCTCCAGTGCCTCCCAAACCCACTTCACCAAGCAATCTTCACCCCTTATCGCTACCTGCCAGCTCTCCCGTCTCTCCTACTGATCCAAGCAAAGGGATCTGTAAGGATGGCGTCAGTACTCCAAATGGAATTCACCCTTGGAGCAGTCGTAATGGGAGCATCCAGTCAGGACCTAGAAGGGTCTCTCTGAGCCACGAGAGCCTTTCACCCAAAAATACAGATGCACCTCTTACAGTTACCACCTCGCTGACCTCAACCAATTCTAAAGGGGGCCTAGAAAGCAGAGAATCTGGAAGATCTGGTTCAGGATCTGACCTGAGAACCAGCTCCTCCAGTCTAGGAGGCAGGCTACCTGCCTCAGCCCTGAGAGGGAAGATTCAGGCCCTTCCTTGGTACATGACCCGTTCCCAGGAGATATTAGGAACTCTGGACTATCCGTCCACTAGTTCCATCAATGGCGACACATCTGGATTTGGCTCTGGTTTGTCTGTAGCCAGTGGCTTATCAGACCTAAACAAAACTCCTGTCAAGGACAAAGAGAGTGTGCCCTCAAAATCAGGAATCAAAGGGACCATTTTAGATGATGGAGCTGAAGTTGTCATAGCAACAATCAAAGAGGCCCAAGAATTGTCGGCACACATGAAAAAGGCCAGTGGAACAAACGGCTCCCACCCTAATCTAAGTTTTAGAGAAAATATTGCACGTAGCAGCAGCGTTTCATCAGAGCAGCCTCAATCGCGGTCTCACTCAGCAGTCGGGTTGGGAGGTGTGTCCAGCATGGAGATTGGAGGTGACTCACCGACCTCTTCACTGGCAGACAGCACTCCTCCACAGCAACACCGGGAGGCTTGTGGCTGCCGCACTGTTTACGCCAACTGTTTCAGCGGAGACACAGAGGATGGCGTTAGCTTTGATGATGAGCTCACAGTTTATGAGTTCTCCCGTCGCATACGCCCAAAACCTGTCCAGCCGGCACCTGCCCCATCTCCTACAACAACACCCTCTCTCAAACCCAATATTCTTTCACTGCTGAGGGACAACCCTCGCCCGCTGTCTACTTTCTCTACGACCTCTTCTGAACTCAGTCCTCTTGTTTCGTGTCCAGTTTCACCCACAACCTCATTCGGCGGCTCGCTTCGTTCCCTAACTAACAAGAATTATGGTGGGCTGAAAGGCGGCTTTGCCTCTCTGCGTCACGATATAGATCAGCTTCTTCTGGTCTTAGAACGAGGTGCACCTGAGCAAACAGAGCAAACATCATGCCAAGATGCAAAGCAAGATAGCACAAAGTTAAAAGTAGGGCCTGATCTAAATCATAATGGAACCGAAGACAGCCCTGCCCCAGAAGCAAGCCTAAAGTGTAATAGGATGACACCTGCTACCATGACAGAGGCCGAGAGGAGTCTTCTTCAGGCTGAGGCTCGACGGTTAGCATCTGGATGTCAACGAGCCACGCGGGTAGGCTGGGCGCCCGATGAAGCCCTGCGTTCTTTATCCAATAGTTTTAGTGCCCTGGTACAGCTGTCGGCAGCCTGTCTGCAAACAAACCCTTGCACTGGTTGTGACATGTGCCATAATACAAATCTGGTTCAAAAAGTTGAGGACAATGATGGCCAAGAGGCCATGGACAAGCTGAAAGAGATAGTGGGGCTGTATCGGGAGTTTGTTGGGGCTGTTGAGACAGCTGGAACTGGCGCTGGGGCAGTGGGTAGGAGCGGGGGCGTCAATGGGACCGTACAGGGTCAGGGAGAGGTCGACGGGGTAAGGCTGCTAGCCAAACGATGCACTGTGCTCATCTCGTCTGTATTCGCACTCACTCAGCTCTTCCGGACACCCACGGTAGAGCCCTCGGACACACCCGGACATGTACCTCTAAACTTTTGATCTGTGAACTTTTACCCACTAATAACGCACTGACTCTAGAGGTGAAGACAAGAAGAAGCAGCACAGAGCTATCTGGTGTGTAACGCTTGTGTTCTTGTACAGTAAGTGCCATGCACACCACACCACAGCACACACATCACACACACACCCACATTGAAACACAAACACCAAACACACCCCTAAAACGAAGCGATGTCACTTCGTTGCTAAACCTCTCCTTGGACGCATATGGACTATGCATTTGTACATATGAATTTTATAATTATCTCATAATTCTCTTATTTTATGATACAATATGTGTATGTATGTAATGATGAATTACCCATGTATGTATTTATGTATTTATTTTTACAATATTTGCACCATGATCTGTGACTGGCAGGTCTCTGGTGAGGAAAAAAAGAACTATGGATGTCACTGGAACTTTTTTTTTTTCCCCTCCCCTTTGAGACAGTATTACGTTATCTTTTTGCTGCTTTAAATATTGCTCCACTCCACAAGGTGTAATCTGTAAATTGTCATTTTCTACGTTTATGATTACGGTACATTTACTGACAAACTACAGGAACTATTCTGTATCTCACTTGCGAAATATAGTAATAAACTGATTTGTTTTATATGTGCAGGTTTTGCACCTTTGTAAGGATTTAGTTTTTCAACATTACAGTCACGACTATACCATTACACAGCAGGGAGAGCACTTTTGACTGTTACAGATTGCACCTTTTTTTGAGACATGTACCCTTGTGTAAACTGTTTTTCTGCCCCTTCCCGGTCCATACCTGACTTTGTGTGAATGCTTCCTGGATATAACCCCATTACCCAATCGTATGCAGTATTATAATATTACTCTAGTTTTCATCCAAAGGACACTACATACAGTATATATTTTCTGGGAATGTGTGGGTGAGGTCCACCCAAACAGGGGACCTTATTTATGTAGTTTTTTGGGTTTTTTTGACGAGGCACAAGAGTGACTGTTAAACTCTATCCAGATGTAGCAAAGATCCAAAGTCTTAAAACACTGAGCCACAACTGTTCCCTGCCAATGTTTCGTCTTTGGGTGCACCACTTTATTAACTGAGTACTGACTGATGGATGGGCTGATGGTCAATGCTGGGGTCAGAACTGTAGATATACATTTATATCTCTGTGTCCTATTCTGTCCCTACTTTAGTTTATGGCTATGCAAACATAAACCCCTCAACCCCCCCACATACTCTGTTGTTTTTTGCGCTAACATTAAAAACAAACAGCAGCTGCATTATGTTTGCTTGAATATAATGGATGCTTTCTTTGTTTGGAATGTTGGTTTTTGTCTTGTTTCTGGAAAACTTTCTGCATTAAGGAATGCAACATTTTGCAAGGTTGCATGGCATTAGCATTTTGTCAATATAAAGACTTCTGTCTATACTGATGTCTGTGAACTTTCAGTAAAAGGACTACGTTGCTCAATCGGTTTGCTGATGTACAGTGTTCACTTATCAGCTCCTCCATATCACATGACGCCATCCGATTTGAAGGATTTACTCGAGCCACCTACAAACAACAGGAAGCTAATTAAGCCAAATCAGTCAGCGGTTGCTTATTCAAATATGATAAGGGGATTAGCTGAAATAAAGACTGCTTAAGTGCTGAGAAACAGCTGGTGAGGGGAAAGGTAGTGTATTTAATCTTCCAGACTGATGACTGAGGGAAATTTTGTTAAGGTAGTTGTGCAGCCATTACCATGCTAACGTCAAGACGTTGTGTCTCAGGAGGGTCTCCTGTTGTTCATTAGGCTGGCTCCATCAGTAAAGAGTGCCTGTGTCACTAACTCTTTCCTGTACGGGAACATTGTATGAACAGCATTTCATAGTCAGAGAGTCCACTGTGTTTCTACAGAAGCAGCCACTTTTCCATCCCCACATAAAACATGAAGTTAGTGTACCAAGAAATGTATTGTTTGGGAATAAATGAAACACTGACCTTAATAATGCTGTCTTGAATATTTGGGAACTGTGTGTACTTTCATTTACCAACAAGCAATTCATGAAGCTCCATTCACAAATATCGAGTGTTATTTATGAGATCATAAGAGATATCACTGCACACCGATATTCAACCCCATGGTGAATATTTCACTTCAGCAGATAAACTAATATTTATGAATCTCATAGCCTCTGTACCATCTTTACGCTCCAACTCCAAAAGTCTTGGGTCACCCCTTATTTCTTTATATGTTGCAAGGAAAACTGTAAATTGGTGCAACAATTTATTGAAATGTATGTAAAGATACATGAAACATACAGCATAAAATGCAAAAACTGAGTTTGCACAATTCTAGTGAACTTGAAAGTCAACATTTGGTGTGACCACCTTCATTCTTCACCATAGTGTGAACTCTCTTAGTAGAGTAAATTCTTTAAGAAGTGTTCAGGAATGGTTCTCCAGGCTTCTTGAAGAAATAGCAAAGCTATTATTTGGCTATTAGGTGCCTTTTGCTCCCTTCTGTATCAAGATGATCCCACCCTGCTTCCGAAAACGATTGCTCAAGAGCAATATAACAAATCTGGTTTATTGGAAGCATAGTATAAAGAAATGAGGGGTGGCTCAAGATTTCTGCACAGTACAGTAACGAATGAAGATTGTAGGATTGTTTTTTCAGTGTTAATTTCCTACAGTTTCAAGATGGCAGTGTTTGTCTATGCATGAGGCCACCCCCTCCCCTTTTTGCTTTTTTGGTACTGGTCTTCAAACTATGTGGAGAGCCAATTAGCAGAGTTCAAGCAATATTTCTGCTACTATGATTAAAAAGGATTTTTAGATAAATTTGCACATAAAAAAAAGTTAGATTTCATCTAAGACAGCAGTCAGAAGGACACTTGATGTGGTGCAAAGAGAGCTGAGAGGCTTTGAAGCAACAGCAGTTCAGCGCTTCTTGATCTAAAGTCCCTCTGTCAGATTGTCCTTAATCTGATCATCATCTGCTGTCAGACTTCTTGACACAGCAAGCTAGAAAGTGGTACTCTGTGCTGACCCAAAACTCAGTCTCACAGTGCTGACTTGATGTCATTTCTTTTAAACAAAAATCCTTGACAACACTTACGCACATTGCATAAGTGTTGTCACTTACAAAGAAGGGATTATAATTAATAAACGGGAAAAACAGGTCGAATAGTTTACACATTATCATTGTATGACTCATAGGTACAGAGCAATGAGGTCACAAAACAGACACAAAAACTGTTTCATAACATATGTGTGTCTCAGTTACGTAAAGGAAAATCTTTCTTCTCTCTAGGTGAAAAAATGACAGTCAGCTCATTTTTCCTGAAGTACTTCTGTATTTATTCAGGTTTTAACTGAGATTTAAAACATTTTAGCACAATTACTAACGTGACATTTCATTTTCGTAGTGATCCAGAAACTTTTGCTTCAGGAAAGTGATAAACAGCGTTACTTGATACACTTTTGAAGAGGATATTAGAATGAAAAGACTTGAAGAAATAGGCCGAGTGATCCATTTACATGGCAGCTTGAGCTTTTTGTGCCACTGAACATTACCCTCTGTCCCCGTCTTCTCTCTGTGCCACTACTATGAAGCCTCTCTCTCAAGTGTCCAAGCAGCATGCCTTTCCTCTTCGGGTTGTCGAACTCAGCAAGAGCTGCAGTATGGTGACTGCAGCTACTCAAGCCTGAAATCTGAGCCCATTATGTCAACAGATGTTACAGACAGAGGGGAGAGCAAGCGTGACAAGAGAAGATATTAAAGTGAGAGCAAAAGGGGGGAGAGATACTGCCATTTATTTTATTTATGTAAGTTTTAAAAAAGGAAACAACCAGTGAGGAACATTTGTCTCATAGCCAATAAAAGAGCAGTAGTGATGCAGAACTCAACCACAGGTCTTCTTCTCCTATTTGCCATCTTACACATCAAGACTGTTTTTTTTCCTCCCTGTATTTCAATTAAAAAAAAAAAAAAAAAAAAAAAAAAAAAAACTGACAAGAGAGTACACCACAGGGCACTTATCAAAACACACACACACACACAAAAAACCCCCAAAATAAACAAAAACAAAACCAAAAAAAGGAAAAGAAAAAAACCCCACACACTGGCAATAGCACTTCAGAAAATAAATCAAGACAAAACATTATTTAACAAAAATGTCAATTAACTGACTCACGTGTGAAAACTGAGACCTTTCTGTTGTAAAAAATAGAAAAAGGGAAAAATCTTCTTATTTCTTTGTTCCTTTTGTTGAAAATTCCTAGACTTTGTGCACTGCTAATACTGATTTCAACAGTCACTTAAACATTTGCCGTCTTATGTCTTACTTCAATCTGAACTGGTGAGCACAAGAACAATGCTCTAAACATGGGGAAAAAGCACAAAACTGTTTAAGTGGCAGAACTTCTCTTCACAGGAGGCGGCGCTCTTGGACAAACAAACATCACAGCAAACAGCATGTCCACAGAGAGGGATTCTCCCACAAAACAGGAAATCACTCAAGTTTTAAAGTTTCCTTTTAAATCTTTGAAAAAGATTGATGGAGCTTTGTGTGCGTCCTCAAACTTTACAACACAGACCAAACACGGGCATATTAACTGGACCCTGGCACAAGTTTTGCCTGCTTTTAACACTTTGACAACAGCAGAAAGTAACAATAGCAGGCAGTTATCTTACAGTGACTGTTGGCCCCAGTCAGAAGTACAACTTTACTGTTATCTTTTAGTTCTGGAAATGTTGGACAGCAAGTGCACCGACTTTACTTTACAACCTCTCATTTGTCACTTTAGACTGGCTCTGTTCCTCCGCTCAACACCCCTCCCTTAAAACACTTTCTCTTCCAATCTAGATCTCATTTTTCCTCTCCATTCCTCTTCTCATAAGAGCTTCAGCAGCAGCTCATAGGTGGCATTGATGATCCCCCAGGAGAGAAGAGAGCGATGGTAGTTGAGGTGGGCTCCTCTGAACAGCATGGCTATACTGCCACCCCTCTCTCTCCACACTGTTAACAGCACCTCTCTGCAAGGATTGAAGGCTCCACCCACCTGAGACTGAGCCCGCGATTTGACGACATTTAATGGGTAGAACATGATGCCAAGGCCTGCCCCCAGCAACCCTCCGCAAACAAAATCATTAACCAAGTTACCTGCCTTGCTAGTAGCTTCTGGGAGCTGCTCTTTAATGGGTCCCCTGAGCCCAAAGAAGAGAACATTGCTAGGGCCATTGCGCAGTAGTATGGGCACGAGGCCACGGTAGCACTCTCTCACACCATACTCTGTCACAAGTGTCCGGAAGGTGTGTGCTGTGTTGTTGAAGCGCCCGTGGTGCCGGTGGTCTTGTAGGAGAGTCTGCACACGCTCAAACGGTGTAAGGATGGCCTCTGCAGTTCCTGCCAAAGCTGCAGCAAAGCTTCTTGTAATCAGCTCTGGCACGCCACTGCTCCCAGCATGGTCTAGTAAGACTCTAGAGAAGTCCTCATACAAGCCAAACATGATGGCTACTGTAGTGCTCTTTTGGAGAAGTGGGGGAAGTAAGCCCCGATAAAGATTCCTCAGTCCATCCCTCTGGAGCTGTCGCACCGCATCGATGGCCAACACGCCATGCAGCTGTTGGCGGAAAAGGACTTTCTGGATCGGAAAGGTCAACAATATATTGGTAAAAGCTGCAAGGGAACCGCAAACATAGTGCTTCCCTTGAGGTCCAAACCTGGCGGTCAGAATGCCAGCAGACAACAGGGAATGGCCTCCTTTTGTCAGGGCTTGGGTCTGAGGTGTCCGCGCTGACTCGGAGTCCATGGTGCTAACAGCCATCAGAGGCCCGGTGCACCACAGCCTTATCCTCAAGCATCACATCAACATACTTCTGTAAATTTATGAAACACATTAAAAAGAAGAAATATCAGCAGGTGGTTTTTTTCATATCTCTTCACCCAAACAAAGATATTAAGTATGACATTATTTGTGAAGTACAAATAAAAAATTTATCTGTGGCTCATATTCTCTAAATGTGGCCTAAAGCTGGCTGAACTTTTCCAACTCAATAACCTGCCTTAGACTTCTACAATTACACTGCAACAACTGCCAACTGATAAGAGTATTACACAACTTAGCAACCTGATACGTGCATGCTACGTCATGAGGGAAGCAAACCTGTTATGTACAGACTACACCCTTTATTTGCCTTGAGCATTAAATTTAGTTATTTATACAAAACATGCAACGCATACATCTTGTAACATACAATAACAGCAGTACAAATGGATGTTCCCACCAAAATTATAAGAAATTGTCAAAAACATCTTTAGTATATAAAGCAACAGAAAGGAGAAGTGGTGGTAATGGTGCAAGGTCAGGAGAGGTCAAAGGAAATCTACCAAAAGACTCTTGACACAGTTTTAAGTCAGTATTACAACACGAGACGACCACATGGCTGCTTTTGCATGAAATTGCATTGTGACATTGAAAACACCTGCAAGTTTAAAGTAACCAATATTTTTGTGTCTCTGCGCCTCTTTGTTGCAGATTTGCTTCCATGATATTTTAGAAGAAATTACCCAACTTCCCTGCGATGAAAAACGGACATTCCATATCCAAGCATACAGATCACTGTTAGAATGGTGACATCTAATCAGAAATACAGTCCAACCATCCCTTTTATTATGCTGCATCTTGCATGTTATTGCATAACTATAACAATCAGTACATTACATTTACTTTGGATATTCGACTGCACCTTCTTGCTTAAAACCTCTACATTTACTTTAAAATAAGTCATAATCTAACACAATAAGGTATTATTGTCGCACTAAATAAATTGTTAGTCATAATCTTATTTTGATCTTGATATTTTGACTCAAATTTGAGCGGAAACAAACCATCTTAACACAACCTAATCTTAGGCGAACACGCCCTCTGTGTACCGTTTCTTTAGGATTCAGTAACGTGTCGCATCAAGATTTTTCCAAGTTTTCCAAGACAAATAGCAAGACCTCTCGAACATAGAAACACTATTACTTGTTTTCTGTATGAATTACTTAGTAAGGACAAACACATCACTGAGGAGTTAGCACGCTTAGCGTAGCAGCCACACATAGAAATGATGGACTGGTTAGCTAGCTAGCTCAACGGTGCTAGTACCTGCACCCCTCGCTTACGTTTACGTTTAAGATAAAATGAGGAAGTGATGAGATATATAGTCACTGCATGCTACGCAAAGACAATTGTCCAACTAGCATGCTAAGTGGCTAGCAAGAAGAGAGTCAAACGGACAAGTGTTGATCCATGTTTGGTTGGAAATATCGTCCGCTGCCACTGAAAGTCAACAGGCAAAATAAGAGTCGCGTAGTTTTGGTAACATGAGGACCTGGCCCACAACTGAACCTTTACCTGCAGTGAAACCAGCCGCTGTCCTATCCCTGGACAGGTAGAGCGCTGCTTTCTGCTGGGTAATTGGGCCACTACTGTAGGTCGCGTCTGCAGTCCTAACAAACGCAGGTGACAGCAGCGCTTTTCCACGCCTGCGCACTGCTGTCGATCTGAAACCGTATGCATTGGGTAACGGCTGATTCGGAGGTAGTTTTGAGATTTATTTTAGAATTTATTGTATTTAACAGTGCAAACCTCAATAACTTTAGTTGTTTAAATTTTCCTGATTGTTTTTAAAGTACGTCATATCAGAATAGTCGTGTTACAATTGTTCTTATTTTTGTTGTTGTATTTTACCTGATCCGGTAGCCATTCGACGTAGCTGTCGTAAAACGACACAACGCGTCGTGACGTCACTATCGTAAAGCTAGTGAGTGCGTCGGTAAATAGAGATTTATCTTTTACTTGCTTTCGCTTCTCATTATAAGTGTAGTAGTTGTATTGAAATAGAATAGTTGGATAATAGGCGGTGGTCTGATGATCAGTTATTGCAAATATGCCGGCTGAAAACCAAATAGCTGACGCTAGCTAGCTAGCTAATGTGGCTAACTGTAACGTTACATTTGGCTGCTACATTAAAACACGCATGCATATTTTGACATTTTGTCACATCCGGCACCTAAACCCAGAAGTATAGAATGTCAGCCCAAAAGGACTGTGAGTTTTTGGTGAAAAGAGCCCGGGAGCTGGTCTCTGATGATCCCTGTGCTGCCAAAGCCTGGCTCATCACTGCCAGGACCCTTTACCCTGCAGACTTCAACATACAGGTAACGCAAATCATCTCCTCTAGCTGCAAAAGCTGTCAGTAAAAACATCTTCTTACACATCGTGTTTCTGGACCTGTTTTTACAGTATGAAATGTACATCATTGAACGTAATGCAGAAAAGACAGCTTCAGCCGGGCGGCTGCTGTACGACATGTGAGTTACATTTTTAGCGTTAATGTCAAGTTTCCTATCATGAGTCTGACCTCTTACTTAGTTTTGATTTCCCTTTAGGTTCATAAACTTTCCAGATCAGCCCATTGTTTGGCGTGAGATCAGTGTTATTACAGCTGCCCTGCGGAGTGACTCTCAGGATAAGCAGGCACAGTTTCTGAGAGGTGAGAGGGTTTTAACCCTTCATTGCATGCATTAAAAAGTGTGACAATGAACAATGCTTCTTGTGAAAATCTAAAGACTATTTTTTTTTTTCAGGACTTTTTGAGACACTGCCTGGTCGAGTGCAGTGTGAGATGCTGCTGAAAGCCACGGAGCAGTGTTTCAACACTTTGGAGAAGGCAGAGATGCTGCTGTTACTGCTGAAGCGCTTTCCAGAGTCTGTGGTTCAACATGGGGTGTGTAATATTAGTATTTGCATTGTCTTTTGAAAACTATATGTAATGTTAAAAGCTATTAAAGAACCTGATGTGCTGTTAGGTCAATTTAGGAGAGACATTGCTGGAAGCAGAGGCATCAGAGAATTTGGAGACTCCTGTCAACTGCTTCAGGAAGCTTTTTGGTGAGTATTGTCTTGTATTTAACAGTGCATGGATTGTCTTTGAATCCATTTCATTTCATCTGAAAAAACAAACAACACTTGCTTCATACAGTTTTTTCCTCCTACAGTGTGTGATGTGCTTCCTTTGGTTATAAACAACATGGATATGCGTCTGCCTGCCAGCCTAATGCAGAAATACATGTTGAAAGCAGCAGAATTCTACATTGGTTATGTTACCCGTGGGCCCTCGCCAGATGGACAGATACAAGGTGAAGATACACTGTGGTGAACTTGTTCTTTGCTTTCTATTTTAGGGCTGTCACAGTGGGATCACTTTCACTCTTAAAAATTTCAGTTCTCTAGTGGGCTTTATAGTGAAGCCTTTGAAATATTTATTTTTTCTATTTACTTTGTTTTTCTTGTTTTCTGTTTCAGGCTCTCAAGAAGGTGGGGCTCTGAAGTCACCGAGTGTGTCACGTGCTTCCCAGCGTTACGTGATTGATGGCCTGACAGAAAAATCGTCGGTGGTGGCAGAACCTTGGGAGAAACTGCTGGATATTCTTGCTGTGGTTGGGGCACGATGTGAGTGGCAGGGAGACAAGGGACAGAGGTAATCTATCACTTGGCCTGTCACATTGTTATTTAGCTACTGCTGTTGTTCCTGCACAAAGGTGACATAAAGTGTAGGATACTTTGCTCAGGGATACCTGATTTGTCTGATTTGGACGCTAAGTGGGGTCAGGCTGAATGCTATCTGCTACCTTCTTGTTTTATGTTCATGTGTTGTAAATGTTTGAGTGTTTAAGGACCCCAGGAAGAATGCCTTTTTTAAAATTACATATGAGTTACATTGTGGGTAATAAGTAAAAAAAATCTTAATTTAATCAAAAACAAACAAAAACAAACACATAATAAAACAAATATAATGTGCCCACATGTAAAATATAAAGAATAGATGGTTAAAATGTGGATCGTTCAATGACTTTGAAGGGATTATTTAAAATTAAATTTTTCAAAGGAATGTTTTCATGTGTTTATTTACACTGTAGGAGTTATATTGAGATGCTGCAGAGAGTGAAGGAGCTGTGTCGCTACCTGCCTGGTCTAGAAGGAGAGACGAGGGCCCGGTGCTGCAGTCAGGTGGTCATCTGCGCTGCACTTGTCCTCTTCCGTAGTGCCTTCTTCTACGTCTCAGCTGTACAGCCTGCACTGTTCCACGGTTAGCTTCTACCTTTGTAGATCTCCATCTTCATTTAATATATCTACGGTAATCTTTTGAGTAAAATGTTACAAATAGGTTTCAGTGTTATTTTTTTCTTTTTAGGAATCAGTGGGTTAAGTTCCGGGCCGTGGATCCTTGTAGAGGATTTGAGCTCAGTGTACAGTGATGTGGAGGTGGAGCGAGGAGCACTGAAACATGCGCATAAGAAACGCAAACTAGCAGATGGAAGAGAGAAGACTATGGTGAGAAAAGTTTAGATATAAGTAAGACACTTTAATTATCCCAGATTGGGAAATTCTTTTGATTATATTTGGATCTGTGTGTCATTATAGAGCTCAGATGATGAGGAAGGTTTGGGGAAAGGCCGTGGTCGACACATTTTAGTAAACAAGAATGACATGACCAACTGGTCAGAGACTTTGGAGAGCTTTCGCACAGCGAGAGAAAGCTGGGACCTTCTTCACTCCCATGATGGTCTGGAAGCTGGTAGGAGATTTTTATGTTCAGTCATGTTGTCACTACATCAAAAGGTTGTTATCAGAACAGCTGAAAATTGTACATTTTAATGTCTCTTAAAGAGTTCAAGAAGATCTGCGCCGCGTGGAAGACAGACAGCTGGCTGTGGTTCCGAATATTCCTCACCGACATGATTATATACCAGGCAAGAGTCGTTTTTAATTTACCTTTTCTGTTTGTGACAAATCATCTGCATCCCTTTTATTTGTTAGCAGCAGCATCTTTAGCTTATTATTTTAGCTTTAGGATCAAAATATGCCATCATTTTAATACTGCTTTGAATTAAATAGCCCCGATCAACGTTGGGAAATGCAATTATTGCATAAGAAAGAACAGATTATACAGATGCAGGCACTCACTGACCACTTTGCCTTCAAAAATTCCCTGTGACATGGCATGTTATCCTGCTGGAAACAACCAGAGAAATCAGAAGATGGCTGCTGTGGCAATAAAGGGATGGAGATGGTCAGCAAAAGTACTCAGTTAGGCTGTGACTTTTAAATGATCCTCTCTGGGGGTTTTTGAGTTACCATCATCTTCCTATCAGCTCAAAGCCATCTGGACCTTCGCCTCTGACCTACAGATATACCTAATAAAGTGGCTGGAGAGTGTACATTTTAAGTTATATAGAATTTAAAGAATGAGGCAAATGCACGCAATAAAACTGGTTGAAGTTGGCAGATGAAACTGGCTATTTTAATATAATTTAAATACACTTAAGCTAACACATTAATCAACATTTGGATATAATATCTTTTCTAAGTTGTCTTTGGTTATATACTGATTATGTGCTAATGTATTATCTCCAGGGACAGTACCGCAAGGCCCTCTCTAGCCTGCACCAGATGGCTGCAGTGCAGCAGCCTCAGCCTGGGCCACAGAGTCCCTCAGGTCAGGCCAGTCTGGAGCACCACAGGGCCTTCATACAGCAGGCATCCTGCCACTACACCCTGGGAGAGTACAGGGTATACACATGCACACAAACACACTCTTAGCGTACATTATTTTGGTTTTGTCAGGAGACATGCATATGCTTATATGCCTTTCTTTTTCATAAATCATGTCAAATGTATTTATACAGTATGTTTTAAAACAAATGTAGCTGAGAGAAGTGATGAACTGAATTTGGGAATGTGCACACAATATTAAGGCAGAAAACTTAAATAAAGAAAATAAAGACAGTAATTGATTGAATATTTCAACTTTTTTATTTTTATTTTATGAAAGCACAGCTGGCAGGAAATATACTTTACTGTAACATTTATTGATTCACATTGAAACTTTTGATTTGTAATTGGTCATATATAATTTATTTGTTGTTGTTTTTTTTTACATATATATTTACTTAAAATATGTGATTGTATAATAAAATGTTTTGCAGGCCATGTATGAAAAACAAATCAGTGACACCAACTGGCCTGAAGGTGGCACTACAGTTAAAATGGGTTAAAATGTCCTAGATTAAATTCAGGTGTTTAGAACAACTTGCATCACTTTTATTCAATTTTCTCTAAACCAAGCTGACAGACCTGGTCCATCACAGCTCTGTCATTTAGTCAGTTTTACTATATTAGTATAAGTTTCTTAGCCTAACAACATGTCCTTTGTCCAGTCAAATTGTGTGTAATAGTTTTGTATGGTGCTGTTTCTTTTGACAGATGGCCTGTGAGAAACTGCTTGAAGTTGTCAGTGGCCTACTACCCCCAAACCAGGAAGCACCAAAGACCCCAGAGGATCCGGTTAGAGTCAAGACCAAAACGAGGAAAGGTAAAAGTTTCCTGAATCTACTCACTGATTCTGTTCATGAACAGTTTTGATTTTTTTTTTTTTTTCGCTAATCTGAGATATGAATACGTTTGTGGCGTCTTCATACAGAGTCTGTATGAAGACGTCTGTATTTATATGTTGCTTTGAGTACTGTTAACATTCCCTGTTCTTTGGTTTTAACCAGGTAATGACTTGCGATTACTTCCATGCACCAGCAAATCTGTGCTGCCGTTCTGTCTCCAGCTGATGCTTGCCTGCTTTAAGGTACATAGACAGGATACATCTGTGGAAATAAGTGGGTGCAAGGGCTTGGATACGTTTTCTTATGCAGACTTTGAGGAGACATGCTCCGTGCTGTAAGGCTTAATGAGACTGTGACAATCTTTGTTTCCTTTTTTCCCCCTTTTTTGGCCAATCAGCTACGTGCCTTCACCGACAGTCGTGACGACCTGTCCCTTGGTCACGTGGTGGTGCTCCTGCAGTACGACTGGCCACAGGGCGAGATGCTGTTTTTAAAGGCAGTGGACAAAATCTGCCAACAAGGCAGCTTCCAGTATGAGAATTTCTTCAACTATGTCACCAGTATCCTTTTTGCCTTGATTTCTTGCCTTTATTTTGGTGTAAATAAACAGTTCTCTTTGTGATTCCTTTATGTGTTGGATGTTGGTTTCCTTAAACTCATGGTTTTTCTCAGACATTGACATGCTGGAAGAGTTTGCATACCTGCGTACTCCAGAAGGAGGTAGAATTCAGCTGGAGCTGCTGCCCAATCAGGGAATGCTGATCAAGTAAGCAACCTCCTTCCCATTATGAGCGTTTCTTTAGTTGGCATCGTGACTGCACTCTCCCTTTCTGTTGGTGTGCTTTTAAAAGAGGACAGTGCTACTGACTGATCTACATAGACAAGGCCTGTGGGAAAAATTGACCTTTTAAACTGAAAAAGCTGTAAATGGAGTGGGCGTTTATAAAGAGAAGGAGTTCATGGTTTAAGTGAAGAAAGAAAAAACTGTTTTCTGACTCCTTCGTTCATTACTGTAGAAGTTCAGACGTTTGAATGCACCCTCACTGACAGTTGTTGAATGTTGCTGTCCCTCAGGAACCCTAGCCCTGCCTTGGGGGTGGAGTTAAATACTCTCCTGCTACAAGGGGTGCAGACGATGGACAGGTACCCCAGGCCCCTCCTCCCACAGTCCCCATCCCGCCCCTACCACCCCACCAGTCACCCTTCCTTCATCCCCAGCTTCAAGGCTTGTCATCCCCCAGTTTTAATTTGGGCCTGTCATTTTACATCAAGAGTTAGTCGTTCTTTGATTTCTGTCGGCGTTTGTTTATTTGAGCCATTATTCGCCTTTCTGTGGTCATCACTGTTGTTGTTACAGAAGACGATGTTGGTGTTTTTGTATAGTGAATTTAGTTATTTTGCCTTGTCATAACTCTTGATCTCATTTCATGTGTGGACATGTTTCATGTGGTTTTGATTATTATTATAATGGAATGTTTTATTTTATGTTTTATTTGAAAAGACTGAAAATGCTGTTTGTCTGATTTATGTGTGTGTGTAAGGAAAATGTAACCTGAAGTATTTATGAGTTATTTTTATTGCATAGGTTATATAATCTAAGCCTCTGTTTATTTTAAGGTATCTCATAAAACCCTATTTCTGACCATGTCTATGTTTGCATTTATTTTTTAAAAAAAAGTATTTTTCCTCTTCCAGACACCACACAGTGACTCGAGGAATCACCAAAGGAGTGAAGGAGGATTTCCGTCTGGCCATGGAGAGGCAGGTGTCGCGTTGTGGGGAAAACTTGCTTGCTGTGCTTCACCGTTTCTGCATTAATGAGAAAATAATCATCATCCAGTCGCTTCCCTGACACCTGGACTTTAGCTTGTGAGGTTTCAGGCACAATTTAAATGCAAGTGGACTGACTTAATGACCAAGAAAGCTGATTCTCTGCAGACACATTTCCAGCTCTCTTGTCTTTCTCAGCCAGCACTGAACTCTTAACATGCAGGCTTATTCTTTACCTTCATAGTGAACTTCTCTTTTTAGAGTGTTAGCAACAATACTGATAGACAACTGCTTTCATTTTCACATTACAGTATGTGTCTTTTTTCTTCATCAGTGGTACAAAGTTGAGATGGTAACATAAATAACCACCACATTTCATATTGTGATGTCTTGCCGGAGTCAGTAATGACAGAAAACTTAAAGTGCATTTTTGATACTTTTTGTTAGGTAATGTTTTTGCTACAATCTTGAATCAAATTGTTAGTTTGTATGGATGTTTCCATTAAATGTTACTTGAATGGTTTAAACAAGTTTATGTGTTATTTCATAATTTATACATTGCAATCATATCAGATGGTCATTAAATGCTAATTAAACAAATGAGATAAATTAACCCTAAAAGGTGCCCGGTCTTTAAAGGTGCAGGGTAGCTATGACGTATTTCCAGTGTATCCAAATACTTCTGTAGCCCTTTTTTTACCCCTTTAATCTGTGTCCCTCTTCAAGTCTTTCCTCTGCCCAATGCTCCTGTACTTGTGTGACTGGAGCATTGGGCAGGTCAGTCTGTAGGGCAGCTCTGAGGTTAGCCCAGAATAACCTTTGTTTTGCCCTGTCTTGAGGCCACTCCAGATATGTGTGGCGGTTCATCATGGACTTCAGCTGGTAGTACTTGGATGGGATTAGGTATTGAGGCAGAGGCTCAAGCAGTACCAGCACAATGCTGTCTGAGCCCAGAGTGAGACGTTGGTGGGTGGCGAAGTAGAGCTCGTAATGACACCACTCGCTCTTGACAAAGTGAGCAGAGAGGACAAACACAGAGCGCCTGCATTTCTCCACACAGCTGATGATGTTCTCAATGATCGTCTTTCCCGGCACAAAATGTTTCTCGTGATGACAGATTCTAAGCCCTCCTGCGGGGCCTTCGAGGTTGGGAAGAAGGGAATTGCGCACCCAGTCAACATCGTGCTGGCTATAAGACACAAACGCGTGGAACTCCAGACCCACCAGATCCTCGGGCCGAGCTTGTTGCAGTCTTGCACGATGTTTGGCTCTTGTCCACTGCCAGATCATGCCCGTGTACCAGGGAACATCCAAACAGTGACACAGAATCACAATGGAAATAATCAGTGTCCCTGCTGGAACCAAAATTGCAACCACTAGAAGGCCAATGCTGCAGGAGACCTCTGGGATCGAGATGTCTCTTAAAGTTGAGTTTCTAACATCCTCGGGGTATGTGCAGTAATAGCCCTGTGGCCAATTCAGCAGCTTAATTCCTGATTGGCTGTTGCTCTTTTCAGAATTGATAGCGAGCTTTATGAAACCTCTGAGAGTGCAGGTACAGGTGAAGGGGTTAAAACTGACATCTAGGATATGCAGTTCGGGACAGCTTTCCAATATGTTCACAGATGGGGCATGGAGAGAATTTGACCTGAGCAGAAGCTTGTGGAGTGTGGGGAAAGTGCCACAACCTGGCAGGTCCCGCAGCCGGTTAGCATTTAGATTCAGAGTTGAAAGGTTTCTCAGTTTAAAGATGGATTGCGGAACCACCGAAATCTGGTTGTTCTGGAGGTCCAGTATCTGTGTCCCATTTGGTAGACATTGAAAAACTGACTCAGTCAAACTATTAGAAGACAGATTTATATTGGTGATGCTTGCTGGCCAGATGCACTGTGATGACTGGTCATACCCTATGGAGTTGACGCTGAGGTCCAGATGTTGCAGGGACGACATATATCGAAAACGTTGGCTCAGTAACTCAAGTTTTTTAAGACTGTTGCCTACCAGAGTCAAGTTCTTCAGGTTACGCAGGTTCTGACATTCAACTACGTTTTTACCCACCGCACTTGAGAAGATGGAATCAGACATAGCACCAAAGGAAAAATCCAGCTGGCGTATTGGACTCTGTGACTTGGGACAGGTCATGTGTATCATTGGTGCGTCAGTAATCGCAACACTCTCCACTGGCATGCTGATGAAAAAGTTGTATAAAGCCTCCTGTGAGAATTGGAAACTTGTTACCACTGCCTGGCTGGCTGTGAAAGAAATCACCTGTGATGTTTTGATCACTTCAGTTGTGTAGTGAGGAGGATTCTTTACATTCATTTCAGAAACACGAACATGTTTCAAAGTTGTATTTAGAGCCACATTTACATATTCAGTTAAGTCTTGCCATTTAATTGTTATGTTGGTGAGATAAAAACTCGTTGTGTGGATTTTCACCGTCTCTCTTAGCTGCTTACTTAGGTCTTTGTAGCCATTTATCATATTCATCATCTCCACTTCAGCAAACAGAGACAGAGCATCAGCAGTCAGATTACGGTCAATTTTTTGATTATGTCCAAAGGCTATCTGCAGCCTTTGAGCATGAACATCCTCCAGGCTGCCTGCTTCATAATAAAGTCCATCCTCTAGTAATAACGTCAATGTACGTAGTTTCACTTTAGCAATGTTCTTGAAGTCACCCACGCTGATGTTTTTTGCTCCAACTGTTAATCTTTCCAGTTTTACAAGAGAGCTGAACTCACTCCCCAATGTCATGGTAAGAAATCTGTTAAAGGCCAAGTTTAGCACCAGGAGGTTCACTGTGTGTAGCAGGTATTGTTGACCTGAGAGATTCTTGAGATTGTTGTGCGACAGGTCCAGATGTTCCAGGAGAGGCGTGTCAAGAAAAGTCTGTGGATCGATCTCCTCCAAATTATTCCATGACACATTCAGGAACCTGAGGTGAGTGGTTTTTTGAAAGTCTCCATTGTGAAGCTGACGTATGTAGTTGCGAGAGAGGTCTAAAAACTCAGTCGTCTGTGGCAGGTCAGTTGGGACAGAGGAGAGGTTTTGGGATGATCGGTCTACAAAGTTGTCAGGTGATGAAGTGCTCTTCTGAAGTCCCACCAACACGGCTGCTGTCCAGAGTACGGCTGCTGTGACCCTCATTGTAGCTTGTATAAGAAAATATAGCCATTAAACGGGTAGCATTTGTCTGTGTGTCATTCTGTCTGTAAATATATAATAGCTTAAAATGATTTGAATAAATTCTGATAAATGTTTGTAATGTTAAAAAGTGGAGTCATGTTAACAATACATTATAATTTGGTTACATATACCAGGGTTATCAAGGTCAACTTAATAATAATTAACAATATTGATCAAAAATTTAAAAAAAAGGAGATTCTAAATATCACGTTACCTTGGATGTCTGACACTGAAGAAGAAGTCAGAAGATATGTTTAAAATTCTACTGCTTTTGTTCGTATTGCCAACATTTAGGGGAAGATACTGATGTTGTGGGATTTTAACGATCACATTATAGTTTGCATCCAAATTTCATTGCAAATTTGACCTCTGATCTCACATTTACATTTCACATCTGCCTTTCTTTTCAAGAGTTTTGGAGTCAATACAGCATTGGCTCCAAAATGCATATAATAATAATGCTCGGAGTCAAGTTCGTGACATATATAATGTAGTATAATGTCATATAATATGATTAAGTGATTTGTGTCCAGTCAATTGCAAATAACTAACTTTAAATTTTAATAAACAACAAAAATAAATGCCACACATGTACTGCACCTACATGAATACAAATAAGAAAAAATAATTATACTCAAAAAAATGTCAGGTATATTAAAATGGGTTTCAAACTAAACAAATATATACAAAACACAATATTATATCCTTAAAAGTAAGAAACTACCCAGAGAGTGAGCTGCCTTAGTGGAGGTTTGCACTCTTGGAGTAGTTTTTGTTTAAAATAAATGCTGTCTACCTTTTTGTTGGCTACAATTCTCAGAAACTGCTGGGGAGAAGTAAGGATTTGACTTAACGATCACTTTATAGGAAGCAGTGTGAAACAGTATCCTTTCTAAACTTGTTTAAATAAGACAGGATTGATAAAAGCACAAATCAGGTTTTTATCATCTGAGTGATAACAAAAATCTGGTATTTGGAAATCATCATCATGTGTCTGTCATGAATAAATAAATGTGTAAAATTAAATAAATGGTTCTAGTAGCTCATCGGTCAGATGTCATGCAAATATAAAACAAAGTTTTTGTTAATTGACAGATGTCCCTTTTTCAGAATTGTCTGTAGTAGATAATGAAAAAATAAGAACTTTTCTCCCATTTATTTGTTGATCTATCAGTTAATGACTCTGGTGTAGTATGAAGTACCATGGTGGAGGTCTTTATACAGCTGACATTTCACAGAGCCACCCAGTGTGATGGATTGGTGTCTTTACTGGGTCGATTCTGCCCAGAATTTGATTTTATTTATTTCAATCTAAATCTTAAAATAAAGAAAACCCAAAACCACATTCACATTAATTCAAAGGAAAACACAATTTTATTCAAAGATGGTTAAGAGTCCACTAACCTGTGTTGCCGTCTGATGGTCACATTTTGAAGTCTCAAGTACCAAAAATATCAGAGTCACAATGGTTCAAAATCTCTATATGGGAAAAGAAATGGAAATCAGTCAAACAAAACTGACTGATAGAGGAACATGTAGCAGCAAATGAAGTCTGGCTCAAATGTGACCAAAAGGCAAGCATCAGCACTGAGTCAACAGTTGCTAATTTTAGTTTCTAAGTAACAGTAAAAAAAAACATGAAGTTGAGCAGAAACAGGCACAGAAATAAAAATAAGTTCCCAGGCTCTTCATCCTCTTTTACCTTCCCTTTTTATGCAACAGTGCATTTTATGGAGAGAAACTTATACAATAATGTATATTAAAAAATGGAGATAAAGTCCAGAAATTGGATTCAGTGTATATTATTGCCTTGAGGAGGGTTTTGCTCCTGGTCTCTAGACACATTTTTGTTTGTTTGTTTGGTTTTTAACACATTTTTTTTTGTGATGGGGAAGCTATGTGTGTGTGTGCAGACAGATAAACAGACACACACTCGCATTAACCCAGTTCCGAGCAATGTTTTTACTCTGGCAGTGCCAATCTTGCCTTGGGTCAGCGACTGCTACGCAAAAAGCAATAGGAGCTCAATTGAATATCATCTTATAAGCCAGTGTCACTAATCTCACCTGGAACAGTTTGATCAAATTCTAAAAGAACACTGCTGATTCGGTTATAGCAGCTTCTGGCTATAAGATAACAGAAAACTGGCTGTCTTTGTACAGCAAATGTAGTTATTTTGTCTTTTCATAACACTTGATTTCATTTGATATGTGAACATGTTTCATGTGGGTTTCATTATCATGATGCCATATTTTTCTTTTTTTAATTTGAAAACATCACGTTTTGCTAATTATGTGTGTGTATAAGGAAAATGGATCCTGCAGTATTTCTGACTTACTTTTATTGCATGGGCCATATAAATTTAAGCCTCTGTTTATTTTAAGCCAGCTCATAAAACCAGATTTCTGCTCATGTCTGTTTTCATTTATTACATGTATTTTTTTTTTTATCCTTTTCCTCCTCCAGAGAACACACAGTGACTTGATGAATTACCAAGACTCAAGAAGGATTTCTGTTTCTGTGAGAGTGACTCAAGTGACTCATTATGCAAATGTCCTGTTTATCAGACCCGTTGCCCTGACTTCACACCTGATGAAGACCATGGAGAGTGTTATGTATTTAGTAAAATCAGTTTATAGTTTGTGGTACTACTTTCTGTTACAAAGTAGAGAACACAAAGTGTGGTGTATGTGCGCATTGAGATGCCTGCGCCTTTCCTTAGACTGGTTATTAAAGTAAATTACTACAACTAAAGAAGGCGTCGTTACTTACCAGTTAAGTTATAAGAGAGAATATAACAGACTGGCGACGAGGATTAAAACGGATCCCTGATGTGCATTGGACGACAGAGAGGGGGAAATCCTTGTGAAAGTGGCCAAAAAGACACGAAAAAGGTTAGGGCCAAAACAACTAACCCTCCGTGTGGATGCTAGCTCACCTGCCTGGCTAAAGAGAGGACGTGAGTAACATCAATTCTTTTAAGTGAAGGACGCTTATAAAAATACCGAGAAAATGTCAGGAGGCGTTGGACAAATGGACGTTTTTGATAATGGCACAGAGGATTGGACAACATATGTAGAGAGAGTTGAACAGTATTGTCGGGCTAACAAAGTAGAGGATGAGAGGAAAGTTGCTGTGTTACTGAGTGTGATGGGAGCGAAAACATACAACTTGTTGCGCAGCCTCATCACACCGACCAAACCAGCTGACAAAAGTTTCAAGGAGATCACAGAAGTGCTCCAAAAACATTTCCAACCGAAGCCACTGGTTATAGCCGAACGTTTCCGATTTCATAAACGAAATCAATTAAAGAATGGATTTGGCATGCCTGGAACTGTACACAATGCAAGAGAAAGATAATGATGCAATATGGCTCACACCTAAAATACAAGGGATTGAGTTACAGATGGAACTGGACACTGGGTGTGCTCTCTCACTGATTTCATATGAAGATTACAGAAACAAATTCCCAATCTGAAACTGAAGCACACCTCAGTGAAACTGAAAACGTACACAGGTGAAAGAATAACTCCTCTGGGAAAACTAAAAGTGAAAGTGGAATATGAGAAAAAGAAATGCAACCTGGAACTTTATGTTCTGAAAAATGGAGGTGTGCCATTATTTGGGCGTGACTGGTTGAAACACATCCACCTCAACTGGAAAGAAATAAAGTCAATGAGACTAGAACGAGGCCTGAGTGCAAATTCTGTAGATGAAAGACTGAAACAGATCCTTAATAACCATGCCCAGGTGTTCAAAGATGGAATCGGCACCCTGAAAAATATTAAAGCACAGATCATACTAGAGGACAATGCAAAACCAAGATTCCACAAGGCACGCCCTGTACCTTATGCTTTACGCCCTAAAGTTGAAGCAGAGCTCCAACGCTTGGAAGAGCAAGGAATACTTACCAAGGTGGAATGGTCAGATTGGGCTACACCAATAGTATCAGTAAGCAAGAAAGCAAGTGACAGTGTGCGGATCTGTGGTGATTTTAAGGTTTCAGTGAACCCAGTTCTCCGCATAGATCAGTACCCACTTCCACGGATAGAAGACATATTCACAGCAGTAGCAGGTGGCAAACACTTTTCAAAAATTGACCTTGCCCAGGCTTATCTCCAGATGGAAGTAGAAGAGACATCCAGGAAATATCTGGTAATAAACACTGACAAAGGCCTATATCAGTACAACAGACTGGTATTTGGTATCGCCAGTGCCCCAGCAGTATGGCAACGTGCCATGGATCAGGTCCTACAAGGCATTCCAGGAACACAGTGTTTTCTGGATGACATAATCGTCACTGGTGTTGATGAGGAGACTCATCTGGCTAACCTAACAGCAGTCCTGGCCAGGCTAGAAAAATATGGACTGAGAGCAAACAAAAACAAATGTAAGTTCTTTAAGGATGCCATTGAGTATTGTGGACACAAGATCGACAGACATGGGCTCCACAAAACCAAGGACAAAGTTGAAGCAGTCCTGAAGGCACCAGAACCTAAAAATGTGAGTCAGCTACGCTCTTTCTTGGGCTTAGTTAATTATTACCACAAGTTTCTACCAAACCTTTCAACAGTCCTTCAAGCGGTCAATGAAAGCCAGTCGCACAGAGGGGAAGCCGCTACAACAGAAAATAGACAATTTCTTACTGGCTTACAGGAACGCCACTCATGCAACAACTGGACACACACCTGCAATGCTCTTCATGGGACGGAATCTGAGATCACGTCTAGATTTGCTGAAACCAGACATTCGCAAGGATGTCCAAGATAAACAGTCTTCCATGGTGGAAGCAACAAGAAACAAAACTAGATTCTTCAATGTTGGACAAAAAGTTCTCGCCAGGGACTACAGAGACCCAAGTCAGAAATGGCAGCCTGGCACGATTCTGTCACGGACCGGACCACTGACATACACTGTAAATGTTGGAGCCAACTTAGTCTGGCGTAGACATGTTGATCAGATTGTAGATGCGGAAAGTCACATGGTTCCACAGCAACCTGAGAGCACATCTACACCTCAAGATTCAGAAGAGTTTGCCCTCGCTTCACCACCTGAGGTTCAGGATTTACGTAAAACTACCAATGCTCAAACACCTGAACTTCCCACACAGAGCACTATGGAGTCTGACCAAACAGGCAGACGGTACCCTGAGAGAAATCGCAGAGCACCTCAGAGACTGAACTTATAGGTTTCAAGTTAATTTTGTAGGAAAGCAGTTCAAATGTTTAAGAGGAAACAACCTACCTCCATGTTGTAAATCACTGAGTAGGTGTCATATTTCAGTTCAAGTTAAATTATTGGTTTACAGCATTTATCTGAAAATATTTTGATTGTTTGGTACCTATTGTGTTCATCAAAGTTGGATGGGAGGAACTGTTATGTATTTAGTAAAATCAGTTTATAGTTTGTGGTACTACTTTCTGTTACAAAGTAGAGAACACAAAGTGTGGTGTATGTGCGCATTGATATGCCTGCGCCTTTCCTTAGACTGGTTATTAAAGTAAATTACTACAACTAAAGAAGGCGTCGTTACTTACCAGTTAAGTTATAAGAGAGAATATAACAGAGAGTATCATTCTACACCACCTTTGCCCACTAGTCGGGAGAGATCTAGACTCGCTGCAGTTTACCTACCAGCTGAACATCGGGGCGGATGACGCTGTCACGTACCTGCTGCATCGGGCCTTCTCTCATCTGGAGAGCACCAGGTGCACACTGAGTCATGTTTTTTGATTTCTCCAGTGCCTTCAATACAATCCAACCCTCAGTGCTAAGGGAGAAGATGCAGGGAGCTGGAGTGGACCATCAGCTGTCCTCATGGATTATTGACTACCTCACCAGTAGACCCCAGTATGTGAGGCTGCGGGACTGTGTTTCTGAGGTGGTAGTCTGTAGCACGGGGGCCCCACAAGGAACAGTACTCGCCCCTTTTCGCTTCACCCTGTACACTGCGGACTACAGTTATAACACGGACACTTGCCATCTCCAGAAGTTGTCAGATGACACCGCCATTGTGGGTCAGGTGTCGGAGGGAAATACAGTGGGGTCGTCAATGACTTCGTCAACTGGTGTGAACAGAACAGATCTTTGCATCAATGCCAGCAAGACAAAGGAGCTGGTGATTGACTTCAGCAAGAAGCCACCCCCTATTACACCAGTGAACATCCAGGAATTGGACATTGAAACGGTGGAGGAGTACAAATACCTGGGTGTTCACCTCAACTACAAACTGGACTGGTCCACAAACACAAATGCACTTTACAAAAAGGGTTTAAGTCGTCTCCACCTGCTACAGCGGGTGAGATCCTTCAGGGTGAACAGGACACTCATGAGGACATTTTCCGACACTGTGGTGGTGTCTGCTATTTTCTATGCTGTGGTCTGCATGAGTGGTGGAATGGCAGAGAGGGACAGGGGGAAACTCAACAAACTAGTCAGGAGGGCCAGCTCTGTCCTGGACTGTCCACTGAAGTCCATCGAGCAGGTTGGGGAGGAGAGGATGTTGTCTAAGCTAATATCCATCATGGACAACACCTCCCACCCCCTGCATGAAACTGTATGAGCACTGAGCAGCTCATTCAGCAGTCGAGTTTTACACCCACAGTGTAGGAAGGAGCGCTACCGCAAGTCATTCTTACCAGCAGCTGTCAGACTCTATAATGCAGCTTAACATTCTTTTGGTCATCTTACTCACCAGCTTGTTTGTTTACCACCTTGTGTCTTCCTTTTATATTTTATTGTCCTTTGCTGTAAGAGTTCTGTAACACCGAAATTTCTCATCCGTGGGATAATAAAGGTTTATTCTATTCTATTCACACCCCGTTCTCTGTTTACCATCGGGGAAGGGGGTGTACGGAGGAATTGGCCATCTGATTGGGGTCTGGATGTGGGGCCTCCCTGCTGCTGGGGGCGGGGGCGGCCTGCTTGTCTCCACCCCAGGGAACAGGGTATCATCTCCTGGGTCTAGGTACCATCACCTCTCTGAGGGTGAAGGTGCCTGGACCTAGGGTATAGAGTATGTTTAGGGATTGTGAGTGTGTGTACAGTGTCCATTTATGTTTGTCTCCACGTTTGGCGAGTGACAAGTATTTGTATATGTGCGCATGAGAGTGGGAATGTACACTTGTGTCTGTGTGTGCCTGTTTGTCTGTGTCTATATGTCAGGTCAAGTCTTAGACTCCACCTCTCTGGGAACATCTCAGGCCCTCCCAGGTGTGGGGGCCTATCTCCCCCACCACACTATCTGTCGTTGGCTGATGCCCTCAGACATTGGTGCATTGGTGGTTCTGGGTGTCTGGGGCCGGGCGCTCAGGTATGTACCGGCTCACTCCCGGTGGCTACCTAGCGTGTAAACCAACTGATTACATTTTAACATTCTACTAGAGTTTATTCATTCATTCAAGTGTTAAAGTCTAATGTGAACTTCAAAGAAAGTTTCAATGACGCTGGCCAGCAGCAATTGACAGTAGCGTTGAGCAACTGAAAAGTTAAGGATATCCTCAACAACTTACCTTGGTACCAGAAAAGAGTCATTTTTGTTGCATCTTTGTGCTGCCATCCTGCCCTGGTTAATATATCATGATGACCATGCTATCTTACCATTTTTGACAACAAAAGTTTCTCATTCAACTTGAGGGGGTTTTTTTTGTCAGAAGATGCATGATTCTTCATGACTCTTCCATGGCAGCTGATATTTCACACACATGGTCTGGAACTGATTAGTTTCAAATTCACTGCACAGCAGGAACTGCAAAATGACACTGACCCTGATAATAACTCTTTCTTCAACATTAAAATCTGTTTTTATTACTCCCTGGACGACCAGTTTAATAGCACCATCACACAAGATAAATTTTCAATACTTCACAGTTTTACACTTTAATAACAACAGAAGCCTGTAGGCCAACTTTCACAACATCAAACATTACCCCAGTCACTTTGCACATATTTTAATACAATAGCTATATCATTTGAAATGTGTCACAACTGAAATTTTTATATGAAAAAAGAAAAAGGTTATTGTAATTTGTAGAACAACAGGCTCTAGTATAGTTGCATTTAATAGTTGGAAGAAAGACCTGGAATAAAATTTTACCAAAAACACCCACAAAAATAATGTTTATCTTTGGCAATGTCGATACTGATTTGTTGAATCCAAATTAGCACAAATCAACAGATGATTTTATCAACATATACAATATATACAGACTCAACTTATGTCCTAACCTCATTAGACCCGGCTGAATTCCTTCTCATTGTGTAACATATATTTACTAATAAAGAACATTCTAGAGAATAATATACTGAGTGCATTATTTAAAAAATGATATCAGTTACAACGTACCAGTATTTAAACGAACTGTTTTTAATGTAGCAATTTTCTACTCTGCTTGAGCACTCAAAGCACTTAGTACAACACATGCAGGCATCCATATAATCTAACATTCACTCACACTCCAGTGAATGCATTGCAGTTCAATATCTTGCAGAATGATACTTTGGCATGATTTATTGGCAATGATTTATTGAATCCAAACAAGCACAATTTGACAGCCAAGCATCGAACCACCAGCTTTCCAATTGGCAGACAACTTGTCAGGGATATCCTTGTAAAGTAATTTCCCCTTGTGTTCTACATAGTTGTTAAATTCGCAATTTACAGTTTACAGGTGAAGATTTTTCCGCAATTTTTGTGAATCGCCTGTTTTTAACTTAAATAACTTATAGAATGCTAATAAAATAGTAAATCAATCAATCAACATTTCATAATTTATGTATATCATGTCAGAGCTTCATTGACTAGAAAAAAAAACTATAATTTTTTATATTTTTTATATTATTATTTCTTCTTTTAATTCATGCTACCTAGAAGAGTGGCATGGTGGTGAACACTGTTGCCTCACAGAAAGGTTCTGGGTTCAAATCAACCATCTAACTGGGGCCTTCCTGTGTGGTGCTTACTTTTTCTACCTGTGTCTGCATAGGTTCTCTCTGGGTATTCTAGCTTCCTCTCACAGTCCAAAGTCAAGCAGTTATTGGTGTTAAATGGTGAATCGAAATTGTGTTTATGAGTATGAATGATTGTCTATCTCTATGTGTTAGTCCTGTGACAGGCTAGTGACTTGTACCCAGCATCTCACCCTATTTCAGCTGGGATATAGGGTAAACCTGAATTGGATAAGAGGAATAGATGGAATAGATAGGGTATTAGGTGACCATGTCTTTAAAGATTCAGGGTAGCTACGATGTATTTCCAGTGTATCCAAATGCTTTTGATGCCTCTTTTTACCCTATTAACCCCTGTCTCTCTTCAAGTCTTTCCTCTGCCCAATGCTCCTGTACTTGTGTGACTGGAGCATTGGGCAGGTCAGTCTGTAGGGCAGCTCTGAGGTTAGCCCAGAATAACCTTTGTTTTGCCCTGTCTTGAGGCCACTCCAGATATGTGTGGCGGTTCATCATGGACTTCAGCTGGTAGTACTTGGATGGGATTAGGTATTGAGGCAGAGGCTCAAGCAGTACCAGCACAATGCTGTCTGAGCCCAGAGTGAGACGTTGGTGGGTGGCGAAGTAGAGCTCGTAATGACACCACTCGCTCTTGACAAAGTGAGCAGAGAGGACAAACACAGAGCGCCTGCATTTCTCCACACAGCTGATGATGTTCTCAATGATCGTCTTTCCCGGCACAAAATGTTTCTCGTGATGACAGATTCTAAGCCCTCCTGCGGGGCCTTCGAGGTTGGGAAGAAGGGAATTGCGCACCCAGTCAACATCGTGCTGGCTATAAGACACAAACGCGTGGAACTCCAGACCCACCAGATCCTCGGGCCGAGCTTGTTGCAGTCTTGCACGATGTTTGGCTCTTGTCCACTGCCAGATCATGCCCGTGTACCAGGGAACATCCAAACAGTGACACAGAATCACAATGGAAATAATCAGTGTCCCTGCTGGAACCAAAATTGCAACCACTAGAAGGCCAATGCTGCAGGAGACCTCTGGGATCGAGATGTCTCTTAAAGTTGAGTTTCTAACATCCTCGGGGTATGTGCAGTAATAGCCCTGTGGCCAATTCAGCAGCTTAATTCCTGATTGGCTGTTGCTCTTTTCAGAATTGATAGCGAGCTTTATGAAACCTCTGAGAGTGCAGGTACAGGTGAAGGGGTTAAAACTGACATCTAGGATATGCAGTTCGGGACAGCTTTCTAATATGTTCACAGATGGGGCATGGAGAGAATTTGACCTGAGCAGAAGCTTGTGGAGTGTGGGGAAAGTGCCACAACCTGGCAGGTCCCGCAGCCGGTTAGCATTTAGATTCAGAGTTGAAAGGTTTTTCAGTTTAAAGATGGATTGCGGAACCACCGAAATCTGGTTGTTCTGGAGGTCCAGTATCTGTGTCCCATTTGGTAGACATTGAAAAACTGACTCAGTCAAACTATTAGAAGACAGATTTATATTGGTGATGCTTGCTGGCCAGATGCACTGTGATGACTGGTCATACCCTATGGAGTTGACGCTGAGGTCCAGATGTTGCAGGGACGACATATATTGAAAACGTTGGCTCAGTATCTCAAGTTTTTTAAGACTGTTGCCTATCAGAGTCAAGTTCTTCAGGTTACGCAGGTTCTGACATTCTACAAATTTATCATCCACCACACTTGAGAAGATGGAATCAGACATAGCACAATTAGAAAAATCCAGCTGGCGTATTGGACTCTGTGACTTGGGACAGGTCATGTGTATTATTGGCGTGTCAGTAATCGCAACACTGTCCACTGGCATGCTGATGAAAAAGTTGTATAAAGCCTCCTGTGAGAAGAAGAAACTTGTTACCACTGCCTGGCTGGCTGTGAAAGAAATCACCTGTGATGTTTTGATCACTTCTGTTTCAACTCGAGGAGGCTGCATTATGTGCACATCAGAGGCATCAAGATGTTTCAAAGTTGTATTTAGAGCCACATTTACATATTCAGTTAAGTCGTGCCATTTAATTGTTATGTTGGTGAGATAAAAACTCGTTGTGTGGATTTTCACCGTCTCTCTTAGCTGCTTACTTAGGTCTTTGTAGCCATTTATCATATTCATCATCTCCACTTCAGCAAACAGAGACAGAGCATCAGCAGTCAGATTACGGTCAATTTTTTGATTATGTCCAAAGGCTATCTGCAGCCTTTGAGCATGAACATCCTCCAGGCTGCCTGCTTCATAATAAAGTCCATCCTCTAGTAATAACGTCAATGTACGTAGTTTCATTTTAGCAATGTTCTTGAAGTCACCCACGCTGATGTTTTTTGCTCCAACTGTTAATCTTTCCAGTTTTACAAGAGAGCTGAACTCACTCCCCAATGTCATGGTAAGAAATCTGTTAAAGGCCAAGTTTAGCACCAGGAGGTTCACTGTGTGTAGCAGGTATTGTTGACTTGAGAGGTTCTTGAGATTGTTGTGCGACAGGTCCAGATGTTCCAGGAGAGGCGTGTTAAGAAAAGTCTGTGGATCGATCTCCTCCAAATTATTCCATGACACATTCAGGAACCTGAGGTGAGTGGTTTTTTGAAAGTCTCCATTGTGAAGCTGACGTATGTAGTTGCGAGAGAGGTCTAAAAACTCAGTCGTCTGTGGCAGGTCAGTTGGGACAGAGGAGAGGTTTTGGGATGATCGGTCTACAAAGTTGTCAGGTGATGAAGTGCTCTTCTGAAGTCCCACCAACACGGCTGCTGTCCAGAGTACGGCTGCTGTGACCCTCATTGTTGCCTAAATAAAAGATATAGGTATTAGCTTTCATAATATTATTTATTTTTACCATCAGTTGTCAGAGTGTTGGATACATCAAAAAGAAATGTTCAAAAGTCCTACAATAAATTCTTTGTGGTGGTTATAATGCTTAGTAATTGCTGTAGAGAGGTGTGGATTTGATGTAATCATTTTAAAGGATTCAGTGTGCAATGCCTTAATTAAACAGTTTAAGTTTTTAATTAGGGTAGACAAATTGATAAATGTACAAATTAGGTTTTTATCAACTGAATAATGCAAAAATTGGAAACTGAAACTTCAGTAGAGTGTTAGAAATAATTGTTACGTCTCAAATTAAAACATTTTAATTTGAAGTCAGACTTGCACTGTTAGAAAAATCTGTAATTTCAGAATTTTCATATAAATTTTACAGCATTTTCCTGTCATTTTAAACACATGAAATATCAGTAAAATTACAAGAAATATTCTCTGCATTAACATATCTGATTTAATAAAAAATAAATAGAGAAGTGTACTTATGAATAAACATGTTTTTTTACATGCATTTACAGAAAATGTATTCATTGTTACACATAAAAAGAGTGTAAAAATACAGTTGCAAGCTTAACATGATTTATAGAAGAGAATAGAATAGAACAGAATGCCTTTATTGTCTCTATACATTTGTACAATGAGATACAGAGCATCTCCTACTCACTTGGTGGGGGGTGGGGTGGGGTGGTGGCACAGTTCTGCAGCACTATATACAAATATACAAGCCAGTTTTAAAAAGTAATATGTAATAAATAGTGTTATTGCACATAGAATTTGGTATTGCACAGTGGGGAAACTGTTTTTGAAGAAAAAGAAACTGTGGGGAGTCGGTGCTCAGTGTGTGAGAGGAGGAGAGATAAGCTATGATACTGATCACTTATAAGCTATGTTTATTTAAAAAATATTACAGCTAAATTCTAATTTAATTCTAGAACTACATCCAAATTTTGATTCATTTAGTATAAAATTACACAAAACTGACTGATGAATGATGCAGGGTTACTTTACAGATAAATATGACAAGTACTGTAGTTAATGTCGTCTTGATAATAGACTTCAGGTTCTTCCCTCAGTGTTTTTCACTCTCCATGAGGTCCTTTGGTGTTAATTGTTATCATTATTATTACGTATTGTTATAATCTCTGTGTATTCCTGTTTCAAATGATTCTCTCTTCCAGTTTTTTGTTTTTGTTTTTTGGGGGGTAGTCATTTCTCTCCTGTGTCTTGCATTTAGTTTTGCTTCCTTTGTATCATTTCCTTTGTTCATGTTCAGGTCATTCTTTAACCTCCACTCATGTGCTCCCTGTTCTCCAGATGTTTTTATTTTTTCCCCGTGGATATTCTGCATACATTCTAATTAAATTGTAGGTTTCACTTTCATTTGAAGTACTGCATTTCTATGCCTCTCACTCGATCCTTCATGACAGATCACACATGCATATGCAAATGCTGCTCACGCTGTTACACAATATAATTAATTTAGACTTTCCACTTAACCTAAACTCTTTACATACACACTACTCTAGTGCAAGAATAACTCTACAAAAACTTTGCAAACTCTCAATGATTTGCTTGGTGATATATCAAAAAAATATATATTAATGTCAGTATCAATGTAATTGTAACCTGGACGTGTGTCCCTCTATCTATAAAGAGATGATCTATACTGCTCACCCAAGTGCAATGTCTACAATATCCGAATCTAGGTTTGGGAAGGAGATTGGCAGTAGCAACTCTGTAAGAGCAATAAGACTTCCAACCCACATAACACGCACAACCACAGGTTTATGAAACAAAGTTTGCTTTATATATATTTCCTTTGGATCAGTTCCCTTTACTCATCCTCAATGTAGGGATAACTTCAAATGCAGTAACTATCTCAAATGCATCACAAAAATAATTGAAACAATCAAAATAGATGTAAGACAAGAAACAATATTTCAACACCCCAAAGAAAAGGAAAAAGAAAAGAAAATAGCATGTGAGTGTCCAGTTCTTTATGGTGTCAGTTTATTCAGTTACCCACTGTCCTGGGTTAAGAACTGAAAACGACCTGAATCTCAGGCGGGGAAAAAGTAGCAAAAGAAAATGATAAGGTATCTCTCAGGTGGGCTTCCTTTTGTTTTTTTCCCTACCGCCCTCCTAGTACGGCAGGCATCAACGTGTCGGCGTCCTGACACACAGAAGGCCTCCACAACAGCAACAGTGTCTTAGACTCATGATACCAGCTCCTCACTCGGCACACATGGAACTGTACCTCAAAAAAAAAAACAAAAAAAAAAAAACAGTCTGCACACAAATACGCAGAATGTTAGATGTCCACATTCCTTAAATGTCCTTGTTCCTAATGTCCTTGGTTCTTTTTAAATATTAAAATAAATTTGCATCTTGTGACACCTTAAAAGTAAATACACCGGTATTACTGTGCATCACCCGCAGTTACAGCTACAGCACAGCTATTGCACGTGAACTGCGCATAACCACTTAGCTGGCCGCGGCTGAACTAGCAGGCCCAAGAAAAGAAAAACACTAGACACTCATAATAAACAAAACTGTCACAACGTCACAATACTATAAAAACACATCTTAAACATCATTAAACACATTTACTACTATTCTGACTGGTTAGTTATTTTTTTCAGTGCATTGAACTGCAATCCGGTTCTTCAGTCTGACGTCACTAGCCGTGTCTGGGTCTAAACTCCGCTGTAGGTCCATATATCAAATGATCACTATGGCATTACTGAGAGTTGAAAAACTGTCTAAAGTCTTTCATCTTTAATAAAATGATCAGCGTTCTGCTCTACCAGGTGTAACAATTGAGTTTAACATCCAGGCATCCATGAAAACGGAATTTATGACATTTAACGGAGTTAGAAGTTAGCAGGGAGTTAGCTCGCTAGCTTCTATCTAAATACAATATAGCATGTCCTGACTGCGGGGTTTTGGAAACAAATTAAAACGTACAGCTCTGTTATCACTTCCAGCATAAATGAAGACAGAAAACTAAACAGCAGTGACGTTTGTAGGGTTACTGAAGTTGGGCTAGCTGGTATATAATGATGTGCTACGTGACCGCTAGCGACACAGCTATGTTAGCATAATATAAACAAGCTAACCTTTTTTCCACTCGATAAAAGTTAACGTGAGTGTTCTCGGTGGTCAGGAACAAATGTAATCGCATGGCAGGATGCTGTAAAATGACCAAACTTCAGCCAGGAGAACAACTGAGATAATCCATCCACAATACGAGGTTAGTCCACATCTCCTCAGACCTGACATGGGCTGCCCACATTCAGGTCCAGACCAAAAAGGCTAGGCAGCGCCTGTATCACCTACGACAACTGAGGAAGTTCAGGGTCTCTCCAAAGATCCTCAGGATTTTCTATACAGGCGCTGTGGAGAGCATCCTCACACAGAACATGACATCGTGGTTTGGGAACAGCTGTGTGAAGGACCAAAAAGCTCTCCAGAGAGTGATCCGTACAGCAGAACGCTGCTGCAGGATTGCTCTCCCCCCGCTTCAGGACACCTACACCAGGAGATGCCGGACTAGAGCAGCGCAGATACTGAAGGACCCGTCCCATCCTGGCAACAAACTGTTCCAACTTCTGCAATCTGGTAGAAGGTTCCGCATCTTCCGGGCAAGGACAGAGAGACTCAAGAGGAGCTTCTATCCCCAAGCCATCCGTGCCCTAAACACACACACCCGCCCTCTCACATCATCTATAATTGACTGAGTCAGGACTCTTCCAGACACTAAACCAAGGCACAATGTACATTTCAATTCCTTTAATTTTAAATATGTTTATATTGTCTATCCTGTAAAATAGTCAGATGTCTATTCATATTAATGTACAGAATTCACCTGCTTGCTGCTACTACTGCACATTCACCCAATGTATATACTATATACTATATATATATATATAATGTTCTTCCTCTACACCCCCCCCCCCCAATTTTTTTTGCACATGTCGAGGAGCGTGTCAGGCTACATTTCACTGTGTGTTATACTTGTATAACTATGCATGTGACAAATAAAGAACCTTGAACCTTGAACCTAGTCATTCATATACTGCTGCATGGGATGGGCTGTAGTTAGGGCTGCTCAATTAATCGAATTTTAATCACGATTACGATCTGGGCTTTCAACGATCATTAAAAATGACTGAGCCGATTATTGGCCCCTCCCTCATTTATCCGCGACACCTTAAAGGCCGGTCCGTGAAAATATTGTCGGGCATAAACCGTCCGTGGCGCAAAAAAGGTTGGAGACCGCTGATTAAGAGGACCCGAGGGAAGCTCGGAAAGCTAAGCAGAAGTTATTTGGAGAGGAGAGTGACTGCCGTTGGTTGAAAAGAGAGGTAAAAAAAACTTCAGTGGTGTTGCACACTATTTTATATTATTTTTTAAAGTCATTGTTAACCCTTTAGATCCGGTCAGAGCAGCACGCTCCGTTTTGCATAACTATTTTTAAATCCCTGTAGAACCTGGACCGTGTAAGCTAGCGCAATAATTTGTTTTGCATATGAAACCGGAGGAGTTGTACTTACATCTGATGCCATCAGTTTGTCCTCGGTCACGGTTTCCTTCCACATAAAGCTTTGCAAAAACTGCATAAAAAGCGCTTGCAGGAACAAAAACATAATATTCCAGAAACAGGCTTTGCCGATCCGATCAGCTGTTCGTAACACTTCCCACAGTTAAACAGACGTCAGCGCGAACTGTCACATGTCCGCCATTTCCTGCCCGAAACCGGAAGTGACGTCATTTTCGCGGAAATTGTAGTTTTTTTACTTGTAGGCCTTAAAAGCCTATACTGGTCATGTTTGACTTTTCTGAATAGTTTCTGGGATGCTTAGAACTTGAATTGCACTGCTGGAAATAGTTTATTTTGATGCTGTTTTCTTTGCAAATTTGCATCATAGGATTGTTTTTTCGTTTTTCCTGCAGTATATAAAAATTGATGTATCTCCAAAATAAAACTATGAAGACACTCAAAATAAATTTCCTGTTGTAAACTATTTTTTGCAACTTTTTTGTATTTAAAGTTTTGAAGGATAAGCCTCTTAAATTTCTCCAAGTAGAAATATATGCAAAAAAAACAAAAATTTTTTTTTGTAGTTTATTGCACTTTTTTGCAATTAATGTAGTTACTATGGACTTAATGCATACATATTATTAAAATATGGGCTATAATAGTTGTATAGCAACTTGAAATGCTCCCACAAATGGCACTACAACATGTAAAAATATAATATAAGCTCTGGCGGACTTGGTTCTATGGTAGGTCTTAAAGAGTTAAATAAATATCGTCAAATAATCGAGATCTCAATTTCAGTGAAAATAATCGTGATTATCATTTTTGCCATAATCGAGCAGCCCTAGCTGTAGTTACATCGTAAGGTTTTAAAAACTGAGCTTAAATAAATGATTAGCGGTAATAAAAGCAGAGGGAGGTCAACAGTGATCACTGACTGTTTTAGGAGCTTTTTGAGATTAAATAGAAGAAAATACATAACATTAAACATGTTAACAACACAAAAGCCATATTAAACGCAGACTACTTTAGGCCCGGAAGTAGGATTCCTCACGTCATCACTTAACAATCGGATAGCGGTGCTAAGTGAGCTAGGCTAACTCACCAGAATAGTTCAAAAAGTTCAAAACACTCCGACTCCTTTGAGGTAGGTACCCGTCTGTGGTTCACCGCTAACGACAGCGCTCTCACAAATGTTAATAGAATCTCTTTTCTCTCTTTCAACTGGGAAAAACCGTGCTCGCGGCAGCATGGAGTTTTTCCTTGCCGTCCTTTTCCCCCTACACCACACCTTCACGCGCACCGAGCTGCAGATGATGCCTTCAGGGCAAGCCCGGAAATTAAACTATCAAACTAGAACTACGATGCATTCAAAGAACCCTGTACTTCTGATTGCTGTAAATCTTACCAGGGTTACATAATTAAAGTCAATGTTTACTTACTAACTACAAATTATTTTTTTGTTTGTTTTTTGTATTTAATTCAAATGATGCTTCTTGAAGATAAATCCTAGCACAAGATGATATAGAGAAGAACACTTTCAGCAGCCATCTTCCCTGAAATGAGAACATTTTCTCATCTTTAAGGAGAACTGGATGCTAGTCTGGTTCTGATATTCTTTGGAGAATGTCAGATGATTTTCACAGTGCGGTACTGTGAGCACGAGTCCCACTAAAAGGCTGCCAGCATTTATTCTGTACCTTTTTGCACAAAGAGATAGGTCCTAAGGCTCAGTCCTGTCCTGTCCTGCTTTCCTCATGCAATAGCCTCTCCCCTGGTATCCCCTCTACCACATGCAAAGCTTTTAAGAAAAAAAAAACTAAAAGCACAGAGCTGCAAAAAAAAGAACTAGGTTGCAGGGCTGGCATTACCAAACTGTTAAATGGTGCGTTATACCCATTTCCCGGTGTGTACATTCACATGCATCTGAGAGAATTTTACCACACGTGCCTAGCCCCCACAACAAGCGACTGTGCCGCCACTAAAGCAAAATCAAAAAGAACCTAGAAGTTGTGGCATACAAAACAGCAAACAACTCAGGAAATAAAATATAAGGAGACAAGAACAAATGCACACACTCTAAAATACAACTCCTTTTAAAAGCACAATTACAATATAACAAACAGTTAAGATGAAAACACCATAAAACAATGAACCAGTCAATGCCAGTCCATAAATAACAGCAAAGCAACAACAAGGCTACAACAAGACAGCAGCAGTGTGTAGGCCTGTAACAAGAGAGGGAAAACAATCATCCAGTGTCCACCCTACGATAGATAACCCATGAGGATCCTACTTACCCTTTAATAGTTATACATATTATTATTATAGTATTATTATTATATTCCTCCCTGCAGCTGTCAGACTGTACAATCAGAACTGTACTGTACAATCAGAACTGCTCCCAAAAAACATAGATGTTTACATCTGCGCTGTAACTGCAATAAGTTAATTAACCGATTCGCACTACAACCTGGTTTGCCTCTTACCTGTAGTTATTTTTATTTAATTTAATAACTGTACAGTACTCTGTTTATAGTAACCATTGTCCTTAATGTAAGAAAAATTGTGTATGTTTCTGTTCCGTGTCCTGTGTACTGTTTGTTTGTATATGTGTCTTTTTGGCTGCTGTTACAACCAAATTTCCCCTTGTGGGACAATTAAAGGATTATTCTATTCTATTCTATTCTATTCTATTCTATTCTATTCTATTCTATTCTATATTAACCAGTTGCCAGGGGAAATGAATGCGGTCTGCAATACTTAACAGGCTGTGATCTTTGCCACCTTGAACAGAAATTAGTGCAAACTGCCAGAGCTCAGGAGTAGACTACAGTTGTTCCTTATAACCAACATCTGATTAACAGCTAAGGGAGAGGTTAATGTTCATGCTGCATTCACAGAAAGCATGTTTGAACCAACATCCACCACATCTAACCCACTACATTTACTTTTACAAATTGTTAGGAGTTTTCTGTATTAGTGCATTACAGCAGTATTATGAAATTATTACACAAAGTAAATTTAGTGTTTTATTTAGCTAAACTCTTTCAATATTCACATCCATCAGTATGCACTTGATAAGATCTGTAATGTAATTACAATAACATTTTCTGTATATTTCTAATATTGTTTAATTTCCATTTACACCTAAAAGAACTGTATTTTAATGTAATACAACGTAAAAAAAAATATGGACTTTTTTGTGTATTTTAATTATAGACAATTTCTGTGTTTTTACATGATGACAAATGTAAACACGGTAAATTTCAGTTATTGTGCGCTATTTTTCTGCTGCTAGAATATTACTGGGTTTTATGGGTTTAAAAAAAAATAGTTTATGTAACACTTTTTGATTTTAGTCAGTATACTAAAAATATGCCAGACGTGTATTAAAAGCATCAAGGCTAAAAAGAAATTTGGCTGAGCAGAAAGATGAAAGAAATTTAAGGAACAGGCCAGAGTGATGTGAAAACATCATTTTGAAAGGAACTTACCTGGAACAACACTGGTTACTTTCTTTAAGATCAGACTTACTTTTAATTTTTTTGAACTGGTTAAATTCTAATTGGTTTGGTTTACCGTTTTTTCTGGAAGTGAGTTTTTCCTTTGTGAATGTGGCTTGCTGTGTGCTTATCATGGAATTGTTGCTCTGTTTTCTTTAATTCCCGTGGTTTTCTTGGTGTCAGTTTTGTTGGAATCTTTTTATATATATATATATATAAATATATAAATATATAAATATATATATATATATATATATATATATATATATATATATATATATATATATATATATATATATATATATATATATATTGTTGGGGACAACAAAGAAAGCAAATAGACATTTAGAAAAGCTGCTTTTTCTAAATATCAAAAAACAGTGTGAGCAAAAAGGGAATGTTAATACTGTCATAAATATAAAATACTGCCATTTCATATCATGGTATGAGTTTATGATTATTTATGCATTCATAAATCCCACCAAAACTTTAAAAGCAGACATTTGACATCGTCATATTTTAGATTACTTTCAATTAAGTGTTTTTCTTGACTCATGTAATCTAGATATTAAAATAAAATAAAAAAATCCAAAACCACAATAAAAAAACCACTCTGGAAAACACCATTTAGTTCATAGACGGATAAAAAAAAGAGCACTAACCTTTATTGTGGTCTGATGGTCACGTTTTTAAGTCTCACGTACAAAATCATCAGAGTCACAGTGGTTCCAAATCTCTGGATATGGGGAAAAAAGGAAATCAGTAAGACAAAACTGACTGATCGAGAAAGGTATACCACCAAATAAAATTTGGATTAAATGTGACCAAAAGTCATGCGTTAGCACTGCTCCAGCAGTAGTTGCTAATAGTTTTTAAGTTACAGTAAAAACAACATGAAGCTGAGCGGAAACAGGCATAGAAATGAAAGCAATTCCCAGACTACTTATGCTTTTCTCACTTCAACATCCTCTTTTCACTTCCCTTTTTATGTAACAGTGTATTTTATAGAAGTAAACTGTGATAAAAATGTATAAATAAGCGGAGCTAGTGAAAGTAATGAAATCAGTTCCTTGGATTTAGTTTACGTTATTGTTTTAAGCAAACTAATACTTCAGATTTTGTTTTGTTTTTTGTTTTGGCACCCTAAAAGACGTTGGTCTGTAGTTTGAGAAACATGAACTGATTTTAAAATATTCTAAAAATCAATGAAATGGGCCTTTACTAAGCAATGCCATGAGTATACTGTATCTTTAGTTTGTTCTACTATGTTGTGAAAAGTATGAATGAGAAGGCTAAACTACAGTGTTTCTGAGGTAGCTCTCTTGTATCATAGCGACCACACCGAGGTCACCTGGGTAGTACATGAACATTTTCCAACTCAATTGACTTATCGCACTAATGCCTTGAGGCAGAGTGGCTTCAGGTCCACTGTGTTGTTTACTCTAGACACTGTGTTAATGAAGGATGATGAGAAAGGGTTTCTTTTAAAATGGCTTTTTATTGTGATAGGGAAGCTATGTGTATGTACAGACAGACAGACACACAGACACACACACACACACACACACATATGCATGAACCTTCTTCCCAGCAGTGTTTCTAGCCTGGCAGTGCTAATCTTGCCTTGGGTCAGCGACTGCTACGCATACAGCAAGTGGAGCTTAATTGAATATTGTCTTATAAGCCAGTGTCACTAATCCCACCTGGCACAGTTTGATCAAATCCTAAAAGAACACTGATGTGATTAGAAGCTTCTGGCTGTAAGAAAACAGAAAACAGCCTGTTTTTTCAGCGTCACAGTGTAAGATTATCTCTTATTTAATAAATGTGTCAAAATGTGCCGTTGCTGATTTGTTAGAAAGCTGAAATCCCCTAATGCAAGTGATTACAAAATACAGTGTGTGTGTTTGTAATGTGCAGTAAGTCTTTCTTATGAAGCTAAGATCAGAGTACAAGCTAATTATTGACACAAATGTTCTTTACAGCAATCAGCATGTGCCTGAGAGCTCTGAGTCAGTCTCTATGCACCCTTTGAAAGATAGCTCACTATTATCTTTATTAGCTGTGTTGAATTATGACTCTTTATTTATTTATTTTTATTAATTTGGCTGAGATCCAAGAATAATCAAGCGCTTTTTGAAGGACGGGTTAAATTAATGAGCCGGAATGGCCTCGGTAGTAAAACAAGTATGTGAGGACATGAGTCAACCTTTGTATGTGTGAACGTTATGTGGTAGGGAGGGGTTGAGTGGGAGCAGAAGTACACTGGGAGTGAGAGATAGGGACGCAGGGTGTCAGATGGAGAGCGCAAAACCTCGAAGCTTCAAATGTTCCACTCTGCTCGCTTTGATCACTTCAGCCTCTTCTTCACCCACATTATGGATCTCTTATCAGTCATAAAGGAATGCATTATTTTCAAACGTGCGCTGACGGACTGACATCAGCTGTCTCATTAAGGTGGATTTTGGAATCAAGGTAGAAACCTTCAGTATGCTGAACCAGCCCAAATGTCACTTCCTCTTGTCTTCTCTCCTGTTTTCCTTATATTCTTGGAACGAGGCAACCTGCTCTCTTGGGAAGGGCAGGGATATTTGGCAGCAGCCCAAACCGGATCCCACACTCAAAGGGCAATCTTTTCTACATGACACCTTCCCTCTAGGCTTCCTCTGGGGCTCTGGAACTTCTGCTTTCCAGACAGAAGGAGCCTGGAACCAGAATGGGAAAGGTGCCTCAATTTGGGACAGTTTCACCCACTCCTCTGTCAGTGGCAGCTTGGACAGAGAGGCTGCCAATGTGGCAAGTGACAGCTACAACAGATGGGAAGAAGATGTGAAAGCATTGGAGTATCTAGGTGTAAGGTCATACTCTTTTTCTCTCTCCTGGCCCAGACTCTTTCCTGATGGAAATGCCAGAGGTCAGCCCAATACTGCTACTGTGAAGCATTACAGCTACCTCATAGAGAGGCTTCTGGAAAAGAAAATTGAGCCCATCGTCACTCTCCATCACTGGGACCTGCCACAGGTGCTGCAAGAGGATTATGGAGGCTGGAAGAACGAAACTGTGGTGGAACTTTTCGAGGAGTATGCTACTTTTTGTTTCCACACTTTTGGGAGTCGTGTTAGGTATTGGCTCACAATGCATAATCCCTACCTGGTGGCTGTACAGGGATACGGGACAGGAGTCCATGCTCCTGGAGAAAAAGGGGGACCTGCCACCTCTCTTACTGTGGCACACAATCTGATAAAGGTCAGTTACACATGGGGACCTAGCAGATTTTGTCAAATTTCTCACAAGTATGTAATTTTTACTCTTCGTGTTCCTCATCTGTTTTGGTTGCAACGCCAGCGATATGAAGAATATCTCCAGTTACACACATACACAAACTGTGTAAACTTTGAACTCTCACAGCTTTATCATTTTACGATAGACAGTGAATCTGTATATTGCTCGAGTGATTTTAGGTCAGAGGACAGTGAAGCAAGAAAGCCCTGATATTTCATTTTAATACAATCAAATTGGTCAGGGCGTATAAAACTAGTGCAAACAAGTGCAAAACCTGGCTGCTTGCTTTGTTTTGTTTTTTTGTTTTATCTCCTTGATGACTCGTCAATTTTATTTATATTGATTGGCTTGTGATAAACACGACAGTTAAAGAGACACTGCGGTCAAAGTCCACCACATCAGCACTTGTCTACTGGAGAAAAATGGTGTGTGTCAGGAAGTCGGGGAGACATGCCTCATTAATAATCACTTTCAGTTTACGCAAAGAAGCACAGATGGTGTACCTGCAGCGCCCAGTGAGCAAACAAAACCAAAAAAAATTCAAATAAAATAACCATTTATATGTAATTGTTTTCATAATTACTCTCTTATCTCTCATTTTCCCTCTCCTTATCCAGAATTAACTATGTTATGTATACCTGTGCTTTTCATAGAGACACAGCAAATTTTGCTGAGTCAAATAAGTTTATTTTACAGTGAATATGTTCAGGAAAAAAAACAACAAAACTAAAAACATCACACTAATGTGTCTGCTGTTATTTCCAGGCTCACGCTAAAGCATGGCATGCCTACAACGCCAACTTCCGCACAACTCAGAAGGGTAAAGTGTCCATTGTTTTGGGCTCCCACTGGGTGGAACCTCAAAGAGGCAAAGCCATTGATGCAAGTGCTGAGCTCTGTCAGGAGTCAATAGAGGCAGCACTGGGCTGGTTTGCCAGTCCCATCTTTGGTGATGGGGACTACCCAGTCTCTTTAAAAACCAAGCTTGGGGCTCTTCTGCCAGCATTCACCCCTGAAGAGAAGCTCTGGGTGCAGAAGACAGCTGACTTTTTCGCCCTATCCTTTGGGCCTAACAACCTCCGTTTGGGGCAGAGTGTAATCAGCTACGGGCAGACGGTGACTCCAGACCTAAGACGACTCCTGGGCTGGATAAAGTTGGAATATGGGAATCCAAGTGTCTTAGTAGCTGAGGGAGGCTGGTTCTCTGAAGCCACTGTAGGAAAGGAAGACACAGTGGGCATCTATCTGATGAAAAGCTTTATCAACCAAGTCTTGCGAGGTAAGCAGAACGCTGGGAAGAACAAATAAATATGAGTTAGACAATAAAGTCATTGAGACACAAACATTTGTCTATCTTACTCTATTATTACTTTGTTTTCTTTCATAGCCATTAACCTTGACGGTGTACGGGTGTTTGGATACATGGCCTGGTCTTTAGTGGATGGATTTGAGTGGAATTATGGGTATAGTATTAGACGAGGCCTTTTTTATGTGGACTTCAGCCAACCAAACAGAACTAGGAGCCCCAAGAGCACCGCTCAGTACTACAGAGAAATAGTTAATGATAATGGCTTCCCAAGTGATGAAACCTCGCAAGAGGTGAAAGGCTATTTCCCCTGCAACTTTCACTGGGGTATTGCAGACTCCACTTTACAGGTAACATGACTTTATGATTATCAGCTATGGAAGATGTTCAATAATGCTCCGGACGCCTAAAGAACACATTTTAATTGTATTGTTTTGTTTTGTTTTTGTAGGTCAACTTCTACCCTTTCTCCCCACAGTTTACTGACCCTCATTTGTACAGTTGGAACTTGACAGGTGACGGATCGTTGCATCAGGTCCCAGGGGTGAAGCTCCAGACCAGGCGAGCACAGTGCACAGACTATTTGGCTATCCGTGATCATCTTAACCTGCTGGAATCGACAAGGGCATCTCACTATCGCTTCGCTCTAAACTGGTCTCTGATTTTACCCCAAGGAGACCTCTCTAATGTAAACACAGAAGCTCTGAGGTAAAGATGCGCACACACACACAGTGACAATTCAAATAACACAATTCATGTTATACCTGTAACTTTACCTGAGTCACACCCCGGTTATTGACAGAGCAATTTCGAGTTCATACGCACTTACTTTGCCTGAATCAGTCTCTCTGTGTCTACACTCTTTACTTTTACAAAGATACTACCGCTGTATCGTGACCGAACTCAAGAAGCGGGATCTCGAGGCTCTTGTGGTTATTTATTACCCAACACACCGATCTCCAAATCTGGGTTTACCTGTGCCGCTGCATGCCTCAGGTGGTTGGCTCAATTACAGCACAGTGAACGCTTTTCAGGAATATGCAGCACTTTGTTACCAGGAGCTGGGTCCCTGGGTTCAGAACTGGATCACTATTAATGAGCCAAACAGACTTGTAGACGTTTATTCGAGTGGGGAAGACAAGCATCTGGCAGCTCATAACCTTCTTCTGGCTCATGCAAAAGCCTGGAGGTTATATGAGAAGGAACATTACAGTCAACAGCAAGGACTGGTATCGTTAGCACTACATGCTGACTGGGCCAAACCTGCTAACCCCTTCCTGGAGTCACACACAGTGGCAGCTGAAAGATTCCTTCTGTTTGAACTTGGTCGCTTCTTAGACCCATTGTTGGGGACTAGACGTGAGGAGAAGCACAACATGGGGGACTACCCACAAGAAATGAGAACGTATCTAGAAGAGAGAGCTCGAGTAATGGGCCTTCCTGGATCTCCTCTTCCTAATTTTACTGAGACTGAGAGAGAGGAACTGAGAGGGGCCTTGAGTTTTATCGCACTAAACCATTTTACTACCCGTTTGGTCTCCCCACGTTCCCACACACAGGACAGTTTTCAGCAGAAACCACCTCCTGATCATGACTGTCTGATTCTTTCTGATCCAACATGGCCCTCTTCTAGCCTGCGGCAAGCTATTGTGCCGTGGGGCTTGCGTAAGATGCTAAAGTGGGTTAGCCAGAGGTATGATGGAGCTATACCTATCATTGTCACCGGGAGTGGGATTGACGATCAGGCTCCTGTTGAGGATAAACTCCGGCAACACTACCTAAGGAGTTACCTGCAGGAGGCACTCAAAGGTAGGGCAAACATTTTAGACAATTTTCTACCTCAGTCCAAGATGTGTTGTGTAACAATATTTGGCAAGAATCAAAATAGAGTCTGCAGTGTTCAGGATGTTGAGACAGAGATACAGTTCCACATGTGATACAGGCTTAATGACCTTATTGCTTCCTACTATAAAAAGCTTTATATACTGAGAAACCATGAAAACCATAAAAGCAGAAACGAGGGACGAGGACAAACAGTGCCATAAAGGCCATATTGCCCTTTATGGCACTGCCCTTTATGACTCACCTGTATTTGCACATGGAAGCAGTGTAGTTTTCTAACACAATAAAAGCCGTGTTTTTTAGATAAAGTATTCATCTTACTTTTCTGTTGTTATATTTCTATTTCTTTGCAGCTTACCATCTTGATGGAGTCAACTTGCACGGCTTCTACGTGTGGAAACTCCAAGATCGACACGTACCGCAGTATGGCCTCTTCACCTCAGCCCAACACCAATCCAAAGCCAAAGCCTCCATTAATGTGTACAGAGAAATCATTGCTCTCAGCGGATCCCCTAACAATGACTCAGTGCAGCCCTGCAGGTTTAGCGAGCTGCATGAGCCTTGCTCTATATGCGCATGGATGTTCACAAACAAAGCAATGCTGGTTTTTGGGGGGTGCCTCCTAATAACAGCTGCAATGCTGGCAGCGCTAGTGGTTTTTGTCATAGTCACCAAAAGAAACCAAAGACATGGCAGAGGAAAAGCGAAAGTTGGGTTGAGCAGGAGGAGAAGAAAGGAAGGAGTGTGTTTGTGTCCACCTGGTGTAAAGCGATAACACTAGGAAAGACTGACTCATTCGTGTGTCATAAAAAACCCTGTGGCTCACTGACTGGGAAGGGCAACGACTTGTGTACGCTCCATTTGTGTCTGTTTCTGCTCATGTGACGAATGTGTGATTAGTTGTGTAAAATGTAAATAAAAGCAGAATGCAATGATTTGCAAATCTCATAAGTTTTATTCACAGCAGAGCACAGGAAATATATTAAATATTTAACAGTCCATTAAGATCTAGAAATCGAGAAGACCAGCTGTTCATCATTTAGGAGAGGAATATTGTCCCATTCATGTCTGATATAGCATTGTCTTGCTGAAATATGCAAGGCCTGACGTCATCTGGACGGGATCATATGTTGCCATAAAACTGTATATACCTTTCTTGTTTGATGGTACTTTTCCATACGCACTAATACACTTTCATACCATATGAGATGCAGGCTTTTTAAACTGAGAGCTGACAACAATACGATACTATTGGATATGTGAAGATCACGGGTCTTGTCTCTTGCACATAGGGATTTCTCCAAATTTTCTGAATCTTTTGATGATATGTAGTATAGATCAGTAGATATTCAAAACTTTCTGTATTTTACCTTGAGGAAAAATATTCTGAAATTGTGCCACAATTTGTAATCACAGTTCTTTTCCAGAGTGGTGAACTTCTACCCATTTTTACTTCTGAGAAACTGCCACTTTAAGATGTTCTTTTTATATCCAGTCATGTTACTTAACTGTTGCCAATGAAGTTAAACAGTTGTATCATGTTTCTCTACCTGTTTCTTAGTGGTACCACTTATTTTTCCGGCCTTTTGTTGTCACTCTCCCAACTTTTTGGGACTTGTTGCATTTTCACAAAATTGTAAAGTGTCTCAGTTTAAATGTCGGATATTGCCAAATCATTGCATTCTGTTTTTATTTACATTTTACACAACATCCCAATATTTTCAGAATTGTTTTTGTGAAGCTATTTTGTTTTATTGTTTCTACATATTTAAAAGACTGTAAAATGGCAACAGATTTAATGACTGTTGCAGTGAGAAGCTAGGGCATGTGTGAGTTTTTTATAACCTTACGTAAGTGATTACGTCAGCTCTATGTTTTATAATAAACAAATATGAGAAAACATACCAGTGCAAAACATCTCATAACAATAAAATCTAATAAAAACATGATCTCAAATCACCAATCAGTTTTATAAAAGTGGCTTTCTTTTCATAAGACAACAAAGGCATTTATTATAACATGTTTTTTTCATAGACTGGATGTTCATGGGGCAATGATGCCCCCTAGTGTGACTGTTTGCAGGTATGATGAAACACTATGAAACACTTCTCTGTTATTTGTTTAAAAAAACATGCATATTTCTCATGTGTGTCCTGTGATAAAGCAGTGTGGCTACAGAATGGGGTTTGTGTCTGATTGCTGCACAGCGCAGTTTAACTGACAAAAAAGTCACAAAAGCACAGTGGGGTACTTTTGGTGTTATTATATATATACATACATATACAATATTATACATGAAGATTAAAGATAAGTATTCCACCCTGATTACAGCATTTAGCCATGTTAGTCTGTAAAGGTTTGCTGATGCAGATATTTAAGACTATAACATAGTAGTTAATTTTGATCTGATTTTAACTGGGTTTTGACTCTTTTCTGAAGATATAATGAAAGTCCGATTTGACCAAAACGGAGCATAGCATTTTCCTTCTCATTAATAAACATATATTTTTTTAATGTTCCTATATAAAAATCACTTCTTTTTTTAAAAAAATAAAAGATGTAACGATCTTGTCTCTGATAAATTATGGTCCTAGGTACTTTGGACTATTCGTTGGGCTCATTTCAAACAAGTTACATTTGACTGATTGGTTTATAACTTTGTTAAGTTTTGAGTTATTAGTAAAAAGAATATTTTCGGTCTTCCTCAGATGAAGTGACAGCTTATTTTCCTCAAGCCAAATGTTAAGAGATTCTAATTCCTGACACAATTTGATATCCTTAGGATTTCTTCCCACTAACTCTAAAAGCAGAATTAGAATACAGCTAAGCAGGATCACATCTGAATGGCCACAGTGGCCTTTTAGTTGTTTCATTTTTGTTTTTTATTCTTTCTACACTTTTTCTACGCATATGTTTGTGTCGCCAAAATGCATAAGAGCTTTGCTCTGATCATCAGATGAAAACACCTCCTCATTTCTGTAATGTGTTAGAGGCAGTTTTCATACTGCATGTGGTGCTTTAACAGTAATAGTTATCAACAGCAGAGTTGTCAATTTTGACTAAAAGGAAGTTATCACATTTTACTGATTAAATGTAACCGTAAATGCATGCCCCCCACGGACACCCTAATATATTCATTGTAAGCCGATGAACCAATAGCAGAAGGGATTCGGGATGGCAATACTGATCACATGACCCCTCTCCTCCAGACTGCATGCAGTTTGGTATTAAAATGTTTTCAGTAGCCCCAACCATTGTGTTCTTATACATTTGAGATGACAGACAGACGTTGAGACATTTTGGCGAATTATAACTTTGTATAAATAGCGAGGACTGACGGCGCTCGGCGGCCAGCAGCCTTCCTGTTGTTATTTTTCAGAGTGTATTTAAAACGTGCAAAGGTACTGTAGGCAGAGCAAGCTAGCTTTAGCTTACGTTAGTCAGGTCGGACGGCGACGAGGCCCAAGCCGGACGGGAACACGGGTGAGCCATGGCTAACATCGCAGTTCAGAGGATAAAACGGGAATTCAAGGAAGTGCTTAAAAGTGAAGAGGTGGGTTGTCATGTTTGCCACTCGAAGCTGTGGCTTTAATTCTTTTCTTTCCTCTTTCCGTGACTGCGGGGGCTGAATGAGAGTGACGCGTCGCTGGCTCAGCTGTCAGACTGCTAATCACCGAACTGCTAGCTTGAGCTAGCAGCCTCGCCGATAGTTATTAATACACCACAGCGTGGAAGATAAAGCCAAGAAATTAACTTTTGCTCCAATTTGGAAGCATGACCGCATTAAATCATCCACAACTTCTTGTTGCTAGCAGTACTCGGTAGCTTACCATGCCTTCTGTGATGGTAAAGCTAATCGGGATAGCCATAGCAAAGAGTGTAAGGTGGTGTCCGCATGTTTTATTGAAGGTGTTCTTTGCACATTTACCCTGTACAAGCTCTTCCCTATTTAGATTAGTGTGTATATCAAACCTAAATCCAAAGGATTTGCGCAACAAGTTGATCAACTTTAGTTAACGCCTGTGGGGGGTGTTAACTTGTGCTGCATAGTCTTGTTTTATATTTGGTGACTTAACACCTTGCGTTTTCCTTTTCTACTTAAGCCATAACGCACATTTGGTTTTCCACCTTTCAGACTAGCAAAAACCAGATAAAGGTGGACCTGGTGGACGAAAACTTCACAGAACTTAAAGGAGAGATAGCAGGGCCACCTGACACGCCATATGAAGGTGAGGAGCTTTGGGGGACACGCTCTCGGCTCTCGTGAATACATGGTTGCATAACTTTTGTGATATTTATCATCACTGAGAAAAGGTTGATCCTGAAGTCTGCCAAACTCTTTAAATGCTTGAATTGTTCTGTATGATATCCCCATATTTTCTTCCAGGAGGTAGATATCAACTAGAAATTAAAATCCCAGAGACGTATCCATTCAATCCACCCAAGGTAGGGCTCAATGTCTCCTTCTCATACAGTATGAAATACTCTTGAAAGTATTCCCCTCAGAAGTTCTCATTTACTGTAAGAATCCAGCAATGCTTTTCTTCTGCGTTTTTCTCATCTCAGGTTCGGTTTATCACGAAGATCTGGCATCCCAATATCAGCTCAGTCACAGGTGCAATATGTCTGGACATTCTTAAAGACCAGTGGTGAGTAAATGTGCTCCAAGATTCTTGACATTCTTCATCTGTCAGACATCCATTATGAAATATTTTGTGAAATTTAAGGCCAACTGCAGGTTGCTTCTAATGCCTACATGATCAACAGTTGAAATTAGCACAAAGCTTTTGGATGGTAATTTAGGGAAAATGACTAGATATAAATAGGATTAAATAAAAGATTGTTTAATGCATTTTTTTTTTTAGTCATAATATTTAGGCCTTCTAAGAAAACTTGCAAGTGTCAGAGGCCACGGTGTATAGGTACTATGAATAGTGGTTGCTTTAAAAACTGCATGCATGTCATTTCAGGGCGGCAGCTATGACACTGAGGACAGTTCTCTTGTCATTACAAGCCTTACTGGCAGCCGCAGAACCAGATGATCCACAGGATGCTGTGGTAGCTAATCAGGTGGGTGTGTATTTATGTTTTCACTTCTTTTCCTGCTTGAACATGATGCATCTCTACTAGCAATTGTTACTAAATATGTATTCACATGTATACCATACTACAGACGTGCCTCATAGTGACTAACAGTACTACAGTATTGCTGTAATTTGGCTGATATATATGCAGTATGTTATTTATACTGAAAATTGAAAAAATGTGGGGTCATTGTGTAATTTTGTAGCGTTCTATTTAACTATTTAGCTACGTACTTTGAGGCCTGGTTGATTCTGCACCTTCTGATCACTTGCAGTGGAGAGTGTGTTCAGAATATATCAGTTTTGTTTTTAGCCACTTGTGTTAGCTTTACAGTTTGAAGCCCTGGATTCTTCCCTCAAAGACACAGTTTGGTGTTTTCTTACTGGTTGAGCAATGTTCAGTGGTATACCAATACTGCATGTAGGTTTAGTTTCTTTTTTGGTTGTCATAGTAAATAAAGTTTGCTACCAAAAACAGAGTATTATAAAACATGATCATTTTGGGAATACAGTCAAAATTTTAAGAAGAAATGAAATTGTATCCAGAAAAAGTCAAAATGTGCAGATTTCTTTTTGTTTATGTGCTGAAATAAAATTTTGTGTAACTGATTCTGTAATATGATTTCACTAACTCTCTAATCCACCTTGTAGAGGGTATAGCAGCCATGCTCTAATCTCCACATATAGGCTTTGTTTTTTCTCAAAATGGTATTTTCTTAATGTGGCCCTAATACTCTGTAATTTACTGGGATTTTTTAGAGAAAAGGAGGGGAAAAAAGGCCTCCCAAGCCCTTGGACTTTACATTATTTTGGCTTTGTATCAAATACTTTTATTCTTCCCATACACGGAAAATAGCAGCCAAACCCTGTAAAACTTGGCAGTTGATCCCTTCAAAGTTGATCGCAGTTATTTTTTAAGTGTAGGAAATGCATTATCCTGCGATCCTGTGAGAGGTTAGTGGGCAGTGTCTTGTCTTTTTATTTTAAAAGATTTCATTTTCTAGTAATCAGTGTAGCAATGGCATCCAGCCTATAATCTTTGGAAGGTATGTTCCTTCACCAGCTATTCCAGTTTTATAGTTAATAGCTTTTCTAGTTAACAAATGCAATCCTACTCTGAGCACATTACTAAACCTACTGTTACTAATCACTTGTACAGTTAATTTATCCTTTGGTGAACAAAATGCACTCCAATGAGAAACAAAGTAATGAAATGAGGTTAAATAAGAGGAGTGGTATAAACGTTTTTGATATGTATATCACAACAGTGAGTTTTTCTTTTTTAAGTTTACACTAAAAAGCGTTTCAAAGTTGATCGTCTCTTATAGTACACCAGTTTCAATGGCAAAGATTAATTTCTGTGATGTACAGTAACGGAAGTATCAGTTCCCTGAAATTGTTTATGACTAAAGAAAACTTCTAAAGTGCATCTGGGTAAACTTTAAAGAATCATATTACCATGTGGGATAGGTGACTCGTCAAAGCGCGTTAAAGGGATATGAATGCGCTCCCTATATGTATTTTATTACCCGACCCATCTACCAGCCACAATTGCATCAAACGATTTCAATAATAATCATGTTTTAACATTCACCAGACGTGAAGTTTGTGGTCTTGTTTTGTTTTTTGTTTTTTTTTTTCGATTTTATTCATGAGATTAGAATTATTGTATTGCTTGAAAAAAGCGTGACATACTGCGCTGCTTCATCATGACTACATTCCTGCCTCCTTCACCTTTGCACTGTGGTGCATACTTGAATGCTTCTATTTTGATAGAGGTGCTTAACCTTCAATTTTGAGGAAGTGGAACTGGCAGAGAAAGAAGTCTAGTAAGCAGAGCTGATGGCAAATGATTATGCTGGTGGCCCTGGGAGACATAACTTGGTGATTGTCAGTACACACACCTAAAAGGACAAGCATCCTGATCATACTTCTGCTAACCTAAATCGACTTTAGAAACTGAAACTTCATAGCTAGGGACCTGGCTCTCCTCACCAGCAACAATCCTCTACATGTTAGTTGGATTAGCTTCAAAGAGAAGTTGTTTTCTTGCTGTTTGAGGTAAATGCTGAAAATGCATTTTTGCAAGTATTGATACAGATCCTCTAGAGAGCAAGAGATAAATGTCCTCACCATTGTTGGGTATTACCAAAAGTTTCCAATCCCCCCCCCCCACCCCAAAAAAGAAAGAAAAGAAATTGTATTAACAGGAACCTGCGTCTAATGTCTTATTCACTTAGCAGCTTCGTTGTTAATAGTTTATAGTGATGAGAAATCTACACTCTAAATTTCAGCTGAATAATGCCTACACAGCATGGAAACGGAGCGCTTGGCAGAATTGGCTACCTGGCAAAGTACAGCTCTACCACTTCCTCTGGCCCTGAATTATCATGTTAGTAATTTGTTGTGTACAGAAGAGTGACTATAGCACTTGCCCCAAAATATATGTTAATTGTGACACTGAATATTTAATTTCTTAACACAATGCCAACATGGTGCTTTTTAAATGTTTCAAATCTAGATAATTCTTCTCTTGGCATTGATGACCTATATACAAGAGTTTCTGTTATGGAGGGTGGTGTGCATTATTTTAATTCAAATGTAAAGCTGTTTTTTCCATTTGTTTTTACCGCGCAGTACAAGCAGAATCCAGAGATGTTTAAACAGACAGCGAGACTCTGGTCTCACGTCTACGCAGGCGCTCCCGTCTCCAGTCCGGAGTACACACGCAAAATAGACAAACTCTGTGCCATGGGCTTTGAAAAAGTAAGCGTCTCGAAATCTTGTCTCTCCTGCTTTGAATCGCGATGTGAAACTCTCGCAGAATAAATCAGCATGTGTGACTGGTTTTGTTTTCCTCCGCAGAATGCAGTAATAGTGGCATTGTCGTCGAAATCCTGGGATGTGGAGACGGCGACAGAGCTGCTGCTCAGTAACTGAGTACTTCTGGCACCTCCTTCATCTTCCATTTAATCCCAATCTCTCCTTCCTACCAAACACATCCTCTCTCTCTCTCTCTCTCGAATTCCCACTGTCTGAAGGCGTCTCTTCCCTTAATGTACCCTCTGTTTTAAAGTGGACTCCTCACATCTACACTCGCCCTCTTCTCCAGCCCCGCCTTTATCCCCTCTGTGTTTCATCTCTCATCTGCACACGTCACCATCTGCTGTACAACACTCCAATCAGCCGCTCTGTGAGCTCTTATCTCTGGTTTCTGAATTCATTCAACATTCCACTCAGAGCTACAATCAGAAATTCAATCACACCTCACCACCTTTGAAGCAAATGCCAGACTTAAGACCCCGCCCACATCCGCCAATCTCCCAGCTCTTACTGGCTCTGTGCAAGAAGCAGCTGACAGCAGCTTATCCTTGCCTATGCAGTGCATTTTACTTTAATTTGTGAAAACTTTGGTGGGAGAGAGTCAAGCCATTTAGGGGAGGGGCTCTTTTGGACCTGGTCCTGATTTAACGCACTTTTGGGCTGTTTTTTCTGGACAAGGATTAAGCTGAGATTTTGAACTTTTCAATTGGAGACTCAGTCAAAACTTTCTTGCACTGTTTCCAAACCATACCTTAATCCCTTCACTATCCCAAAATAAAAACTTAGTAATGTTGGCGTCATTTCTAACAGCACAGATTGCTGAACAGAGAATTTATAATTTTAGGTGTAATATTAGGATTTTGAGAATAAGTTACTGGAAGTATCTAATTACAATCATAGACATATTTGTTATATTGTGGGAGTTTTCAGGGCAATAACAGTGCTTTAATTGGACATAAAATTGAGGGGAAAGTCACAAAATGCAACAAAGTAAATGCAGAATGCGTGCATCAGCTTATTCCGTGTTCTAGAAATCAGTTCATCAAGTGTCAAAAGGTGTTCACACAGTAGCCATATTCATTTTCATGCCATGTTTCACCCTCTTAAGCTGTTGGCAATTGACCCAAAATCCAGGCAATCTTCAGTTACTGTCCTCACAACCTGTTCTTCACTTGGCTTACTTCCTTTCTTCCTTTACCCCCACATTTTATTTTTTTTTTTTAAGAAAAAAATCGTGTTTTATTTGGATATGACTTCTACAGGAATACATTTTGATTCTTGTTTTTAAACGGAGAGAAAATAAACGCATTCAGCAGTAACACAACCTGTCACAAGTCTGGATAAAAAAAAAAGGTTCAAAATGATAGAAAAATATAGCATCAACCTACCTAGGCCAACAGATAAAATGTCAATGATTCATCTGTAAATAAAATATTGAAGTCTGTGTAAATTAATCCACCCTCTGTCCTTTCTGTGTTGCCTCTCTCACGCACACCACTTGACAGTAATGTGAAGTTCAGTTTTAATGGATTTTTTTCAATCATTTGTGGCATTTTGAACATTTCTTTTGCTTTGTGTGAATTTGAATAAAAACTAGACTGAGCCACTAAAATTGCTATACTAATGTCATATAATAGAAATGTAATTACAGGGATTCAAGTTCCATACTGAAATTCAATTTTCAGTGTTTTGGGCATTAGTATTATAGATCATTTGTCCTTGCTCAAGAAGGTAAATTTTCTGTGCAGTCAGATCTTCAACGAGCAAAAGGATGCCGGAATTCTGATAATATTCAGAGCCTCTTTTTCATAGTGCAGATAACAGGTGGCCTGCTTGGTACCATGTTGTGCCATGTTGAACCTATCCAAGAAACCCTGGCAGTAATCTGAGGGCTGTTTCAGCCTGCACATTTGCACCACAAAGACAAGAAAAAAGCAACCTCTGATATTTGTATTGTAATCCAAAGGGGATATTGTAGATTTAACTGTACAGCCTTCACTGCACAGTAAACCAGCCTCAGGCATCCTAAATAGCCAAAGCTCATTTTCTATCCTTTCATTAAAAGCTGACGTGTCTCTCGCATCTACCATCTGGAACTTTTTATAACATCCCCTAATCGACGGAGCCGCTCTAATCTGAATACGTGACACCGAAATAGTAAGCTTCCTGGCTCAGGTAATGGCACTGAGATAATCATTGTGTTATTAAAATGACACAAAATAAAGTAACTCGCTGCCTTATTAAAGTCCTGAAGGGTTCAAAGCAGCTGATTTCACCGCAGCTGCGTCACTTTCTGTCAGTCGTTCTGCCATAGATGATGATCGGTGTAATATTCAGGTGCATGGGAAGCAAAAGGCCTTATTAAATATTTTATCATGGCAAAACTAAAGCGCACAGCTTTTAACATCCTGACGCGGCGTTTCAGCGAGTTAAGAGTAGTGTTTCCACTGTGAGCATGTACTTTCAGCAGAAACTGCAGGGGTTTCTTTTCGTGGTGTATAAAAGCCCTGTGCTGTGCTTTGTGTGGCTGCCATCTTTCTGGAAAAGGGCCATATTGCATCAAATTCCAATAAGACATTACCAGTGTGATATATGAAGCTAAAGGAAATCCCTCAGCTGTAAAGTGAAAGGTGACACTTTGTTAATTGTGGGGAATAGATGCACACTAACAGCACCCCAATCACAAGCATTTCAGGAGTGTTATAATAAACATACATATTTTTCTCTAATTAATGATGAAAAATGTATTTTTATATTTGTATTGTAAATAATTGTTTAAATTAAAATGAGTATGCCTTTCCTATTTAAAAGCCTGGGCCTTACAAAACCTGCTACTTTAGGTTCTACTTTAGCTGATATGAAATGTTCATTTTTTATGAAGTCGATTCCAGTTGAAAAAATGCTACTTCTCACTTTTTCATTATGCCTTTCATTAATTTCAATGATTTGCTGCCAATCTGTACTTTGCTTGATTGAATGATAGATTTACAATCCCCTGAATTTCAAATTCCCATCTTTCCTCCGTTGACATAACAGCAGCATGTTGCAGGAGCAGACCAGTACCCCACCTGACTTCACAGGCGAATAGCCCCTTGTGTGGCGAGGCGATGATTCGTGGGCATCCTGTTTCTCTTGATCTGCTGCTGCTATGTGATAGCTGGAGTTTTATTCCGTGTCTCAGTCAGCAGACATGCTGCCTCCCCTGCCAAACATTAGGAGCTGGCCTTACAGCAAAGACGGCCAGAGGAAACAGCTCGCTGCTATCTGCATCTGAGTTCAACTGGGGTTGAATGCTCATCATGTAGATCTTGAGGAATGAAACCAAGAACTGTTAGATAACTTGTCGAGGCCACCTTTAATTTCTTCTTTGGAGTTATTAGTTACCAAGAGGCTTGCTAGCAATGTTCCCAATAATCTTTCTGGTGATGCTGCTTCCCAAAGGTGAGTCAAACTTAAGCCTGTCTTCCTTTGGGGAAAAAAAGAGACCTCTCCATTTTGCTTTTAATTCATTAGACTAGATTATATCATTTAACTCAGGTTTACATTATTTTTCATAACTGTATAAAGTCACAAATGCTTGCACTTTTACCACCTATAATAGTTTAAAATATTTTCTTCATGTGGCCTTAAAATGTATTGTTTTAACAAATGGCAAGAAAAAGTAAACCAATCATTTGTGACTAGAAGGAGCTAATTTAACCTCCTGCATGTTGACAGATGACCACTTGTGTCTCCTCTCAGTGATTCACTCTGCTCAGGGTCACTATGCCCAGAAACTCCTGAATGATTTGATGGAGAACTACTCCAGTGCCCTGCGGCCTGTGGATGACACAGACAGAGCCCTCAACGTCACCCTGCAGGTCACCCTCTCTCAAATCAAAGACATGGTGCGTGCTCTCTCATCAGCAAGTCTTGGTTCGTGTGCGACGCATTCTGGTTAAAGGCGAGTTATAAATGGAAGAGGTTAATTATGTCCACGACTAAAATTAAACACCTCACTGAGAGTCATAGCATTTCTTTTAAATAGTCTAGCTGCAGAAACGTAAAAATACACTTTCTGTTTTAGCGGTTAAGGTGATTTATGCACACAAACGGGGCATCAGCATCTGATTTATGTATGTTGAATAATATGTGGTAATCACGAATAGCGTGTTCTGCTTACAGCATTACTGTGCAGTCAATAGTTGGCATATAATGTATTGGCCAATACATTAGCCACACTGCAGTAAAACTGACATCGATTTAGCAGAAAACATGCAAATGCGAAGAACTGAGTTTTTTAACTTGACACTGAGCCCAGCATGAAGGAAAACATGGAGGTGAACAGACCTTTTATTCTTAACGTTGTCCATGACCTCCTATTGTACAAATCGACCGGCTGGTGGCTTACACGGCTGGGTCAGGTTCCCGTTTGGGTTCAGTGCTGCGTCACTCACTCCACAGTGAATTGCTAATTCACTGTGGAGTGAGTGTGGGTTTGGGCGTGCGTAGTTGAAGACACAAAACCAGCTGCTGAATGTAATGTTTCCATATAATATCTGGGCATTTGTTGTCGTCACTCTGTCATACTTTGGAAGAAACGGATGCGAGCCAGACAGCAAATGAGTGTGTGTGCACCCTGGAGTGTCCTGTTACCAAAGCGGTTATGTGTTCCCCCAACCTCCTGTACTGTGCTCATCCACCTGATATTGACAGACGGGTCTGGATTTCAGCCACTGTGAGGCTTTGTGTTTGTCCACCTGGTGTTGATGAGCAGTGAACCGAGAAGATCAAGAGGGATTTTTTTCTTACTGTCTGTTGTGTGTAGATATACAGTTATAAGACACAGTAACTGAGGCATGTGCAGAAATTCATAACCTCTTATAGACCTTAAACGTTTTTAGCAGTTGTGGATTTGACATTGGGAGTCTAGTGTTAACTGGTAACTGTAACCACTCATCAACAATTAGTTCTTCTAAGCATCCGAGTGAAGATGCTGAGAGAAATTCAAAGTTATCAAAGGTATCTTTGGTGGAAAAATAGAGGAAGTATTTAATGTTAGGCTTTGGGTTATATGACAGCAATATGCACACGCTGCAAGAGTCAAAAATATAAAACTAAAATAAGGCCATATCCTGTCAGAGGACGGTAACCATAAACAGGCCTCAAAACTCACCACAAACTACTAAAGGAAAAACAAGCTGTAGCTGGTGTTTTTCACAACTGCCATGACATGACCATCAGTGGTCATGTCATTCTTGCAGATTGCAAGCATGCACTATGTCACATGGTCTAAAAATATCCCAGAGCTCTAAGCAATGTGGAACTATAATAGAGAATTTCTAAATGAAGAAGCTGGCAATAAAGTTTCTGCAAGGTGTGATATACGTCAATGAGGCAAATACCACAGTTCCTCTTTTTTCTGTCAGTTTCTTATTATTTTCATGTAGTATAAATTATAAATTGAAATGATCAGTGCAATAACATTTAATTTAGCATTATGAGCTGCAGGGATCATTGTGTGTGTGTGTGTGTGTTTTTTTTAATATCTTCACACTTAAAGTAATCAAAAACAAATTCTCCCAGAGGCACCAAAACGGTTGCATGCTAGTTTGTGTTTGCATACATTTGCAGGTCCTTTTTTGTGACTAGTATGACTGTGACCGTAGGATGAAAGGAACCAGGTGCTGATTGCCTACCTGTGGATTAGGCAGACGTGGCATGACGCTTACCTGAAGTGGAATAAGGAGGATTATGATGGACTGGATGTGATCCACATCCCTAGCAGCCTGGTGTGGAGGCCTGACCTCGTCCTGTATAATAAGTATGCTCACATAGATGAATTTTCCAGGAATGCAGAATGTGGACAAATCTTCTTGCTGCCATTAATGTCTCTTATATTATAATTCAATATAACGTTTATTCACAATGTTTAAAGACTACATGGTTATCTTTAAAGACTACTTGTGAGATTATAAATACTAGCAATTAGCAACAGAAGACGCTGAATCTGACCACTGTTTAACCAAATCACACACATGACTTGCCAGTTAGTCTCAACTTGTTTTCCTCCTCTAGAGCTGATGATGATTTCTCTGGGCCCATGGACACCAACGTGAGGCTGCGCTACAATGGGGAGATAACCTGGGATGCTCCTGCCATCACCAAAAGCTCCTGCGTGGTGGACGTCTCCTACTTCCCCTTTGACAGCCAGGAGTGTAACCTCACCTTTGGTTCCTGGACTTACAATGGCAACCAGGTCTGGAGAAATACTGCCCATCTACCATACCTTGTTTAACAAAATGTAGATGGAACAACATGCTGTGGAGGATAAACCCATATTGAGTCTGTGTAGCTTACATTTCCTTTCAGGATAGTGGCAATCTGGGTCACCTAAATTTACCAGGCCACTTAAAATGGTTAAATAACACAAGACCCAGCTCTTGCTGTGACTCTGGCCTCTGTGTTAGATCAGAGAGTAACTGAGATTGACCTTTTTGACATGTAGATCAGGTACACATTGCTCATTGTATTTGTCATCATACATCTGTGTATACGTACACATAACGTTTTTCTCAGTAAATGTGTCCCTCCCCTCTATTTCCAGGTAGACATCATTATGGGCATGGACAGCGGTGACCTGTCAGACTTTGTGGAAAATGTTGAGTGGGAGTGCCGTGGAATGCCGGCCACCAAGAATGTCATAATGTATGGTTGTTGCTCTGACCCGTATCCAGACATCACCTATACAGTACTCCTGCAGCGTCGCTCCTCCTTTTACATCTTCAACCTCCTCCTCCCCTGCTTCCTCATCTCCTTCTTGGCCCCTCTGGGCTTCTATCTGCCTGCAGACTCTGGGGAAAAGGTTTCCCTGGGGGTGACAGTTCTTCTAGCTTTAACGGTGTTCCAGCTCATGGTGGCTGAGAGCATGCCGCCCTCAGAAAGTGTGCCTTTGATAGGTAAGAAGGTTTTGTTTTTTTTAGAAATATATTTAATAACTTGTTTTTGTTGCATGGTTTATGTTTCTGTCACTCTATTATTAAAAAAAATATACCAGAAATCGTACAGGCATGCATGGTCCAAAAATGACCTATGATCTAGTGATGCATTGGTATGTTTTTAGTTTTCAAATTAAAGGTACCCTTAGGAATTTTACTGTTAAAACTTGGGCCATATTTATCTATGTAGCAATGTAGCATAGCACAAGGTTACACCTTTAAGGGTCACAGGGGCAGACACTGAATGAGAGGCAGGTGTACATGCTGGAGAAGATGACATTCCATATGTTACAGGACGAACATGTCCAAATATTTATAGCACACCCTATAATCTGACCTGGAGTTGGAAATTTTAAAATGTGAACAAAAAGTATTTGCTCGTCTGCTTTCATATGCATATGAACTTGAGTGACATCCCAATGCTAATCCATAGGGTTTAATAATGATGTCGGGCCACCTTCTAGTACCTACAGTGTGTTAATGGTCATGGACTTGTCTTCCATCTGTTTTTTGTTCCTTCCTGTTACACAGGGAAGTACTATATCGCCACTATGACAATGGTCACAGCCTCCACATCTCTCACCATCTTCATCATGAACATTCACTTCTGTGGTGTGGAGGCCAAACCAGTTCCACACTGGGCAAAAGTCCTCATCATTGACTACATGTCAAAGATTTGTTTTGTTTATGAAGTGGGTGAGAACTGTGCCTCTGCCTCGTCTTCGTCTTCTCGCTCCACCCAGGATGAAGTCCGTCACCAGCAGTTCAACACTCACATTCATTCAAATGGTAAACCTGGTAGGCAAAGTAGCCGAGAGGACCGGCATAGCGACAAGTATCCCAGATCCCAGAGCTCCAAGCTGGAGCAATATCCAAGAGTTCAGCACCACATCACCAGAGATGAGAGCGCCCACATATCTACTTTTGAACCCGGAAAGTATGAAAGCTCTAATGGTAAAATTCAGATAAACGACTACTATAAAGAAGACCATAAGGTGCTGTATTGTTCTGAGGACCAGAAGATTCCCTGCTGCCCTGAGGATAAAAAGCCTCTACCTCAGGGTCCCACTGTAACCTTTGGCCCCTGTGTCTTCTGCACCCATGGCAGTGGCTTCGCTGGTATGGACACTAAGCTAGTGCGCAATGTTGAGTACATAGCAAACTGTTTTAGAGAGCAGAGAGCCACGTGCGCCAAGGGGGCAGAATGGAAAAAGATAGCTAAGGTCATGGACAGATTCTTCATGTGGATTTTCTTTATCATGGTTTTCCTCATGAGCATCCTCATCATCGGTAAGGCACCATGACCAAACTGTGGTTCTACAGATTTTTTTTTAAAATTTGCATATTTATACAGAAGGTCAATTGGGACTATTTTCCCTTTTTTTCTAAACAAATGGGACAATCAAACATATGTGAACTTTCCAGCTTTTCTTTATTAATCATCGAAAAAACAAATTTCAGCTGTCATTCATTGTTTTGTCCACACGCATTCAAGCCACTCTGCATTCCTTACCTTTAAAAATATGTTTAACCTATTATGTCTTCAACACATAATGATTTCATGTACTGTACATAGTGATATAAGTTTTTTGTTGTTGATCTAAAACGCAACAAAATAAGCCAGATCATGACACATTCAGTATGTGCAGGCAATGCCAAATAACAGATCTATTGAAACCACAGTTCATAACTCATTGCTTTCAGTTTACTTCATCTCGTTAATACATTCGATTTTACTACTTTGTCAGCTATACAGTCTATAGCATCTCAATGTGTAGCTCGCTACAGCCTCCATCAATCATACCTTTGATGTAGGAGTACTTCATCATTTGACCATTGAATACATTTGAGGGGATCAGCTGTCAAGTTAAAATATGACCGGTGGAGACAGCACATGTCTTATTCACAACTGTGTAATCAGACGCCTGGGGCCGAGAGACGCAGCGCCAGTGCTAGCTCCTGATCGGCAGAATCATTTTTCTGTTCAAAATCATCCAGTGAATAGTTAATGAGCAAGCTTTGTTTGTAGCACAGCCAGGGCCGTCAGGATGTAAGGTAATATGGAGCATCAATTATGTAACACAATGTGCGCACTCTGACACCCCCGTTCTCCCGAAGGCCCATCCCTTTAACTTTGAAAGTCAAGTGAATGTGTTTGTGTGTGTGTGCATGCCTGAACACTGGAAAGCCAAGTAGAAAAGGAAGAAATAAAAGAGGTTAGGGCAAAAGGAATGCAGGAAAAATGAAAAGCAATCAATAAGAGGTTGAATGCAAATAATTGTATTCATTTTCTGAGCCTTGTATAATTGAAATTATTTGCATTTTTGCTGAACAATACAGTTACTCATACTACATTTTACATGGAAATAGTCTCCCAGAGTTCTCACCATAATAAATAGAAGACGTATTATGGCAATTCTATAGTTTAATACTTCCTCAAAGCAATAACTGGTCTATCTCAGTTTACTTTATAAATGTCCTAGTTTGTTTCAGTTCAGGGATGAAATTAAAATACACACTACAACACTCAAGCTGAATGCAGCGATGCATTATGTCAACTGGCACAATGAATGCCCACTGATATGTTTTAATAACTTTGGACAACATTAGAGCCTTGGGCCAACACTTTGAAATAAACTTGCACTTTAGTAAAATTACACTGTGATATACTTATTTAGGCGTGTAAATGATGGCTGCTTCTTCTTCGTATGCATTCTCATAAGTTTTCATTATTCCTGCTAAGAGCTGCAAATATGAAGAAAAATGAGTCGTATTCTTTAATTTCACATTACCTTAAGCTCACAGTAGAGGGCGCTCACTTCCCGCATACCATTGTAGTGGTGGTGGATGCCCCAAAGCTTACTGTTTGAAGCTGCATGTGGCAACAGAAGTGTACAAGATCTGCAGCTCAGAAGCATCCCCACTCATTTTTCATCTTCTACAGAGACCCGCTCACATAACTTCACTACTGAGAGGAGGCAAAAAATATTTGGAGAGTATTCATTCCTCTGGTACTCTGGGGTAGAGTATGGCAAGTGGCTATAGCTCTGTGTCTCACTCACTTCCATTCTGTAACCAGTTCATTAATTTTAATTGACCTGGAGGCTAATAATTAAATTAATTTTCTAAGTAAAAAGGTTTTAGCAGTAGGTGGCATAACTTTTGATTGTTCTGTGGGCTCTGTTTGACAGAATTTGATGGAGATGGTGAGATAGTGTTGTGTTTTTTCCCTCCACCTCTCCAAAGTGATTGTCATGGTGAAGCGGAGAGAGAGGTGAACCATGTAATCTGGGCAGGCTCAGAAGCTCAGGCACTCTGGGAAACAATGCTTGGGAAATTACCAAGAGCCTGGCACAATTTCACTTGAAAGCATTATTTATCTTTAGGTTGTTTTGTACAAAACAACAGAAATACAAAAATAAGGATCACTGTGATACGGTTATTTCACCAGTGAAAAGTAACTGCTTTCATGGCATTTTGTACTACTTTGAGACACTTTACAAAAGCCTTTATGCATCTAATGCATTTTAAAGACTGCACCATTTCTGTTTAATAGAGCTTTACACAAATTACACACATAAATCCATCCATCCATCGATTTTCTTTTACTTATCCATTTCAGAGTTGAGGAGGGAGCTGAAGCCTGTCACAGAGTGAGAGGCAGGGTACACCCTGTACCGGTCATTAGTCTTATCACAGGGCTCAGTAATGACATATAATAAATGTTAATCATTAATCTTTGATGTAAATTCATCGTTTACATCAAAGGAATTACAAAAGACCAAATACCCCACAAATACAATTAGCAGTTTACATCCTGTATGGGCGACTTTTGGAAAAAAAAAGGAGGATACTTTTATTTATTGTATTTGTGTGTAGCAGGGAGGATCTGTTCTGGGTAAATTACAGTAATGTCTCTTAAAATGTTTAATAATTGTGAGGTGTTGTAAACTTGGACGTGCTCTCAGTAGAGTCAGATTTAGTGTGTCATAGAAAAAAATGGATTCTGTCATTGCATTTAAATACAATGGTCCTCTTGGTTATTGTCAGAGCTATAAAAATGAATGGTGTAGACTCCTGTCTTCTTTGAAGTATAGACAGCTCCCTGGATGACAAATGAATGGGCAGGGAGGGAGGCTGAGGCTGACGATCTCTGATGGATGTTCATGACCTTTGGCCACAGTGTTTGAACCGGAGTGCAGAGAAAGCGATCAGTTGAATGTAGACAATGCTGACATGTTACTTGTGACCCATCTGGTGCATTTTTGGGGCATTGTCAGCTGTTCATTTTTGTCAAAATACAGAATACTATACAAATCCTTCAAGACAGAATCTGTCTGGCACCCTTGTAGGTGGCCTATTTAAATTAAATGGAGAGATCCAAAACTTTAATGGTCACAGTAGATAAAAATGTCAAGCGCAGATTTACCATTCTAATGTAAAACAAATAAATAAATAAACCAATAAAATTTGAGTGTGTTTGTTACAAATAACCTGCATTTATTTGGCATACGATAAACAGTACTGTGCCAAAGTCTTCATTATTTCTTTATATATTGCAAATATAAATCACTGCACAGGAACATGTATTCATAAATAGAATGCAGCATGTAAAAACTTGCTGCCATTCTAATGAGCTTGAAAATCCATAATTGGTATGAGCATCCTCATTCTCCAACACAGCCACAACTCTTTTTTTGGCAAGCTTTCTTATCATTTCTTTAAGTAGTCTTCAGGAGTAGTTTTCCAGCCTTGAAGGACAATCAAAGCTCTTCTTTGGATGTTGGCAGCCTTTTGTTCTGTTCTCTGTCAAGATGATCCCAATAATGCTGAAGTCTGCACTCTGGGGAGTCCAGTTCATGACTGATGGTGTTCCTCTGTGTATGTTTTCTAACTACATATGCTTTTTCTGCACCTGTAGTGCATTTAGGAACACTATCATGCTGAAAACACTGAGTCATTGGCAATCAGATTCTTTCCAGATGGTATTGCAATCAAATTTTGGAAAATCTGACAGTACCTTTCTGCATTAATAATCCCATTAATGTTGACAAGATCCCCAACACCAAACTCTGACAGAGCCTCTGAGTAGACACTGACTATTTGTACCTTCTCCAGACTTCTTCCCTACATATTCATGACGATTTGTACCAAAACTTTGCAAATTTGCATCATCAATCCATAAGACCTGTTGCTGCTGATTTTCAGTCTAGTTCTTGTGTAATTTAGAGACAGTAACTCACCATTAAGATCATTCACTGGTGAGTTTTCAGAGAATGAAGACCAGATGCGTCTCTCAGGTCCTGTTTCTTCTCTAGAATTTTTTTTCCCTAATTCTTAAGGCCATGACTTTCAGGTAATTCTCATCTGCTGTAGATATTTTTTATTTATTTATTTATTTATTTTATGTCTGCCAGATCTTATTTTGTCCTCTATTTGTCCAGTTATTTTAAATTCCTTAAGCACACTGCATACCATGCCACTAATAGCTCTTTGGGAATTACCTTGTGTATGTAAATACTATTTTATGTCTCTCAAAGGCTTTGTGTTGGCATTTTTTGTAGATTTAACTAAACAAATGGAACAAATGATGTGTTTTTTGATGAGCTGCTGGTAACAAAGTACCAAAAGATTTACTAAGTTGTCTGTTATGTGTAGACACAACACTTGATTTGAGTGTCTTTTTGTGCTTGAATGAGTCTGTGTTAAGTAGCGTAACAAACAAGCAAAAAGAACAGGACTGGACTGAACATGAACAGAAACAAAAAAGCAGTTACATACAAAGAAAAACTTCGAAAAAACTAAAAAAAAAGGTCCAGCTTATACAAAAGTATACAAAAAACATCATATGAGTTATTAAGTATTAAGACTTAAATGCAGGGCAGCACAGAGAGAAATTGAAGGTGGCAGAAAGTCCCCCCCACCTCCCCAGGGGGCAAAGGAACCAAGGCTTTTTATTTACGCCACTGCTTTTCTATTAACTTCCCTTGGATGAAACAACAGCTGCGTGCCATCTGCAAGCGATCTAATATTGTTAGCGGTTTTCTGACATAATGCCCTGTAAAATTTTAACAAGCCCATATGCTCTAGATAGATGGAGGGCATCCAGCGTTAAGGAGACTCTTGATCCGTGAAGAACGGGGCATTAAAATTAGCATGCTGTTGCCCTGGTGACGGAAGCAAGCTAACCCGAAGCTGCACCGTAATGTTGACGTTTAGAAAGTTTATTTGTAAGTGGAGACTCTGCGGTGTAGCATTTTTATAAATTACCAATTCAAGGCTGCCGGGGGGCTAGCAGTAAAACCCGAGGAAACCCCTGTTACTGCTTGGTAAGGGGTCAGGGTTTGTGTGTGTGTGTAGCGGGGAGTTGGCAATTAAAACTTGCTGAGCAGCTAGCAGCAGCGCCACTACCGTTAAGCTACCTGCGCAGGAAAATACGGAGAATCTCGGATAACGGGAGGCCGTCTCACAAGGTAACGAATAACAACACGAATTTTCCAGCTCTGCTACTACAGAAAGTGAGGTCTGCTTTGTTAAATCACTGCTGTGGTAAATGGCGAAACATACATAGCAATTACACACGTGTTTTGAAAATTGTAAGCAACGGTGAAACATGATAACAATTACTCCATATTATTTATTGGTTCATTTAGGGTCATTTTATTGATAATCTAATCTGTAATATTTTTATTTAAACTGGTTAAAACGTTTCTCTTTTTAAGGCTAACTGAAACTATTATAGGTATTTATATATTCTATACATTATTATTGTTACTTAATAAAATAAATTAATAAATGTGTTTGTATTGGCTTACAAACTTTGCATTTGGAATTTAATGTTGCCTTCTTACACTGCAAAATGTCGTGTTTAACTATTAAATTCAACTAAACGTAATGTCATCAGGGAAAAAAGTTTTAATTAATACACTTGTGAGATCATGTTAATAAATCTTTAGTTTAATCATGTCCTTTATTCTGGCTGTATTGTGGCTTTTATTTACAGATATCCTGTTTCACTTAATTAACCATCATATGTACAAAATAAAATCTCTTTTTTTAGGTAAAGTCGAGTCCATTATGTTTATATTGCCCCAAATCAGAAAATCTCTGAGCTTCAAGTTTAAATTTTTCAGTGCATTGTTTAACTTTAATATTAAGAGAGTCCAGCTTTGCATAAAGACTTTTCTATTTGTGTCTATTTTCTTATAATAACTAATATAACCATAGTCCAAGAGTGAGTATTTGAGTAGGGTAGGTAAGTCTAATTGCCTGAGGGTAAAAGCTCCTCAGAAATCTTTCTGTATTGGCCGCTGGTACGCAGGAGTATCTTCCTGATGGGAGCATATGGTATGATGTTTTTTATAGTGAAGAATAACTAAAATCAGGGGTGAAAAAGTCATTATAGTTAGCTTTAGCTTCTAAATATAACACCTTAAAATGAATCTCTGGAAGCAACTGGAAACTTGAATAAATCAGAAACAAAAGCAACTAAAAATAAATGCTAATTTTAAAAAAAAGAAACTATGATAACTCTGCACGGCATGCTTTCAGGTGTGCAAGAGAAAACCTGACCTTAGAAGATGGTGAAAAAAAAAAATGCCAAAGGGCGTCACAGGTGCCCTTTCACAGACAAGACACAAAAGTCTGTTTCTCACATCGCAAGCAGCAAAGACCTGATCCAGCTGGATGATGAAGCTGAAAGTGACACCTCTGCAGCTCCTCCACAGCCCCACATAACCATCCAAAGCTGCCAGGGCTTCCCAGACAGAGTTTACCTGCTGGCATCAGTAATCTATCAGAATAACCATCTGGAAAAGCCCGCTGCACAACGGTTAGTGAGTTATGGCAAAGAAAGAGGACTCCGGTTACCTGAAGTCAAAGATGAGGAGATGCATCGTGCAGCTTATGAGTTGGCCTTCAGCACACTAAAATGTAAGTTGGCAATTAACTGTTAGCTCAGGGTTATTTCTCGAACCTTTATTATTCCTTTTTTTGCCTTTCTCTGCCCGCCTGCCATATAAACATAAATCAACAATCTCATATGAGGAGCAGCTGATGTTTCTGTTCATAGTTTGTTTAGTTTGTTTTTGCCTTGAGATGATCTTTCACAACACTACAGAAGGGAAAATGTCTTAATAAACATTACTTTCTAGCATCTGATTGTTAGAATCTGACTGGTATTAGATCCTAATGTGGCAGTCTAATTGAGATCATGGGATGAGTCGTTTAAGGGCCTGAAACAATTAAAGTCTCATTTAACCATTAATAAAATAAGTCACTGTTTGCTGTGGGTGGATAACCAGTCTGTTACCTCAAGTGCAGCACAAAGCATACAATTTTTTATGATTAAGAAACTGAGATTGTCCTTTGATATAGTATTAAAAGTCATAAAAGTCAATAACAAAATACCAAGACTGCATCTTCTCTGGGCCTGTGAAGCTGTGCTGACCCTCGACTTAAAAGTGTTAAAAAAAACAAACAAACAACAAACCGACAGATTAAAGCGATTCCTAATTTTTGATTTATACCTCTTGGTAATGGTCTGTGGTTTGGGTAAATGTGAAGCGACATCAGGAAACGTTTTCATCAGCTCTCATTTTGAATCATTTCTCTTTCTAGAAATTGCAAGCAAAATTGATTTGATTTCTGGCAAACAAACAGCTTTGGGCAAGTTAATTGACAGGTAGAATTGCATATAGATAGACTGATGAAGGGCGAGTAGAAGAGGGGGAAAAAAATGCTCGAGTGGTCATGGGGGAATTCTGCGTCATGCTACAAATCAATTTGTCCCTTAATCTGTTTGCTGGGACTAGGGTGAGGTCTGGGTGACCGAAGTCACAGGGTGTGTAATCACCATGGCAATAATGCAGAGGAGGCGAGCCAACAGCCAGGGCAGGAAGCCGGCTGGAATCGATTTAACGTGTTTTCAGTGGATGCCGAGGTCAGGTTGCTAGAACACCCCCATGGCCATGGATGATTTTTTTCATCTTCTCGCTGTGTGTCCACTGAATCTGGATGAATATCAGACATACATGTTAAACAGTTAATGCAGATCACCTCAAAAATATCCATCATCACCAGCTCCAGCACCTCATTTGAGTAACTTATATTAGATTTGTAGCTCTAGGTCATCACAGCCTGCTTGCATTACCAGGCGAAACTAGGAAGATTGCTAAGGATAATAGAAGAGAAACTAGCAACTAGTAACTAGTTACAAAATTTAAAGAAAGGAAGGGTGACTCAAGACTTCTCCACAATTTACTCCACATTTTACTTGTTTTTTTAATCACTCCTTTCTTATTATTTTAAAGATAAATACTGTTATAAGTTTGGACTAGACAAGGTAAGATCATTTAAAGAAGCTGTGGAGCCTCACCTCCTTGTGTTGAGTACTTGAGATAGATCAAGTCATTTTTACAGTAGGTGTGTATGTATATATATGACTATTTTGTGTTGCAGAGACATTGCTACTGACATACTTTAATCATGTATGTGTTTTGGATTCGTGTTTGTATTTTTGTGATGTTTGCTGTGTAGATGAAGCGACACACCCTCGAAGCGTCTTAGTTTTTCTTCTTCCTCCTGCAAACACGCCAGCTTTTCGTGCAGAATTTGATTTTCTCCTGACACGCAGCACTAGGATGCTGGGAGTCATGACAACACACATGCATCTTGTAGGTACATTCAATGACCGATCCAAAACTGAACAAAGGTCAGATGTTAACCTAAAGAAGAAGCGCTTCACCAGCGAAAAGCACACAGAGCAAAATGTCAGTGAGTATGAACTGGTATTGATCTTTGTGATTATAACTCTTATCTGTTCTAAACAAAAGGTTCAGTGAGCTCCATGTCGGTGGCGGAAGACACAGACACTCCCTTTCGGGGTGTTGTGAGGAGTGTCGAGCAATGCTCAATGTTATGGGGTTGGTGTTGAGGTTGATCTTTACCCTGGTTTAGAATTGCCATTTCATAAACAAAAGACAAAGCTGTTGGGATTTTCTCCACATCTTCTCCTTCTCTTACACTTCATTCTCACTCTTTTCTTCTTCTGTGCCTTCTTTTGTCTCTTAAAAAAACAATTTTCCAGTGTAGCTCTGCTAGATCAGCGACCTAAAGGCAGGTTATGTTTTCAAGGTTTCATATCTTATTCAGTGGTCATGCAGTGTGCTGTCATTGCTTGAGGAATACGCTCGTGTTAAGCTGTGTAAAGTAATTTTTGTGGGAATGTGGTAGAAATTCATTTGACCTTGTCAGTAGCCATAAAAGTCCTCCCTCCTCCTCTTTTTTTGCCTCTTTCTACTGGCTCCTCTGAGTATTTCTGTCTCATTGTCCACTGGCCAACTGGGCTGCCAGGCTGTCAAATGACTGAGGCTGCTCTTCTCTCTGTGCAATGAGAAAGGGCCACTCTGTGTGCTATGCTGGACTTGGAGTATAAGACAAAGAGAGAAAGATTTGTCTTTTATTTTTTTTTGTCCTTGACCACAATCAGGGCAGTTATCACCACTATGCCTCAGCAAATATTAAATTGTCAAGATGCATAATACGTAAGATAGATTGAGCATTTAGCCCAAAGGTGAATGTATAACTTACTGCAGGTACCTTCAATGGCTGTTCCAATGTTAGATTAATGTGCAATTGGGTGTACTGATGCAGAACACTGTGAGACAAAGACCTGCTGAAGAGGAAAAAGAGACGCCATTCAGGTCTGGCTCTTGTGCTGAGCATTTGTTTGACTACAGGCACCATCAGTCACTGCTCATTGTGTAACACCTGGATGGAAGCCACACGACACATAACCTCAGTTCTGCATCCTACAGTGCCTCCTGCTGATTGAGGATGCATCATAATTTATTTAATTTTTTTTTGTTAGACTCATTTCAAGCGACTGTTGCTTGTCAGACTTAAAAGAGTTTGCATCATCCCCCAGGTAAAAACCCAGCGTGGCGTCTGCTGTGCAAAGATGTCTCCTGTAAGTGATTTATAGCAGAATTCCCTCTGTGTTTTGCTCAAATTGCAGTGTGTGATTTATAGCATGTTAAAGACCATGACCTCTGCAGAATGAGGCGTCATGGCCTCTTTAGAGATCTGTTTTGCCGTGTACAGTGAGCGGTTATCTCTTAAGAGATTGTCTTTAAGGACTTCTGCAGTAATGGGGACAATTCTAAACCTTATTCACCTGCATCTGCAGTAAATTACACCACTGCTGATGTTGTAGAGTTCTGTTTCCTCAATTAAAGATAAGCTCTATCATGTGAAAACAGTTGTTTGTGTAGCCGCCTGTATGTGTGTGTGTGTGTGTGTGTACCTGCATGCAGATGCTTGCCTTGCCCTACACTGTATAGGGGTGCCCAGTGTGAATTTGTGATGTTGCGATAAGTTAACAGCAGTATGTGGTTTCCGTGGTGTCTCGGTGGATAGGGTCTGGTTTTAGATCCTATTTGCAGTCTTAGAGGTGTGTCTGTTAGGAATAGGAATCAACCAAAAGGCAAACCACCCTTGTGACAGACAAAATTTCAAAACTGTGGTTTCACACTTGAAGAAACACATGCATCTTATTGACAGCTTTCGCAGTTGTCTGTTTCTTCACTAGATGCGCATTCATATTAGAGAAATTATCCTTTTGCCCCATTCATTCACTGTGCAGAGAGCAAACGCTACCTGCAGAGAAACTTTGGAAGCAGCGGTTCTTTAATCCTAACATGATAGACGGGCAAGTGTTCCTGTCTCTCCATCTCATGCATATCGAAAAGGAGAGCCTGCTGTTCACAGATGGGAATGGTAAGGATAAGCCTGTTTGTTTTTATGTATATTTTAAGAGAAAGAATCCTGTTGGTTAGTGGGGCAGTTGCTGCTTTTATGATACGATAGCGTGGGTATGGGGGTGGAAAACCACTATAAACCGAGGAAAGATATCTGATAGCGAGCTCTCACCTTTTAGCAGTTTAAAGTCAGCCCTTTCAGACTTCTGTCACCTTTTTCATAAAGAAGGTCAAGAAGAGTTTCCCTGGACTAAAATGACAGAATTAAGTTATTGATTGCACCATAGCGGTGTGCAAATAATTTTTATAGGACAGCAAAGTATAGATGAGCAGGTACCTCTGTAATACTCTGTATACAACAAATTACAGCATCCCCATAATCAGGATGGATTTTTTTTTAATCCTTTCTTATTCCTGTTAAAAATTAAATATAATCAGAGATCGTGCAGTCAAAATGAGATGCCTCATTAAGGAATAATTACTATAAAAGCAAAAGTGAGCAAAAGTAGTGTTATGGGAAAAAAAATATATCCAAGGTCATAAATGTTCCCACACTACCTTGTGTTATCCTTGGTAAAAACGTTCTAGGAGAATTAGACTAAAAATATCATAATGACGTGCATATGGTTAGATATACTTGGGATCATAAATTACTTGGTTACTTGAGGGTTAATTAATGGTGTGAATAAAATGGAAAATTGAATCATACTGGCACATACTAGCCTGGTATGAAAAACACGCTCGCGCTCTATGTTTGGCTTCACTGATTATGTCTCAATCTGACCTTTTCATTATTTTATATGTCATTGGTGTCATTATTCCTCCAATTAAATGGGCTCTCATAGCAAAGACACACTAAGTGAAAGAAAAGAACCAAATGAAGAATCAGATTAGGTCTAATTAAACACCAAATAAGCATTTAATCACGGGAAATTAAACCCCCGATCTAATTGAATTATCTTTTGAAATTAAATTGCTATCATTCGGGGTGCCTCTAGGAGACTCTTTTGTTCTTTGTCTTCATCTCCTTTAGCTCTTTTTTTTGTGTGTTTTCTTGTTTTTATCATTAGATGTGGATTCATTAATGGATAGGAGTAATTTATTGTGCCTTTGTCTCCTCCTCCAAATGGAGGAGTCGGGATTGGTTTCGAGGGATAATTAGACATTGATATAAAAGATGCATTAATATGCATCATCGTTACTCACTCACAATTAGTTATTGAAATCTCTGTTATTACATTTCTATCCTTTTAACCTTGTTTTATTATTCCTGTGCAGATCAAGAACTGCTGGAGGACATGATGATTGACAGCTGCTGTTATCTTACTCAACCAATGGTAAATCATTTCATATAATTTTATATGTCCGTAATTTCTCAGTTTACCTTGTTATCCCTCTGTGTATAGTTTTGTTTACCTTAGTGCTTCCACAAACACTCTCCAGTGTTCATGTCTTGCTGTTTACACTCCACATATTGTTTGTTCTATTCTCTCTGATGTTATAATCAGTAACAGTAATATTGATTTATTGCACTGACATGCTCCTCTCACCAACTCACAAAGCGTCTCGTTTTGTTCATATTCCCTCCTCTAATCAATGACAATGTCTCCCTTTGGAGTAAAAAACATCTAAACGTTACTATGTGGCAGAACATATCTGGCTGTGTATTATCCTTTATTACACCCCATTAATTAGCGATGAAATCAAAACAACCCAGGGGCAGTGAGTTTGTATGTACCATCTGAGTGTATTCTGCACAGCGTGTATGCTGTATTTGTCCTCTAACCAATTTTTATTTTGTTATGATGCTGTGTACTCGTAAAAGAAAGCTTTGTAGCACAGCCGTGAACCTACAGCCTTCTTAAATGAAGAGGTATCCTCTGGAGGAGGCTGGCATGTACTTTTGCCCTACTTTTAACACACCACATAAAAGATTCTGAGCAAAGAGGAGGGCTGCTTAAGCTGTTTTCTCCGACGTTCTGGATGATGATAAAACATGGGCAGAATACAGAGCGACTGCGTGGCTGGTGAAGCAGGTGAAAGAGACGCGAAATGAAAGCGAACGGCGGTGAATGTGCAAACAGAAAACAGAGCTGTCATAGAGTTTACAGATCGAAGATAGCCAGTGTCTATTTCAGCGAGGGCCTAAGCATATCCGGGCACATTAATACACATGAATATATGTGTTTGCAGTGTAATCCCCACAGGCACACAGATGTACACTTGCATCGTAGCCTTGTGAAATATGGCCCTGGGTGAAATGAATGGCTCTCCCTACGGGATAGTGGCAGGTCGTTACTCTGCATTTCTCTAGCTAGACAATAAAGCCCAGACACAATGAGACAGTCTTTAGAGCTCACTCTCACCTTCTTTTACACTCCTGGCATCTATAAAGTTCAACCTTGGTAGAGAAATAGAGACGGGAGAAAGAGGTGAATGAGAGCGAATAGACTGCATGTAAAAAAGGGGGTACATGAGGGTATTGGATAGGGAAGAAAAAAAAAAAGTAGAACGGAAAAATGAGGGTATACATAGGCTTTGAGCCTAAAGCACATTTGATCACAATGGAGGAGGAAATTGAAGCCTAAATCCCACAGAGGATGGAAGTAACCTGAATAAATTCTAGTCAGGAAGACAGAGAAGGTAGAAAGCATTTGACATGACAGAGTTCCAATCCACGTGTAAAATGAAGCATATGAAACTTTAATAGTAGATGCATTCGGGATATTTCATCTATAGTTTGTTCATTTGTGTTATATCAGTAATACACTACTGAATTGAAATTAGCCCTGAAATTAAACAGAGTGAGATGAAGACAGTCTCAAGAGACTGGGATAAGAGTTGCTAAGCAGAGCTGACATGTTTACTGTTTCCCACCATGGGACACTGTTTCCAGGCAAGCTTAGTGACTGGGAATTTTCCCACACCCAAGTGTTTAACCTTGGTGAAGGACAAGTGGAATTTGAGGTAATGAGGGAAGTCGAGTGAGCTAAAAAGCAAAGCGCCACAACCTGTCTCAGAAATCGACCTTTCAAAAAAAGAAAAGAAAAAAAAAAGAAATTAAAGGCCTCTGTACCGAATAATAAGGACAACCTAATTCCTCCCCTAAAACAGAAACCTTTGTAGCGTTCTAACTTCTCTGCCCATTAGCCCAGTTGTGAGGATGTGGCAAGCTGTTTCTGCAATGGAGCACCATCTGCCACTAATGCGGCTGGTGCCCTCCCACCCTCAGGGGGAGAAAGGTGGGGTTAGAGAGAGGAAAGGACAGGGATATGGAAAGAAGTGGAGAGAGGAAGATAGTGAGTTTAAGGGAGAGCGATAATTGTAGGGGAGTGGTGGAAACATAACTCAGACTTCCTCCGAGTTTTAATTAAGTACCAAACTTTGGGTCATGGCAGGACATCCTTGAGCTACTGTGTGTGTGTGTCAATTGTGTAAATGAGAAACAGTTCAGTCACTGAATCAATACAGATAAATAGTATCAGTCCACAGTTCTCCTCATTATGTAGCTGAAATAGGGCCATTTAAAAACCACTGAACTACACCGATGCAGGTGTAAATTCTGGACATGCAACATATGCTGACTTTTGAGCCGTTACCACTGAATAAAAACAAGGTTGTTCCTCAAGTTATTAAAATGAGAAATATTTCTATTATGCCTCTGCTCTTGTTCTTGCTTTTAAATGAAACGTGGTGCCTTTTGCTCTTACACTCTAGCCAGACGAACAGATGAGCCTTGTTGCCGTCATGCTCTATGACTTCCAGAACAGGAAGTTCCTCCCTCGGGAATGCAAGGTGGACGAGATCGTACAGGAAGTTAGACATGTGGAGGACTACCTCCTCAGGTGAGGAAAAAAACAAACCAAAAAACAAAAGCACAAAAAAGCTGAAATCACTGCGGGTGAAATTATTAAAAGACAAACACAATAAAACATGAGGAATTTTAGATAAAGTATTTAAAATCTACACAGCCTGGCTGGTATTGTCTTCATGTACATTTGCCTGTGTGTGGGTTTGTCATCACGTGTTTCTGTATTTGTTCTGGTTTTTTTTGTTTTGTTTTTTTTAAATCTGTTTCATTGTCTTCAGAGAGATTTTGTAAAAGCAAACCCCAAACAAACCATGATAGCTCTGCAGCTGTGCAAAACACAGTGACAAAACTTTACAGAGATAAAAGAAAAGGTCAATTTGGCAGATGGAAGTAGTCCAACCCATGAGTACTGAGCAAGGGGAGTCAGAAGAAAGGAAGCCAAGAGCTCACTGGTTACCATTCACACATTCTTTTTTTAATCTGTAATGTATTTGTAACTTTCCATGTAAGGTATCTGGTGGATAAACATAAAAAATGTTCAAAGTTCAAAGAGAAATCTGGCCTGTGTGCTGTCATCACAAGGATGCCCCTAGTGGTTTTTTTTTTGTTTGTTTGTCTTGTGTGCAGGTTTAAAACCAAACTGGCTGCCTCTCTGGCCCGCTGCAGGATCAAACATGATCTCTTGTCCATTGAGTGTATCCTGCCAGAGAGTGTGAAGAAGAAGCAGCAGAGGTCGAGCAACCTTCCACTTTATGCATGGGTCAACACGCTGAAGAGCAGGTCAGCTGAGCATGCTGAGAGTACATGCTCACCTTCCCAGAAGCAGATAGCACACACTTATACATTTACACCTGTACATAAACACAGACGTGCACTGTAAGCATACCCAGGATGTGTCCACACACACCTGCATTTACACAGACCTTTAACTTTGGGTGCTATCCAGTGTTTTATGGGCCAGGTACCCGGCTGACATCCAATTAAATGCTCGCCCTACACGCTGTGTGTGTGCGAGCGCTAATGTGTGTTCTTGCCTGGGCCTGACAGCCTGATTCAGTTAGGTGTAAATCCTGCTGCTGTAGACAGATTCAATCAGCAGCAACCCTCAGTGAGCTCTGGGACTGTAAAGGTCACCTGTTGGGACTAATGGTGTGTATGTACATGTGCACGTGTTTGTATGTGTATGTATGAATGTGTGTGTCTTAATGGCTTTTATAGACCATATTACTATTAAAGACTCTTAAAAGGCCAAATAGCAACTCTGACACTCTAACATTATTATTATCGAATAATGAGAGATAATAATAAGGAGAGGAGAGAGCCTTCCTCTTTTTGCTACCTCTGACCTTCGTCTTTTATCCCTTCTCTTGGGCTTCCGCTAATCTGCTCTCTCCTCTCTCTTCGCCTTATCGCTCCTCTCCTCTTTTACTTCCAGTCTTGATGAGATCCAGAGTGTCCTGAAGAGTGCAGGTTTCTCTCAGGTCAAATCGATTGGGCAGTTGGAGGGCCAGACCTTCTGCCAGGATCCCCACTGTGGGGATATACTGGTCTTCCCTGCACAGCTGAAAGCTCAGCTGTACTCCACCAAGCTGCTCAGCGATCACAAACTCATCATCCAGGTACTAGGTGCACTGAGAGACGAGGTTTCTGACAATATCAGCCTCCTCTCTGAATACTCTAATATAGCTGTGGAATCTCTTTAGCTCCATCAGTCTTCTGTGATATTTATGATTTCACTTTGATAGTGGACTTTCTCAAATTGATTGTAAGACTGAAATCGCTTATGCCAAGAAAGATTAGTTTGCCCAGATACAAATATTTCACATCACTTCCACTCATATGGGTGTGCTTCACTTTGAGCCATAAAGAATTATCCTGTTTGGGAGGATTGGACAGTTTAATCATTTAATTTCTGCTTCATAAAAGTCAAGCTGCCACATAAACTGTGAACAGTACGCAGCACCACAACACAAGTAAATCAGATTTTTGTGGCCAGATTCAATCAAATATTCACTGCCTCTCCCTAATTAATCATCTCTCCTTTATATTTGTTCACTGACTCTCCATCACTCTTTCCATTTTCTGTTTTTCTGCTTTTTCTCCTCCTTGGTTTGTCTCATAGCATTGCTGCAACAAACTAATACTTCCACTCCCTGTGCCTGTAGGATAAGTCATGCAGCTTGGGCCCAAATGCTGTGTGCTCCCTGCTACACGAGGAAGGAGATATTCTCATGGTGGGCTCCTTCTCCAGCCTCACTGTCTCCCACACTGCTGCCCTAATTGCAGAAAAGTATAAAGCCAACAGCATCAATTGGCCCAGCGTCTACGTTTGTGTCAACAACTGCACAGATGCTCAAAGGGAGGAGCTGGAGCTCACTGTCTCTGCAATGGGCTGCAACAGTAAGAGAAAACAGATGTATGTCCTTGAGTGGGCTGTCAGTATCGGTTTGTGTTTGTGTTGGAGACAAAAGAGGCTACAGAAGAAGATGGAACAAAAGAAAGCACCTGGCTGTTAACTGTCTTTGTCTTTAAATGAAGTGAAAACTTAATATAGACCAACAAAGACTGGGCGAGTTCTAGTGAGAAAAATGGATGTTGCTGTCAACAAAAATCCTAGGGACTCATATAAACTCAGTGTGCTTTAAACCAGGTTATTTTGCTGATAGTGGCTGCCACCTCAGCTAGTCATTAGAGAAATAAAAAAGGGGAAGGAACAAAGTTGACATTTTTATGATTGCAAACGACGCCTTCAGGCACAGAATTTTTCTATAAAGAAATATAGTGGGACATCATGGATTTAAGCACGGAGAACATGTGCATGCCTGGTGCTGATTATCATTATACTGTCTGTGTCTGGCGCTCAGATGTGAGACTGATACTGGAGGAATTCCAATCTTTGCACACCGGTGACAAGCGACTTCAAAGAGTGCGCGTTATCCTGTTGACCCCCAAGTGTTCTGTGTCTGCAGTTAGCAACCCAGTTGATTTCATACTACAAGAAAATGGAGGTAACCATTTAAGCACTGAGCCATACACTGTGGGCTTATTTACTATACTGATATAGACCTGGGAACATACAGTTGGTTAATGTGCACAAATCAAGATGTTGTGCACACTGGATATACTGTAGGATGTGATATATCAAGCTTACATTGTTTAAATGCAAATTATTGCTATTGCTTATCCTGTGCAGTTGTTGCAGTTGCATTCATAAAAAGTAAAAAACAAAAGCATGTCCTTAATGTTTTTATGCAACAGCTTAAAAACACTAAACTAGCTCTAAACTAGCCTTAATATTATATATTGAACATTTTCACCCTGAACAAATATCTGATGGAAGTCTTTCTTTGTGGCATAACAACTAGCGGATAACATACTTACTTAAAGATGCTTTTATACCCACTCGAAGGCAACAGTTAATAAAGTAAAGATTATTCTCTTCTGAAGCTCCTCTTTGTTTTTTCAGATACAGACCTGCTGCAGGACCTGTCCCAAGGCTCCATAGCCCAAAGCAAACTGGAATCCCTGGTAGCACAGCAGAGGAAGGATATTGATCATGCCTTGATGTGTGAGCGTACAACCACCCGCTCTCGTACGCGCACCACATAATCTGAGTTTCAAGCATGCAGCCTCTCTGACACGATGTTGCTTACACTTCCTAATTATCTAATCTCCTATGCCATTAGGCTGAAGTCTGTGGTGTTCCTTGGAGATTCTCTGAGTTTTAATTAAGGACCCTAATGTTACACTGTGCTGGTCATTCGCTGTCTTCTGCAGCAGTCTTTGCATATTTCAAAGTGTTTCGGTGTCCCGCTTTGTGTTGTATAAATTGTCTAGAGGTGATCGTGATAGAAGTATTCTGTTTTATGCCGATGCTACTCTTTTAATCTGCTGTCAGTGTGTTTTTGCTCAGTTGTATTCTACTGTATATATTTATACGCTGCATTTTCCTCTGTTCAGCAGTCTGTATCAGCGAGTTATGCTCATTAGCTTCAATCCATCTTGTTTTGTTCAGGGGATCCTTCTGTCTCTGCTCTGGGATGTGTTCATTGAGCAGGTGGAATCTGTAGGTTGGGGGAAATGTAAACTAGCTTCTCTAATTAAGGAGCTATTGATCAGCCCTTGTCTGTGGTTTTGCCAGTGTAGATGCTTTCTAATAGGACTAGTAATTAATGGCGGGTATGTATCGAGTGCCGTGGTTCAGTTGTGTCGATGGTCTCATTTCAGCGTCTCTCACACTCACACACACAGACACACACACCTCCAAAGCCTTTTGTGTCTGTTGTGAAGCATCTAATTGCAGGACACCTGAATGACATTTTGGCCTGGTTCTAATCTTTTTGTCTCCTTTTCACCTCTCTCCAAGTTATATTTCACATTTGATTGGAGCCGATTTGCCACATCTGAGCAGGTTTGCTTCTTTATCAGCCGAGTGTTAATTATTTCTGTCTGGCAATAATTAGCGAGCAAGAAAGAAATCAAAGCTCAAATAAAGGGAGTCAGACTGCCAGCAGCCAAACAAATCTTCAAGCCAGTCGCAGTTAAATAAAATGAGCAATGTACATGCATAAGCAGCGCGAAGAAATTAATATTCAAGAGCATATTTCTTCAAAGCGAGCAGTTGATGGGGAGGACGGCTCAGCTTGAATAATCAAATTTAATTGTTGTAAATAGGGATGAAGGGATGCTTTTTAACTAAATGTGTGTGTTTTTGTGTATAGTCCCCAAAGTTTTGGCAATTGTCTACGCCACATGCTCGTCATACCCAGAGGAAAATGCGGACGTGGTTAGAAAAGCGTTGCAGCAAGCCCAGGCCCGTGCAGACCAGGAGGGGGAACCAAAACAAGCAAAGTTCAGGTCAGCCTCACTCTCTGCACCCCAGTGTGCTTTCTGCTTCTGTCTCCATCATTGCCTTTCTTTGTCTGTTTGCATTGCTGTCTGTCTGTCTGTCTGTCTGTCAGCTTTGCAAGTTGTTTGTCTGCTTACCTTTAGACAGGCTTCTGTCAAAGCCTCAGCACACCTCAGACAGGAACAGAAGGAAATTCGGTGAAAATATAATCAAAGGTGCCATTTCATGTCTTTAAATGCTGTGTAAAGGCCACGGAAGAAACGATTTTCAGTCAGCTCGCCTTCCTGCTTTTTTTTTTTTTCCAGGATTCTTTTCTTTGTTTGTGGGGTTAAGAGCTAGAGTCTGGTTGAAGTTTTTCAGTCCTGTTGACTTGAATGCATCAAGGCTGAATCCTCTCTGCAGCAAGCTGGCCTGGTGTGCTGGCAGTGCCTTAGGCTAGCGTAAATAAAACAAAGGTAGTATTTCTGGTAGGGATCATACTGGTTTTACCCAGACATCTACTCCTGTGTGCAATGTTTGTGGATTTCAAATAACAAAGTAATAAAAAATTATAATTATAAAACGTTTATGTCAGTAATCAGAAAAAAATATCTTCAGCTGTTATTCCAATGTGTTTTCTTAATGTCACTGGTTATGTTTTTTTAAACTGTATTTTCCTGTTTTGCTGCGTATGTGTGTGTGTGTTTCATTCAGGCCAAGCCCTTCCCCTTTCATGTCCTCTGAGTATCCAAAGGCCATGGATGAAACAGACAGTTTCTTCATGCTGGAGCCAACAGAGCACACCAATGGCTCCTTTCTGGCTGTTCTTACCAGAGTGGTAAGCATCACTTTAGCAGATGAGCAAAGGAATTCTCTAATAAGCCACAATATACGCACCCTTGTTAGTAACTACTTTATTTATCCTGAGAATATACTGATGTACAACAGGACCTCCGTTTTAATAATGTGTTAAGGAGAGTTGTGACCACACAAAATTAACCATTTAAAGCCGGTTGGAGTAGACACGCTCCATTTTGTGTAACTATTTTAAAATCCCGATAGCACTGCCACCACGTAAGCTAGCGCAATAATTATTTTTGCATATGAAACCGGAGGAGTTTTACTTACATCTTATGCCATCAGCTTGTGGCTTACCATCAGGGCCTTATGAGCTTATACTGGTGTTTTTAAAAGTTATGTTTGACTTTATGACTTTCTGTGCCGTTTCTGGGATGCTTAGGACTCATATTGCACTGCTGGAAATAGTTTATTTTGATGCATATGCTGCTTTTTTGCAAATCTGCATTATAATATTTATTTTCGTTTTTCCTGCAGTATATAAAAATTGGTGTATTTCAAAAATAAAACTATGAAGACACTTAAAATAAATTTCCTGTGGTGGGAAACTATTTTGTGCAACTTTCTTGTCTTTACAGTTTTCAGGGATAAGCCTCTTAAATTTCTCTAACTAGAAATATATGTTAAAAAAACAAAAATGATTTTCAATTTTTTTGTAGTTTATTGCACTGTTTTGCAATTTATGTAATTACTTTATGTAATTACTATGCACTTAATGCAGACATATTATTAACATTTGGGCTATAATGGTTGTATTGATGTATATCAACTTGAAATGCTCTCAAAAATGGCACTACAAGATGTAAAAATATAATATAAGCTCTGGCGGACTTGGTTCTATGGTAGGTCTTAAAGGGTTAATGTACATGTACACAGAAAACACTTCTCATAACAGAGCAGCGCAGCTCCTATTGCTCCTTCATGAAGTCAGTTTGAAATCTTACAAAGCTGCTGTTTCCTTGTTGATGTCTGAGTGCTGCAACCACACTGTAAAAAGCCGCATCTGTCCTCGCATGCAGAGTCAACACTTTGTAATGTTAGCTACATTTTGCTTCTTACATGGGATCAGTGATAACTAAGCTCTGTGAAAATTAAATTCCTCCAGGCCACTGCTGCTGCTACTTTTAGGCAGTGCAGCCAAAGAGATAAGTACAGGCAAATGTAGCTCATTTACAGTACTGTGTAAATTCTCGAGTGACCCGTCGTGTCTTTATATTTTGTTTCCAAGGAGTCAAACTTTTTTGAGGAGTAAATCTGGCAGCTTAATGGTTTTTGGTTCAAATCAATGACCGTAGAAGGTCAGGAGGCTCTGTCACGATTTGGGGCTTCATTTCACCCGGTGGTGTTGGGGATCTTGTCAAAATTGATGTAAGTATTAAGACAGTAAAGTAAAGTCAGATTTTGATCCACTATGCAATACCATATTGAAAGAATCTGATTGGCAACAGCTTCATTTCTCAGCAAACACACACATTTTAACAGGGAAGGGAAGAAAAGGCACCAACATCCAAAGAAACGCTTTGGATGTCTTTCAAGAAGCCTGAGAACTATACCTTAAGACTACTTAAAGAAATTAAAGAAAGCTGCCTAAAAGAGCTCAGACTGAAAGAATGAAGGTGGTAAATTGACTGGTTCTTATGTAGTGCTTTTCTGCTCTAACTGAGCACTCAAAGCACATTATTCCAACATTCCACAATCACCCATTCACGCAAGCACTTTTTTTTTCTATGCTTAAGCAACTTGGTGTTAGTGTAGTGTCTTGCCCGAGGATATTTGGCACGTTGACTGGAGCAGGCAGGGATTGAACCGCCAACCATTCGATTAGTAGTACTGCTCTGCCTCCTGTACTACAGCTACCCCAATTATTGGCTCTGAAGCGCATTAAAAAAATGTCTATTTTTGCCTTATATATTCTATTTTCTTTGTACATGTTTCAATTACTTACAGCAGCCTTTTCTAATTTTACTAGCAAACCATAAAGAAACAAGGAATGGCTCAAGACTTTTGCACAGCACCGTTAAAATGATAAACTGTTTAAAAATAAAAGATAAACAGATGAATCAATAATGATTAAAGGAGATGCTGTGGTGTGGTGAATGTCACTCTGCCATTTATGACTGTCTCAGTATCGTGTAATGGACTTTAAATGTCTAAGTATTAACACATACTTGGCTGTATTCCCAATACGCCACTAAAACACACAGATGAATGTTTTCTCATTTAGGGTTAATATAAGAAACAGTAGAGAAATGGGAACAGTAAAAAGAGGAAATGATAGTTTTCTACAATCTCTACATATATTTCTCATTTTCCTAGCAAACTATAGAGACGTAAAGGGTGTCTGAATACTTTTGCACAATACTGTAGCATCCGTCACTGGCAAGCTGTCTGGTTTCAAGTGACAGATAAGTTCCATCATTAGTCCTGGACCTGACTGTGTGCCTCGCCGGTATGATACCAGGGTGTCATGCTGCTGACTTTTGTAAGACCGGCTGACAGTTTATTCAGCCTTCAAAATGAAAATGCTGTGTACCGACAGAGGTTGTGTGTGTGTATGGTTTTCACAAGCACAGACAGAATAGATTGGGTGATCCTTTATTTATGTCTGCAGAGAAAATATCTTGTTCTTCTTCCCCTGAGTCAGTCAGCTCTCTCATAGATAAACACAGACAATGGTGAAATAAGTTTAATTGGCGAAGCTTATTAGTGTGGGGAATTGTGATGAAGTAGATACACTGAGCTGGCTGCAGTCTGTCAAAAACAAGCAACTACCGGGAAACTGAAGCATGAACCATTTGAGTTGTTATGATATTTGGAGAGAAGGCAGGCAGTGCATAGGGACAAAGCAGCAGAAGCTGAGATTGGGTGAACATGAGGATCACAGTGTGTGACGGGCACTTGGTGAGACCCTTGAGGAAAGGGAAAAAGAACGGGTGGAAGGAGGTCACGGTGCTAGAGGAAATGAGAATGTCGAGTCAGAGATGCAGGCGTCTTTTCCTGGTTTACTTGGCATCTAGACCGAAGGTGTGACACGTAGGTGAAGAAAGAGAACATTGCCTGAACACAAACGCATAAGTCTGAACATGAGAGGCCAAAGTCAGTTTGAGAGCAAGTTGTTAAGAGTCAAATCTTGGGTTTTGCAGCCCAGAGGAGAAGAAAAAAAGGGCAGAGAGAGGGATTTAGTTTTGTTGCTATAATGTGTTTGAGAGCAAGCTTTGATAATTTTGGGACTTTTCTGTGAACACTGGTAATTGGGATGCACTCTGTCTCTCTCAAATTCTTTTGTGGTTTCTAGTCACGGGCTTTGATTGCTTAATAAAGACTCTCCCTCAAACGCATCTGCTCTCCAATCCACTTTCATTTTCTTCTCTTTGCCTGTTCTCCCTGTCTTCCTCGCCCTCATTTATTTGTGTAGGTGTCTCTTTAGAGAGACTCTGTCCCAACTGGCTGCGGGTGCGCTGTGTTGCACTGGATCTTCAGGGTTGTTTTGGTAAAGGTGCATCAGCAATTCTCATCAAGTGTTTGTGACCGTTCTTCCCCACATCCTCATAATTCACAATATAGACCACCCCTCCCCATTACCGCCACAATATTATGAAATCTGCTTTCATGCTTTTGATGCCAGCGCGAGGTTATTAAGCCATCTTACCCCCACCGGGTGTGACGGAGCTCTCCCGCACCGTTTCCCTCTGACCATCCATCATGTTTTATACCTCCACAGATAGGAATGAAAAGATAATCAAAGTGCTGTAATGGTGCCTCAAACATGATTTTTTTCTTCTCGCCATACCTGCAATAAACTCAGCTAATCAAAAGTTATTGTGGCACACTGAAAAGCGTCATAAAAATAGCAATTATATAAGTGTTTGAATGCTGTCTGGCATATATTGCCTGTTGTAGTGGTGCCCACTGAAGTTCTTTATGAGCGGGAACAGCTGGGGACAATAAAGATATTCAAGTGATGCGTTTCTGGCCTAATTTCCCGAGAAAGCGACCCACGTCACAGGTGGACCTTTATCTAAAAAAACAAACTGCTGCTGCTGACGGATTAATTTGGACAGTATTAATGGGAGAGCCAATGCCCTTCAACATTGTCTTTATTTTCTTTTTTGTTCATAAATTTGGAAGCTGTTGACGAGATTCATTTCGGACGTAAATGTTAACAAAAGAGTGAGTTCAAATCCAGGAACTGCTCTGGCAGCTGAGTTTGGCAGAGAGTAGACGGAAGCGAGAGATTTACAGAGTATGGCATAGTTGGTTAGTGGAGATGGAGTAAGTGAGATTTACAGAGGTGAAGGGGAAGAAAAGGAGGCGAGGGAGAGAATCTGTTGAATAATTCAGCGCCCCCTCCGTCTGTATGAGTTAACGTCAGTGAAGTTCAGGGCGTCCACCAAAGACCGCATTACTGAGGTGCTTCTAGAACCATGTTTACCTGCCTAGAGTGCATCGAAGCACGCGGTGTCACACAGGTGCAAGATTCCCACCTTGACACAGTGTGCATGCACACATACAGAGAAATGATGTAGACTTATGGACAGCTTGTACAAACGCCTAAATGCATTTGCATTAAAGCACAGGCAAACACTCAAAAACTAAATACACACAAAGACTCACGCAGGCTGCATGTCCCTGTAGTGTGCACTGTGCTTGTGAATAATTCAGGCATTGAGGAGAGCAGTGGGCTGCTGCTGAGACAGCAGGTGACCCTGCAGCCAGCAGCAAGGACATGGTGGCTTCCTTTCCTGTCCTCTCTCCTTTTTCTCTCCTCTCGTTTCCAAAAATTTGTTTTTTGAATAAACATTAAATACAGTTAAAATGTACCATTCAGTGCACTTCCCCTTCCATGCTAATCACTTAAAAGAACAATGTCCATTAACAAATTTTCATGAAACGCTGCATTTTTCATGTCCCTATTCTTTTTTTCAATTCTCAAAAGCCTGAGCCAGCAGTCAAAGAGGCACCAAACGAGGTGATCGCCAGGGCAAATGCAAAAGGCATACTGGACAAACTGGGCTCCAACCACCTTACTAGAAAAGAACAACACGAAAACAGCAGCAGGATGAAAAAAGCAGCCAGTGTTCGCACTACCCAGTCCCAGCTCTCTGTCAGCATTCAGCCCAAGCATCATCAGACCAAGAGGAGTGACAGCGCTGTGCTCTGTGGACATCAGGATTTTACTAACATGAAGCAGTCTTCACAAGGTGGGTGTGCACCCAACAGTCAAATAACTCAAGTCAACTGAATGTGCAGTGGAGAGAAAAGACAGATACCACTCTCATGTGCCCATTAAAACTAAGCTAATGACATCTAAGTTAGAATAAAATGTGGAAATGAGGGCAGAGCTTGCCTACATCTCTAAAAAAGAAAAGAAATAGGCTGTGGATAATTAAGTGTCACTGATTGGTTGCATCATCTCTATTTAGTAATTTTTTTTTTCAAGCTGGGATTTATAGATGTTGTGTACCAGTAGTAATGTTTAGTTTGGTTGGAATGAGTTCAGCCTTTTCTCCCTAGCCTCCTACACTTTATTTCAAAATGATAAATTCCTTTTTTGTCCCATCTTATTGTTTTTATCCTTTAGAAAAACCCAAATCACTGCGCTTGCAAGCCACAAAGGGCACCACATCAAGCTCGTTCTCTTACTCCAGACCAGAATGCAACAGCGCTTCCTGTTCCTCCTCCAAACTAGAAAAAAGCTTACACACTGCTCCTGTCACCACCACTCTGCGTTATTCTTCTTCTTCTGCCGCTCCTGCGGTCCCAGCGGCCCGCTCACGTGGACCTCAAAAGGAGGTGCTGAAACCTGTGCTCTTCGTCCTGCCTCCCGTTCACTTCCCCAACTTTTTTCCACCCCAGCACAGCCGATCCAGATTCAGCCCCAGCCTCAGCTGCAAGTGGAAGAGACAGACTCCGATCGTTTCCTCCTGCTCCGGCGGCAGTCTCTCCAAAGATGCTCAGGAAATTCCCGTCCTCACATGTTTTGACCTCACAAACACAAAGAAGAGCATAAAGAAGAGCTAGCCTTTGTATCAAACGTCTAATGAAATAAAGCTAGCAGTGCCTAAAACCTGCACGAGAAGTTCTGCGTTGTTAATGAACTGCTTCATGACACACAGCATGTGAATGTTGTCTAACTCTAAACATTATTACTTATTGTAATTTAAGTGTCATTGTGTGCCATAAAGAACAACCTAGTCAAGTCCAGTCAGACTGTATATATTTATATTTCTGTGCCGTGTCATTTCAATGTCAGTACATGATGAAGGCCTATATTTCTGCACTTCTACTGACCTGAAAAATTAAAAAGGACATTTTTTTTTTCTTTTGGTAATGCATTTATTGTCACAACAGCTTACATTTACATGGTGTGGAGATGGGTGAAGAGCAGAAATGAAATGATTTATAGCATCTCTCTAGTTTGTTTAGTGTGGTTTTCATTTAGATCAGACTGCATTCACAGAGTTCACACTGAGTGCAGGTGGTGGCCCCGGGCCAAAGGAGCGCCGTTAAAAACTTTTGACAGCAGTGACAGCTGACACTCTCTCTCTCTCTCTTTTTTTTTTTTTAACTGCTATGAGTGCATATCTGTGTGTGAATACTTGTTTGTGAGTGGGAGGACACTGGCTGGATTTACTGAATTTCTCCTCAGCTTATGGCACAAATCTGATCTTTTTTGGTGTCCAGCAACATGAACACGCTTCACATCTGCCAAGTCGAGCGGAGTTTCTTGCTTCTTCGTACATTTTAGGTATATGTGGTAAAGTTTCCTGAGGAATTTAAGTTGAAAAGAAGCAATGTTACATTCCTTTTCATAATGTATGCAGGAAAAAAAATACAATCTTAACTGATTTATAGCACATTAAAAACTTTCTTTTGCTGATGGACCCATTTGTTAAAACTCATTAAAATACAATCCTTATTTGTGTGTTGTAAATTAGGCAGAAAGCAAGCTTTTAATTATGTTTGGTAAAAGGCCGGATTATTTTTATTATTTTCTTTTTGTGCCAGTGTGTAAATCCAGTTATGGTCAAGTGGAAATGAATTGTGCCGATAGCATCTATTTTTCTTTTTTTTTGTCTTCCCAAATCATCAAGATAAAACAAACCCCATCAAGAAAACATGCAAAATCAAACTCTGCTTCTGTCTCATTATTTTAGTCACCAAAATCTTATGTCACTCTAATATCCACAAGCTTTATACCCTAAATTGTCTCTTCCCCCATACAATCATTTACATATGCTCGATTATTACAATCACTTCATTCGTCGTTAAAGGAGATGGTAAGTTTTTGCCTTTTCTTTTTTTTTTTGAAGTTTCTCATTCATCGAAACGATTGAAACATTTTTATGCCATTTGGTGGGCAGCTGCCAGCTGCATGATCTTGGTGCTTTTCTCATTCATCTGTCAGATATCCGTGACCACAGTCCTGGGAGGCTACAGCAGCTCATCCAGTTGAGTTCAGAAGGAGACAGAAGTGGAAAGAAAAACTGGCGAGGGCTTCCGTTACTAGTTTGTAAATAGAAATGTGATTTTTGTTTTCATCTTCTTGGTAATCCCGTATCCTGTCTGTATGATGCGCGATCGAGTAATCCATCTGTCTCAGAAATCCACATACAGGAGGAATTATGTTCCACGTGGACAAAGTAGTGTCAAAGTTCAACAGTTGACGCCAGCTTTTCCCTTCTTTCACACAAAACAGGTGAATTTTCTTTTTTCTTTTTTTCTTTTTTTTAATCGTCAGGCAAGAATGGTTTTTCTTTCCTTTAATCTGTGTTGATGTTTGTTATACTGTATGTACATCGTTGGTTACCATGGCTGGTACTGATTAAGTGCTATTGTGGCGAAAGTGTGAGTGGCTTCCAGGCTGGGGAGGGGTGCAGTGGTCAGAGGTGACGGTCATTGCTGGGGGAGTTCTGATGGCTGTTTCTTGGGTTTCAGAGTGTCTATGAGAGACTGGACGCCGCGTTTCACGCTAGTGGTCACCCGCCGGGTCACTGAGTCTGCAGACGGCGAGGAGGAAGAGCCAGCACGCTGGGAGGGCGGCCGTGCTACCAGGCACTTCTGGTACCGAAGCTGAGAAGGAGAAGGGAAAGGTTTTTGTGAGGAAGTGTTGGAAATATTCCAACCAATGTCAAAAGTGCTAAACAAAGAAGAAAAAAATGTGAAACTAGCTGCAACAAAATCCAACACATACACTTTTACACTTCATTTTTAGTGCTTACCACACAAGCTGCCTGGACAGCCTCAGATACACTGCCTGCATTGGGTTCACACCAGAACACGTGACACTGGAAATGCTGGCTTCCAGTGTCCATAATGAAGGCAAATGAATGAACATCCCGTCCCACGCCCATGAAGGACAGAAAACGGACACGACACTCCACCAGTACCTCCTCTTCCTCCTCCTGCGCAGCCATGAAAGAGGACAGTTAGACTTTGCTCTCTGCCTGACAAGTACATTCACAACAAATATTCCCTTGCCTTTTCTTTGATGACTGCCAACGTGGTATCAGCGATGCTCAGTATAACAGGAGTCCAGTCCTCTTTGCCTGTAGAGGACACGAGGCTGTCTATGGCGCCATTTATGATGTCCATACCTGGTGACATAACGCAGGAGAGTCTCAGCAGTTTAGGATCTAAGAATCTACTACACGAGGTCTTCCAGTGGGTGTTTGAGTTTACCTATAGGTCGAGACACAGACGTCATCCCCAGATAGTGCACATGAAACTTTTGCACCAACTCGGTCTTTGGCATGGGAAACTCTGCAGGGAGAAACACAAAAACACAAATTTTAACATTCACACACACACACACACACACACACACACACACACACACACACACACACACACACACACACACACACACACACACACACACACACACACAGCCCCCAAGAGATTTAATCACGTGACAACATCTAAAGCAAATTTTCAAAAGAGTAGTCCACACATGATAATTGGCTTAAAGTGCAGAAATAAACAAACACTGCTGAATATTTTAATATACTGGGGCACTGTTCACATGATTAGAGCACAAAAAACACAGAAGCATGTAAGCTTAAGCGAGCTGGAGTGGTTTCCCTATGAAAACACAGCTTTGCCTGCTTATATGATCGCCTTTAGGCAGAAAATAGTGTCGTACGCAATGTTGTTGTATCACCTGCATCTCAGTTGGCACAAATGTTTGCATCATCTATCTAATAATGTGTGTAATTAGCTTTAAAAGTTATGGAAAACTCTTTGACTGTCAGTACGGGGTTTAAATTTGTACACACAGAGGCTTTAATGTGCAGTACTGTACAAAAGCCTTGAGACATCCCTCATTCCTTTATATTTTGCCAGGAAAAAGGAAAATATTTGAAAACATACATGAAAATACAGTTTAACAGGCAAAAACAGACTCTGTACAATACTAACTGGCTTAACAGTCAATATTTGGTAAGAGCACCTTTATATTTCTACACAGTCTGAATTCTCTTAGGGAAGATTCCTTCTAATTTCTGTAAGTAGTCTTCAGAAATAGTTATCCAGGCTTTTTAAAGGACATTCAAAGCTCTTCTTAGGATTTTGGCTGCCTTTTGTTCTGTTCTCTATCAAGGTGCTCCCACACTGATGATCTGGGGAAGCAACTCCATGACTGATAATGCTGCATTGTGTGTTTTCCAGTTATGCCTTTACTGCAATGATAGTGTGCTTTTATCATTATCGTGCTAAAAAATTATGCCATTGTTAAAGACTTTCCACATAGTATTGCCTGATCAATAATCTGACGATACTACTCGTACGTTCAGAATTGCATCAGATCTCCAAGAGGAGCTCCAACAATAATGGATAAAATAGCCTGCATTGTGTTTTACACAGTCCTGTGTCATGTCTTTGCTAGATATTTCGCTTAATGAGATGATTTTCACGTACACGTCACTTCTTTTTTTGTTCTCCACTTGTCCAGTTTCTTAATTATTAATGATTAAGGAGATTCTGCACATCATGCAAAGATGTGCAAAGTTTTCAGCTAATAGCTCTTTGGGAATCATGTTGGTGCAAACGTACTATTTTATGCCTGTCAAACCATATTATTTTTGGCATTTTTCACAGATTCAACTCAAGAAATGGGAAGAAATGATGTGTGAATTTAATTTGCTTCTCACATAAAAATTCTTGCATAATCAGGCCCCATCTTCTCTTAAAGACCTCATCAGCATATCACCCCAATAGAGCACTTCACTCTCAGCCTGCAGGCTTACTCGCAGAGGTGTGGACTCGAGTCACATGACTTGGACTCGAGTCAGACTCGAGTCATTAATTTTATGACTTTAGACTTGACTTGAAAAAATGTTCTAAGACTTGTGACTTGACTTGGACTTTTACACCAATGACTTGGGACTTGAATTGGACTTGAACCGGTTTACTTGAAAAGACTTGATATTTTACCCCAAATATAAAATTTAACATGCATATTATATAGAGATTGAAAATGTGACGTCATTCACGGGTAGAACCGCAAAGGATTCTGGGAACTCGTGGCAAGCGGTCAAGCGGTACTAGCGCACGCAGGCTTTCAATTGAAATCAGTCACACAGCGATAAAAAGAAACACAAAAATGTCAAGAAGCTGTTGTATTATTAACTGCAATAGCCGGTCGCATGACAGCCACGGGAAGCCGACGGGTAAAGAGATCGGTTGTTATCGGATTATGTCGTTGAAGAGAAATTGTTCGAGCCATGTTTCCGAAGTAACAAAGAGGCGACGGATGGCCTGGATTGCAGCCATTCAAAGACCAAATATAACGTCCCAGAACACTCCAGCTCACAGGTTAGTCTGCTCCAAGCATTTACACGAAGGTCAGTGTTTTTTAGTAGTTAATACGTCATTTTCTTAACATAATTGGTGATATAGGTTACAAGCAAGTCTGGCGCTGAACTGAAATCGTCGCGCTATGCTCCTTTATTTATTGTGCATAAATAGTGAATTGTCCTGACACAATATTGCGTTTCGCTTCTGTTATTATGGTACACTGACAAAAACATATACTTTTATTCACAGGATAAAACAGTTGTTTTGTATCACTAATTGTCCAGTGCGATTACAGCATACAGTATTATTGTCACTGCTACATTACTGTGATGGGTACCAGAAATTATTTCCACTGCTAATTAATTACCATTGAGCTCAAAGGTCCTATTAATAAACGGTTAACGAATGTGTATTTATGACGACGATTTGTGAGACTGGTAAACTTATGATACGTACGATGGTCTTTCGTTCTACACGGTGCATTTCAAGGTCCTGCACCCATCCGGCGGTAAACTGTACCTGGGCTTGTTGCAGTGACCTGAAGTTACTAAACTTCATGAGTGTATGCACTCACTCCAAGAACCGTATGATTATAAATATGCATATATTATGCTAAGATGAGATAGCTGACTTCATCTAACTAGCAAATGTTTTCCAGGCTACGTTGGTGATACAGTTTTTTTTAATGTGTATGATATTTTTGTCATGCGATTTTAAAGCCGGTCCTACAAGCGCATCCAAGAATAACATGCAGCTTATCTCAGAACTGTCGGTGAAAATTATTCTTGGAGCTAGGTTTAATTGAGCTGCATTTTAAAGAGGTGCAATTTCACAATTTGTGTATATTTTCTAAGTTCACTATTTTGTCATGTGTTGAGAAAAACACAGATTTAAAAATTACATGGTCTAATATTTACATTTAGCATAACTGCAACATTATTTTTTCATTTTTTTTTTTTTTTAAAGACTCGAAAGGACTTGAAATTCAAAGTTTCAGACTTGTGACTTGACTCGGACTTTTACACCAGTGACTTGAGACTCGACTCTGACTTGCCTGACATTACTTGAGACTTGACTTGAGACTTGAGGATAAAGACTTGAGACTTACTTGAGACTTGCAAAACAATGACTTGGTCCCACCTCTGCTTACTCGTGGTTCCTAGAGTATTTAAATGTAGAATGGGAGGCAGACCCTTCAGCTTTCATGCCCCTCTTCTGTAGAACCAACTCCCAGTTTGGATTCAGGAGACAGACACACTGAATCCTCCCTTAGTTATGCCGCAATAGGTCTAGGCTGTTGGGTCTTCCACTGAGTGTTTTTCTTCTTCATTCCCCTTTTTTCACTTATTGCATGTTTATTCACCACTCTGAATTTATTCATCAATTATTATTAATCTCTAGCTCTCTTCCACAGTATGTATTTGGTCCTGTCTTCCTCCCCTCACCCTCAATAGCTTGCAACAGAAGGCTGCTCTTCCATGAGCCTAGTTCTGCTGGAAGTTTCTTCCTGTTAAAAGCGAGTTCATCTTTCCCACTGTCACCACGTGCTAGCTAGTTCGTAAGTGGTTGTCTGATTACTTGGGTTTTCGCTCTATTATTTTAGGGTATTTAAAATACAATATAAAGTGGTCTCCTTGAGGCGTTGTTGCGCTATATACATAACACTGAATTAATAATAATAACTAGAAAGTGCATTTTCTGAAGAAACTGCAGTGTGAATGCTTAAATCTGAATGTATGCACTGAAATGAATTAATTGCTGAATTTTGAGTTAAAAATATTAAATGAAATTTTAAAAAAACAAACAAAAAAAAACAAATTTAACCTGAAAACAAAGGTGCTGAACTGCTAAAAGCTGAAGGTTACACAGAAGAAGAAGTTGGAAAAAAGCTGAAAATGTTTTAATTGTAAATGAGAAAACCCTAAGAAATGAGAAAATAACATTTAGAGTCAGAAAACATCTGAATGAATATTAAAAGGTCATATTCTTTGAATCACTGAATGACTAAAATGTGATCCCTCTGCTTGGATCCACACAGTTTAAAAAATGTAAAAGTCTGAGCTTTGAAAACCAGTGTTGGAAAGAGAACAACGATGGCGACGTTTTGAGGGTAAAATGATGGCTTTAACACTGTGGACACAGCAGCAGTTGAAAGAGAAGTGTTTAAGATGAATCTTGGCAGAGAGAGAGAGAGAGCTCGTTAAGCAGGCAGGTGTGAGCCTGGTTGCTATAGTGACTGCACCCAAGGGCTCCATACACACGTACACAGACATGCGCCTCACTTTTGCTGCTTAAAATGAACAGAAAAGTCAGGCCGAAACAAATCGCTCCCAAATGAAAAGTAAAAGTCGTATTGACAAAATTCTTTCACCGTGAGCGACAGCAATGTCTAGTCTACCTAATTCTCAGTTTTCATGCCTGTGGAGCTTATTATATGGACGTGGTGACAGTGGAAAGACACCATGCTCTTCTGATTTTCAAACGAACCTTCTGAGCCGTTTTAACATTAGAGTCTATGGAAGAGTTGGAGGGAGGAGGCTGTGCATTGGTGACATTTATGAAAGAACCATAACACCTAGGACAATAGTAAACACATTGGATGAAAGAGGACAGCCATGGCTACGTTTTGAGGGTAAAATCATACCTGTAGAGCAAACGCTGTTAACACAGCAGCAGTTTTAAAAAAGATTTTAAGATTAATTTTTTTGCTCCTCTCACTCTAGCAGTTGAGCTGCCTCACTCTAGCCCCAACATTCCGTCCCATACACACCCATTATAAACTCTGAAACGGGTGAAAAAACATCATGAAACTTAAACTGGAACTGAAGAAAAAGTATAATAGATATTGAAAAGATAAATACAAGTTCAATAGTTGAATGTCTTGTCTTCGTTTTAAAGTTTGAATGGTGGCTCTATGTCAACGTATGTGGAAGTAGTAGGAGTTTAAAAATGAGTAAGTTGAATGAGAATTTGAAGGGTCTCCCCATTGAAATACATGGGAAATTTTTGTTGAATAAAGTTGAATAAAATTAAAAATATAAATGTTAAAAATGAGAAAAATAGAAGCACACCATTCCAAAAGAAGAGGAATCTAATGGTGTTTGAATGGTTTTTCTAAGTTGAACGGTTTTGAAGGAGATAGTCGGCGAAAAACGTACGGAATAGGAAAAAATAATAATAACTAGAAAGTGCATTTTCTGAAGAAACTGCAGTGTGAATGCTTGAATCTGAATGTATGCATTGAAATGAAATAATTACTGAATTTAAGTTAAAAATTTTGAATGAGATAAAAAAAAAAACCCGAATTTAACCTGAAAACAAAAGTGCTGAACTGCTAAAAGCTGAAGGTTACACAGAAGAAGAAGTTGGAAAAAAGCTGAAAATGTTTTAATTGTAAATTAGAAAAACCTAAGAAATGAGAAAAGAACATTTAGAGTCAGAAAACATCTGAATGAATATTAAAAGGTCATATTCTTTGAATCACTGAATGACTAAAATGTGATCCCTCCACTTGGACCCACACAGTTTAAAAAGTTTACATCTCTGAGCTTTGAAAGACAAGATGTTGGAAAAAGAACAACGATGGCGACAATTTGAGGGTAAAATGATGGCTGTAACACTGTGGACACAGCAGCAGTTGAAAGAGAAGAGCTTAAGATGAATCTTGGCACAGTGGCAGGCAGAGCTCGTTAAGCAGGCAGGTGTGAGCCTGGTTGCTATAGTGACTGCACCCAAGGGCTCCATACACACGTACACAGACATGCGCCTCACTTTTGCTGCTTAAAATGAACAGAAAAGTCAGGCCGAAACAAATCGTTCCCAAATGAAAAGTAAAAGTCGTATTGACAAAATTCTTTCACCGTGAGCGACAGCAGCTTCTAGTCTACTGAATTCTCAGTTTTCATGCCTGTGGAGTTTATTATATGGACGTGGTGACAGTGGAAAGACACCATGCTCTTCTGATTTTCAAACGAACCTTCTGAGCCATTTTAACATTAGAGTCTATGGAAGAGTTGGAGGGAGGAGGCTGTGCATTGGTGACATTTATGAAAGAACCATAACACCTAGGACAATAGTAAACACATTGGATGAAAGAGGACAACGATGGCTACGTTTTGAGGGTAAAATCATACCTGTAGAGCAAACGCTGCGGACACAGCAGCAGTTTTAAAAAATATTTTAAGATTAATTTTTTTGCTCCTCTCACTCTAGCAGTTGAGCTGCCTCACTCTAGCCCCAACATTCCGTCCCATACACACCCATTATAAACTCTGAAACGGGTGAAAAAACATCATGAAACTTAAACTGGAACTGAAGAAAAAGTATAATAGATATTGAAAAGATAAATACAAGTTGAATAGTTGAATGTCTTGTCTTCGTTTTAAAGTTTGAATGGTGGCTCTATGTGAACGTATGTTGAAGTAGTAAGAGTTTAAAAATGAGTAAGTTGAATGAGAATTTGAAGGGTCTCCCCATTGAAATACATGGGAAATTTTTGTTGAATAAAGTTGAATAAAATTAAAAATATAAATGTTAAAAATGAGAAAAGTAGAAGCACACCATTCCAAAAGAAGAGGAATCTAATGGTGTTTGAATGGTTTTTCTAAGTTGAACGGTTTTGAAGGAGATAGTCGGCGAAAAACGTACGGAATAGGAAAAAATAATAATAAAGATTCGAATAACAATACTGTGAATGCTTTTCAAGCATTCACACTAACTAGAAAGTGCATTTTCTGAAGAAACTGCAGTGTGAATGCTTGAATCTGAATGTATGGACTGAAATGAATTAATTGCTGAATTTTGAGTTAAAAATTTTGAATGAGATAAAAAAAAACAAAAAAACAACTGAATTTAACCTGAAAACAACAGTGCTGAACTGCTAAAAGCTGACGTTTAACATAGAAGAAGAAGTTGGAAAATAGCTGAAAATGTTTTAAATGTAAATTAGAAAAACCTAAGAAATGAGAAAAGAAAATTTAGAGTCAGAAAACATCTGAATTAATATTAAAAGCTCATATTCTTTGAATCACTGAATGACTAAAATGTGATCCCTCCACTTTGATCCACACCGTTTAAAAAGTTGACATTTCTGAGCTTTGAAAGACACTGTGTTGGAAAGAGAACAACGATGGCGACGTTTTGAGGGTAAAATGATGGCTTTAACACTGTGGACACAGCAGCAGTTGAAAGAGAAGTGCTTAAGATGAATCTTGGTACAGTGGCAGGCAGAGCTCGTTAAGCAGGCAGGTGTGAGCCTGGTTGCTATAGTGACCGCACCCAATGGCTCCATACACACGTACACAGACATGCACCTCACTTTTGCTGCTTAAAATGAACAGAAAAGTCAGGCCGAAACAAATCGTTCCCAAATGAAAAGTAAAAGTCGTATTGACAAAATTCTTTCACCGTGAGTGACAGCAGCTTCTAGTCTACTGAATTCTCAGTTTTCATGCCTGTGGAGTTTATTATATGGACGTGGTGACAGTGGAAAGACACCATGCTCTTCTGATTTTCAAACGAACCTTCTGAGACATTTTAACATTGGAGTCTATGGAAGAGTTGGAGGGAGGAGGCTGTGCATTGGTGACATTTATGAAAGAACCATAACACCTAGGACAATAGTAAACACATTGGATGAAAGAGGACAGCCATGGCTACGTTTTGATGGTAAAATCATACCTGTAGAGCAAACGCTGCGGACACAGCAGCAGTTTTAAAAAATATTTTAAGATTAATTTTTTTGCTCCTCTCACTCTAGCAGTTGAGCTGTCTCACTCTAGCCCCAACATTCCGTCCCATACACACCCATTATAAACTCTGAAACGGGTGAAAAAACATCATGAAACTTAAACTGGAACTGAAGAAAAAGTATAATAGATATTGAAAAGATAAATACAAATTGAATAGTTGAATATCTTGTCTTCGTTTTAAAGTTTGAATGGTGGCTCTATGTCAACGTATGTGGAAGTAGTAAGAGTTTAAAAATGAGTGAATTGAATGAGAATTTGAAGGGTCTCCCCATTGAAATACATGGGAAATTTTTGTTGAAAAAAGTTAAATAAAATTAAAAATATAAATGTTAAAAATGAGAAAAATAGAAGCACACCATTCCAAAAGAAGAGGAATCTAATGGTGTTTGAATGGTTTTTCTAAGTTGAACGGTTTTGAAGGAGATAGTCGGCGAAAAACGTACGGAATAGGAAAAAATAATAATAAAGATTAGAAGAACAATACTGTGAATGCTTTTCAAGCATTCACACTAACTAGAAAGTGCATTTTCTGAAGAAACTGCAGTGTGAATGCTTGAATCTGAATGTATGCACTGAAATGAATTAATTACTGAATTTAAGTTAAAAATCTTGAATGAGATAAAAAAAAAAAACCCGAATTTAACCTGAAAACAAAAGTGCTGAACTGCTAAAAGCTGAAGGTTACACAGAAGAAGAAGTTGGAAAAAAGCTGAAAATGTTTTAATTGTAAATTAGAAAAACCTAAGAAATGAGAAAAGAACATTTAGAGTCAGAAAACATCTGAAAGAATATTAAAAGGTCATATTCTTTGAATCACTGAATGACTAAAATGTGATCCCTCCACTTGGACCCACACAGTTTAAAAAGTTTACATCTCTGAGCTTTGAAAGACAAGATGTTGGAAAGAGAACAACGATGGCGACGTTTTGAGGGTAAAATGATGGCTGTAACACTGTGGACACAGCAGCAGTTGAAAGAGAAGTGCTTAAGATGAATCTTGGTACAGTGGCAGGCAGAGCTCGTTAAGCAGGCAGGTGTGAGCCTGGTTGCTATAGTGACCGCACCCAATGGCTCCATACACACGCACACAGACATGCACCTCACTTTTGCTGCTTAAAATGAACAGAAAAGTCAGGCCGAAACAAATCGCTCCCAAATGAAAAGTAAAAGTCGTATTGACAAAATTCTTTCACCGTGAGCGACAGCAATGTCTAGTCTACCTAATTCTCAGTTTTCATGCCTGTGGAGCTTATTATATGGACGTGGTGACAGTGGAAAGACACCATGCTCTTCTGATTTTCAAACGAACCTTCTGAGCCATTTTAACATTAGAGTCTATGGAAGAGTTGGAAGGAGGAGGCTGTGCATTGGTGACATTTATGAAAGAACCATAACACCTAGTACAATAGTAAACACATTGGATGAAAGAGGACAGCCATGGCTACGTTTTGAGGGTAAAATCATACCTGTAGAGCAAACGCTGCGGACACAGCAGCAGTTTTAAAAAAGATTTTAAGATTAATTTTTTTGCTCCTCTCACTCTAGCAGTTGAGCTGCCTCACTCTAGCCCCAACATTCCGTCCCATACACACCCATTATAAACTCTGAAACGGGTGAAAAAACATCATGAAACTTAAACTGGAACTGAAGAAAAAGTATAATAGATATTGAAAAGATAAATACAAGTTGAATAGTTGAATGTCTTGTCTTCGTTTTAAAGTTTGAATGGTGGCTCTATGTGAACGTATGTTGAAGTAGTAAGAGTTTAAAAATGAGTAAGTTGAATGAGAATTTGAAGGGTCTCCCCATTGAAATACATGGGAAATTTTTGTTGAATAAAGTTGAATAAAATTAAAAATATAAATGTTAAAAATGAGAAAAGTAGAAGCACACCATTCCAAAAGAAGAGGAATCTAATGGTGTTTGAATGGTTTTTCTAAGTTGAACGGTTTTGAAGGAGATAGTCGGCGAAAAACGTACGGAATAGAAAATAATAATAAAGATTAGAAGAACAATACTGTGAATGCTTTTCAAGCATTCACACTAATAAAGATTAGAATAACAATACTGTGAATGCTTTTCAAGCATTCACACTAATAATGGATTGCATTTATATAGCGCTTTTTCGGGACCCCTCAAAGCGCTTTACAATACCACTATTCATTCACTCTCACATTCACACACTGGTGGAGGCAGCTACAGTTGTAGCCACAGCTGCCCTGGGACAGACTGACAGAGGCGAGGCTGCCATATCGCGCCATCGGCCCCTCTGGCCATCACCAGTAGGCGGTAGGTGAAGTGTCTCGCCCAAGGACACAACGACCGAGACTGTCTGAGCCGGGGCTTGAACCGGCAACCTTCCGATTACAAGACAAACACCCAACTCTTGAGCCACGATCGCCCTGAAATAGGAACTAGGGCTGCTCAATTAATCGAATTTTAATCACGATTACGATCTGGGCTTTCAACGATCATTAAAAATGACTGAGCCGATTATTGGCCCCTCCCTCATTTATCCGCGACATCTGTTCGACCAACGCCAGTTGATCTAAACGCCAGTAGATCTGGAACCGGTCCGTGAAAATATTGTCGGGCATAAACCGTCCGTGACGCAAAAAAGGTTGGAGACCGCTGATTAAGAGGACCCGAGGGAAGCTTGGAAAGCTAAGCAGAAGTTATTTGGAGAGGAGAGTGACTGCCGTTGGTTGAAAAGAGAGGTAAAAAAAACTTCAGTGGTGTTGCACACTATTTTATATTATTTTTTAAAGTCATTGTTAACCCTTTAGATCCGGTCAGAGCAGCACGCTCCGTTTTGCATAACTATTTTTAAATCCCTGTAGAACCTGGACGTGTAAGCTAGCGCAATAATTTGTTTTGCATATGAAACCGGAGGAGTTGTACTTACATCTGATGCCATCAGTTTGTCCTCGGTCACGGTTTCCTTCCACATATAGCTTTGCAAAAATTGCATAAAAAGCGCTTGCAGGAACAAAAACATAATATTCCAGAAACACGCTTTGCCGATCCGATCAGCTGTTCGTAACACTTCCCACAGTTAAACAGACGTCAGCACGAACTGTCACATGTCCGCCATTTCCTGCCCGAAACCGGAAGTGACGTCATTTTCGCGGAAATTGTAGTTTTTTTACTTGTAGGCCTTAAAAGCCTATACTGGTCATGTTTGACTTTTCTGAATAGTTTCTGGGATGCTTAGAACTCGAATTGCACTGCTGGAAATAGTTTATTTTGATGCTGTTTTCTTTGCAAATTTGCATCATAGGATTGTTTTTTCGTTTTTCCTGCAGTATATAAAAATTGATGTATCTCCAAAATAAAACTATGAAGACACTCAAAATAAATTTCCTGTTGTAAACTATTTTTTGCAACTTTTTTGTATTTAAAGTTTTGAAGGATAAGCCTCTTAAATTTCTCCAAGTAGAAATATATGCAAAAAAAACAAAAATGATTTTCAATTTTTTTTTGTAGTTTATTGTACTTTTTTGCAATTAATGTAGTTACTATGGACTTAATGCATACATATTATTAAAATATGGGCTATAATAGTTGTATAGCAACTTGAAATGCTCCCACAAATGGCACTACAACATGTAAAAATATAATATAAGCTCTGGCGGACTTGGTTCTATGGTAGGTCTTAAAGGGTTAAATAAATATCGTCAAATAATCGAGATCTCAATTTCAGTGAAAATAATCGTGATTATCATTTTTGCCATAATCGAGCAGCCCTAATATTAGGAACTTTTGTGACAGGCTGCTAGAAACAAAGTGCCTAAAGATATCATTTAAAATTGGTTCTTTATATGTAGAAGCAACACTGGTTCACCCATGGAGTTTGTTGTATTTTATGTTTATAGTTTATACTTGAATGATTCAATAAACAAAAACATTCCTCTGAAAATGAGGGAAAAAGCAGTCAATGTTCAAAGAAAACCTTCACAAAAACCTGGAGATCTACTGCTGCTTTAAAAAAAACTACAAAAAAGCCACTACTGGCTACTTCGAAGCAACATAAAGAAATGAGTGCTGACTCTGACGTTTTGCACAGTATAGTAACAATAAAAAAAATAGTGTTTTAATGGCCTTTGGTTACATGTGACCACACTAAGCCAAATCGATGTGTTCAGAGTTGAGCGCTCTTGCACCTGAAGCCAAAGCCAACAGTGACATCATGGACACAAGCAACTTAATTGCAATAGGAATCAGATAACATGGGAAGGTAGTAATTCAGAAATCTGAGCATATAGATTTACATGCGCTTACGTTGTCTCACCTTTTCAGGGCGCTAAAGCTTTCCGAACTGTACTTACACGAACAATGAATTGTGAAAGAGTTTTCTTACATTAATTCTGTTTTAAAGCAGAGCTCAGACAGGCCTGATCCGATGACAACACCGATGCGATTATCCTAGTGCTGGTGCTCATCCCAAATCATTTGGTGCTAATCTCCTCAATTGTGTCCCAACACAGGATTATGCGCTAACAGCTACCCAAAAAAGAGATCTAATCCAGGCGAAAACTGTTCCACACACAGAAGGAAAAATAAAAACCCAGCCAAGTTTTCAAGCTAACAGGCCGTTCTATCCATTTCAAGGGCAACACCTTACACTGTACCAACATTTTTAATGAAAAGTGTATGAGTTCAATCTATGAGTTCACGCAAGTTACAGCTACAAAAGATGTGAGGGATTCTCCACCATGAAGTTCTTTGATCCTGGGTTTGGGATGGGAGCTGTGGAGTACCAGGCCTCGCCTCAAAGAAACACTAATTGGGTTTTAATGAGGTCGACTGCCTCTGCGAGTGAAGAGCCGATATAGTTCTTTTATATTCTGATGTCAGAGCATCCCCCCCAACCATCATGCTCAGCAGATACGCATGGCAGCTGAAGTTATAGCAAAGGATGAATTGTGTCGTGGCTTTTTCTGCTGTCTTCCTATAATTATTTGGGACTAAAAGGAACAAGCAGTGGGAATTAGTGAAATGGAAAACAGTGAATAGAATTATTGTGAGGATAAAGCTCTGTTGAGTGAGGAGTTTATGGCGAGGAGTTATTCTGGTGTCAGCGTTATGTGAATGTAAGTGAACCTAACACTGCTGTCTTTTCTTTTAACAAATGTTCACAGCTGATTCTCAGGCAGTGAGGCCATTTTTTAAGAAGCATATACGTGGTTTCAGATTTGGATAAATGCTATAAGAGAAATGATAAGCTTACAATTCCAAATGCACATAAATCTCCTTAGAGAGTTACATGAAGTTACTTTTTTTTCTCTCTTCTAAGGATAAAAAAATCCTTATCATGTAATGCTTATGTTGAAGTTCTTGGCATTATGGTTATAGTTACCCTAATTCTTTTTTCTAATGTCCTCTGAAGTGATAAACACATGACTGTGCATGCATGTACCTTGCATGGGTACGTCGGAGCCGTTCTGGGAGGAGCTGCCAGCTGCAGCCTTGGCACTTTTCCTCTCAGCCATGATCTAACGAGGAGAGAAAAATTGAAGAGTGTTTGGGTGAAAACAGGGTGAGAGGAACAGAGTGCAAAGGAAAAAAGAGGAATTTGAAAAAAGGGAACACAAGAGGACTGCAAAAAAAAAAAAATGGAGGAAAGTGATGAAAAAGGTTTGGTTTTAAAACAGGGACAGGAGTGATAAATATTAATAAGACTAGATCATCTGACAAATCTATTTTTATCAAAGATTTACAGCTAAAACACACCAGTAACAGACTGGGTATTAGTTAGTACTAGCAGTAAATAAGTGTTTCTACTAAAGACTGTATAATAAAGATAGTTGTAACCATCATGTTTTTGCCGATCAGTTTGTGAAGACTTGTTAACATCAAAAGCAAAGGGATGATCTCAATGGAAAAAGATAAGAAGCATTTCTTACTCATATTGTAGCTAACAGTCAATCAGAAGGTAACCACTCCCTAAATCATATTTATTTTTTATTCTAAATGTGATCATAAACCATAAAATGAACATCATGCTGTGACAAATAAATTTGAAACCACCAGCTGAGACCACAAATTAAATGAGAATAGTTTCACTAAGCTCATAAAGCAAGTAAAACTTTGACTATTTGAAAGATTTTAAAAATGCATTAGCTTCACCTTTGCAACGTCCTTCTTTTATATACAGTCTGTGCTGACAATGCACTCCTTAAAAACAGGCTACAAATAAGCAGTTTCATGTCCTTCAAAAGGTAAAAAAAAATCTCATAAAACAATGAAGCAGCCAAATTTTTTAGCAAAAGGAGTAAGAATGCTATTTGCAAAGGACTATTTTCAGCCTTATAGTTGGTGCACTATTCTGAATATTTAGGTAAGCCAGGGTGTGTGGGACTGAATCCAAGTAGACTGCAGTGCTCATTTGATTGCAATGAAAGATGTCACTTCAAATAACAGTGCAGCATATTGATTTTGGAAAAAAAAAAGTTAAAACATAATGGAGAAATCAGTATTTTACATCAGTTATATGTAGCAGCTGTTTTGGTCTTCTCAGTGACATCACCTGTTACTTCTTTCCCAATTATACTTCAGTTCTGCACTTAAAGAATGGTCTTTTCTCTCTATTTTCTTGCTTTCTCTTGTGCTGCAGTGGACACACTCTTTAAAGAGTGTTGAATATTTTGCATGGTCCCTGCACTCGAGCTGCTGCACTCTTTTCCTGCTACAGATACTTGATTAATTGGAGGTGTCATTAATCAAAGTCTGTGGTGAGTCTGCAACTCTGCTCACAGGGGAACATGCAAGAAGGCACACTCACTCCCACCCTCACACACACACACCCACACACAAAGGAGGGCCATTCAGCATGCTGCGCAGCTGCAAGGCTCAGGTCACCAAGTTTTTCCCCTGCAGTAAAGAGAAAACTACCACTGTGTTTAAAATAGGTGGCGTAAAGGTGTGAAGAGTCATGGTCACATCCAGATGCACTGATGCACACTCTTCCTTCGGTTTGGGGTTCGAGATAAGAAGAAATTAAATCTTCTCTCTAAATGGGTCGATGTGCCTCAAAGGGAGTAGATCAGTTGTTCCGGGTACAGTCATTCTTCACAAGGTCAGCGCTGGCCTGAGGACACACTGATTTCTCTTTGTACATAAAGCATTATGAGTCAGTGTGTGTGTCAGTGTGAAATCTAAAGTCTCTAAACAAGTGAACTATGTCACTGACTAGGAAAAGTGCTGTGTTAGTGTTGAAAATAGTATTTGCTCTTTATGCATTACACTGCAGTACACATTGCAAGATAACACACAACTCTCCAACCATACACTCCCTTGTGGATGAGCACACGGACACCTTTGGACATCACAGATGCGCAGTTGTTCTTATTATACTTCTTTCTAGTTGGCTTGGGACACACTTGCACGTGGTGCCCTGTTAGTGAAACAGCTATGCTGGCAGCTGAAAGGTATGCGGACGTCCATGAGGAGTCACTTATTTACCCTCCGAGCTAAAAGTATGATATAAAAAGAGAATTTAGAGCTCTATAAAGTTTCAGAACTGTATTCTGTGATGATGGATGTTTATGTAGTTATGACTATGACAGTTATCAGCAGGTTGTTCTTTTTTAATATTTATTTTTTGGCCTTTTTACTTTGTTTTACTGACATAGTGACAAGCAGCAAGCAAGCAGGTCAAACCTTGGCCACTGTGGTTGCATGCAGCGCACGTTCTAGAGGATGAGTTAAGTTTCTGTGTTTGTACATGTAAACATTAGCATCCATGGAGTAGGCTAAGAGCAGAACTTATGTTGGGTTTTGATTAGGAATAGCTGAGGTATTTATCACTCTTTTATGGACCAAAATGTCCATAAAAAAATGTCCATTCCCATCCCACACTTTAGGGACATATATTGAAAACTAGCACTGCACATACTCTGCAACTGCAATCTTATCATCTCGCTGTAAAGGCTTTCTGCTATCTCTCCTCACAGCCCTACTTCTCGGGAAGAGAAATCAGAAATCTTATCAGGGCACTGGAACACGCATGTGCGAATATCATCTAAGATACAGGGTTGTTATAATGACCCCCCCCCCCTTTATAACATCTGAGCTGATTAAAACTTCCTAGCTTGTTTCAGAGCAGGAGATAAGGAGGCAGGAGAGGTTATGATACAAACCTTGGAACAGATTTCGTGGAGACTTGTGGCGATGGCTGCGGCAGGGGTATCACATCGGAACACGTGGCACTTCAGCACCCGTGTGTTTTTGTCTCTGGCCACATAGGCGAAATCCCTGAAGCACAGACAGAAGACATGCAGATGTGACACTCAAAGTTTATCTCAAGGCACCCTAAAAGCAGTTGAACCAAACTCTTGTTAAAGGGACAGTATTTAAAAAATCTTTTAAGCTTTTTTACAGATGCTCTCTAACATTTATGATTAGAAGACAAAGGACAACTTAAAAAAAAGTGGGACAAGATAATGAAATGAAAAAGGAAGGAGCATCCAGAAAATTGAGGCACATATCTTGAGGTGAGCAACAAAGCCATTAGGGAAAAGAAATAAGCCGTGGGATGCTGAATCACTGAATTAATTTCAATATGATTCCATCTTTTCGTTTATTTACATTTTTGATGCAGTGATATTTCAGTCTAACGTGTCTTAATTCCAGATATTTGTATGCAGGAGAGTAAGGTTTTATCCACTTAGGTTTAATGCACTTAATAGCTCCTGCAAGATGGATTTTTATCAAATAGATGATATTTTTCTGCTCAAAGGCGCCTGGTATTATTCCTTGGAGATCCATGTTTGAAAATTGTTGAATATTGTGATCAAACACTCTTTAAGGGCTTCATACATCCCCCTGCAGCCACTTAGCTCAGGGACAATATGGATTCATGATCGCTAATTTGTATATTACTGTTCCTTTAGCCGTTTTTGTTTTGTTGTTTCTTGGGTTCAATTTTATCCTCATCTACAGTGTGAATATATTTGGATTACTTGCGACATCTAACACAGTGTTTCAACCAATTGTTTTCTCTCCTTTGTAACAACAGCTTTTTACTGAACTGGGTTTTACATCTTTTCCCTCTTCTGTGTTGTTAGGAGGTGATGCTTGTCCTTGGACCTGTCCAGCCCTCTCCCTGCACCTGTTTGCTTTATCTTCTGTTCAGCGATGTAAAAAGGGGCTAGAAAAGAGAACACGCACAAGAACTAAAATCCACAAATGACAGCAACATTATTATGCCCATTTTGCATCATGATATATTTACCTCTTCTCTAAGAACTTCTTTTGGGGCTGTGTCTAATTAGCTGAGTCACAAACTGCAGCTTCATTATTTGCGTCATTTACATGTTGCCTCGAGCTGTGCAGGCATTCACGTTAGGACCAGTCTCTTCATAGCAAAAACTGTATATAAAAGATGGGCATGTATTATGGGGTCTGAAAAGTGAAGCTATTACAGGAAGTGTTTTAAATCTGCATTCTTTTGCAGATTATGACTCATTTTTCTTAATGTATTACCTCAGTAAACATGCTTTTGATGAATTTATGATGTCATTCAAGTCTAATTTAGTATAGTATAATATGATTTCTGTAAATTATTACTCAACTAAGTGTTAAATTGATGCTAAACCATTGCGGTGTGGCTACCTTGCGATTGACTAGTTGCTACCAAATGCACATGCAGTGTCCACAGCTTTGCTGGTCATATCCACACCCTGCTTATAATGTCTAACAACCAAGATGGTGACAAGCAAATAGCTTGCTGTGAATATGTCCATCTTTTATATACAGTCTATGGTTCATATTGAACTGAACTGGAGGTGGCAGTTGCCAATATTGGATAAAATGACAAACACTTGGGCTTATGCAAATATTTAGGCAGACGTGTGTGTGTGTGTGTGTGTGTGTGTGTGTGTGTGTGTGTGTGCGTGCGTGTCCTTGAAGAAACTTCATGGCAAGAGCTTCTCAGTGGTGTCACACTGCAGCGTAAAATGAGGAGTATGAGGGTGATATTGAGGGAGGAAACTCGGCTAAGAAAGAAACTTTATTCAGTGTGGGTGGCAGATGAAAACCAGCCACATGTGGGAAATGCTACATACACACATACGCGCACAGACAAGATGAAAGACACATCTCTTCCCCATTAACAGGTGAGACAAGCGGAGGAACAAAAGGTAGGAGGATGTGTTTCCAGCTAGAACAGAAACAAATGAGTAATCGGTGAATACAGAGTGAAGCCAAAACAGATGGCAGTGTCACCAGATGCACACACATACATTGAACACTTCAGAATAACCACAGGCACAAACAGAAATACGCCAAACACTGCCATTTATCACAGCAGGCTCTTTGTGTTTATGAGTCCATTATCTGGCCCGTCTCTTCTGCTTAATTGTGTGCTCACACACTGTAAGTCGATAATGCTCTCTGATTGTGGCCACAAAGGAAAGTGCAATATGATGTGTGACTGAGTGTGTGTGTGTGTTTGGTGTCCAGTACACTTCATTCTGGGACATCTGAGCAGTGCGTCACCAAAGCAGCATGAGTGGCCTTGCTTCGCATACTACAAATGGTTCTTTTATGACTTCTGTATCCTCTCTCAGGGATCACAATGCTATAAAACAGCATGCAACTCTTAATAGGAAACAGCCCGTGGCCAGTCTGGCTCGCTGACGATTTGACACCAGTGATTTAGACTTTCAGTAGTCGGTCCTGCACTCTTGTAAAGAGCAACAGTGACTCTAGGCGAAGCAAAGCCACTGATTTGAAGCCTGAAGTGACAAATGTGATCGCACACAAGGGCGGGAGCCCTGACACAACGATTACAGAAAACAGCTGAAGAGCAAGATCGCACGTGAGCACGGCACAAAGAGCAGTTACCTTTCTCTGTGTCCCCGGAAGCAGAAGGAGGGCAAGAGGGGTTGTTGAAGAGATGGTGGTTGAAAATAGAAAGAAAGAAAATAAAGGTGATGGTTGTAAAGGAAACATAACATAAGGAATAAGAATAAATGTGTTAAAGGAAGAGTGTGGGACATAAAAAGACACATAAGAGTGGTGGGATGGGAAAGTTATATTATGGGAGAAGATGAAAACCAACAAAAAAGCAAAGTGAAAATGATGGTGAGGATAGGGAAGGCAAAGACACAACAGCAGCGTTAATACACAAAACATACAGAGTCAAAAACAGAGACAATGTTCTTTCGCTTCAGTCACCGCCTTCCCGTTAGGTGATGTATGTGTGTACTTTTCATTTCAGCGGATTAGCATTCTGCAACATTATATCGCAGGAAACCTTTCTTGTGGCTGCATACTTGCGTACCACACACACACACACACACACACACACACACACACACACACACACACACACACACACACACACACACACACACACAGGCGCGTGAACCCACCCTACCCCATTTCCCTCTACCTTTTCCTTCTCCCAGTGTCTTTCATTCGGCTCTTTGCTTCTGCTCTTTAATCTTGCTTTCACTTCCCTGAGCCGTCTCCATCTCTCACTCTTTCACTCACTTTTTCTTCCACACCAGGAGACATCCACCTCACAAAAAACCCCCAAAACAAAACATGCAACATAGAATGATTCACATCGAGAGCGTAACTCATCACAGCTGCACGCAATATAGGCTGTGATGCTCTACTATCAGAAACACTACAAAGAGGCACAGGCTGAATGAAGAACAGAGGGCTAATTCAAACATTGACTGCCTTTGATTCTTTGATGATCCACTTTGTAAGAAGCTGTGCGTGTGTGTTGGTGTAGACGTGTGTGTGTGTGTGTGTGTGTGTGTGTGTGTGTGTGTGTGTGTGTGTGTGTGTGTGTGTGTGTGTGTGTGTGTGTGTGGAGGGTAGAACAGCTGGTAGATTATTTCAAACAGGAATCCTATCTTCATTGTCAGAGCATCAGAACTGCTGCTGATCTCCAAACAGCCTTTATTCATGCAGACCTACTAACACACACACACACACACACACACACACACACACACACACACACACACACACACACACACACACACACACACACACACACAAGTAGAGACACATGGAGACTAAATCAACACTTGTAGAAACTACCTAAAAGCTCTAACTCACCACATGTAAATGCATCTGCACACGTTTTAAAATGCATTGCTTTCTCATTGTGTTTGAATTTCATTCATGATTTTTTTCCTCACCCTGTTCCCATTATCTCGGATTCTACGGCCTTCTGTTCCATTTCAAATTCAGGCTCCCTGCTTTATTCGCTGTCTGTCACTTTGGAATTGCATTTCAGAGTCAGAAATTCTGAATGGCCCAAAAGTGACTGCTCTCCATTTACTTCAAAAATGAAAGCCTGTTGTTCTCGCGCCAGAACTAATTCATGTGTCAGTCACAACTAGTTACAAGTGTTTTATTACTGATGAAAAAACTACATGAAAAGCCAAATAGAGTCTCACATTAACAAAACCTACAGTACTGTCACGATCACACCACATATATTTAGACTTTTACAGCCAGTCTGAGGATAACTTGGCTACATTTTTCTTCCTGCGGTGTCATTTCATTAACACTCAGCTGCATTTTTAACAGTTGCATGTGTTGTTTTTTAAAGAGGAAAAGATGACATTTTCTGATGTAACTTAAGTGTTTCGGGTGTCTCAGTTCTACAGTCACTCATTGAAAATGTCAGTAAAGCCACTGACCCACAGTGGGTGTTTTTGAGTTTGGCAGGTGACTTTTGGTAACCTTTGTAAGCTGTAATCACAGCACTAGTTTTAAATTACACATCTGTTAAACTGTATGACAAACAGAGACAACTAACATGTGAACTTGGCTTTCCTCCAACACTGTGCGAGTTTCTAAAGCTAGTTTAAGTGAGCCAGAAGCAGATGCAACTGACTTTAACTGGAACCCAGTCCCCGGAATTACCACCTCCAAGTCTAAGGACATGGTTCTCAGCTGTTAAATCATGAGTTCTGCCCTAAATTTTAATCACAAGTTAGGAATATGCAGTTCACTATTTAATGAGGATGTTTAACTTGTCAGTAGTGGTGAAGACAGAGTTGGGCGAGGCCAAAATATCTGGGTAGTGACCAAAAAAATAATAAGATTGTGGATTCAAGCAGCAGAAATGAGTTTCCTCCAAAGGGCTTCTTGGTTCGAAGCTCAGTCATTTGATAGGAACTTAACAACTACTCCACATCGAAAGCTCAGGTGTTTCAAACATGTCGAACTTAGAGGAGACCCCAGGATAGAACTAGGACATACAGGGGGTTTGGGCATGATTAGACTTTTGGCCCTGCAACCCAGATGCAGGTAAGTGGTAAAAGATGACTCAATCTATCCATTTATCTTGTAAAAAGGAAAAGGATGAGGATTGTTGCTTTTAACTGAATGACACACAGATTTCATGGACGTCGGAGGGCATTTTAGAGGGAAAAGTTAAGGAAGAGGATAGAGAGGTAAGATCTCAAGAGAGGAGAGTTATTGGCCAGAAAGTCAAAATGAAAGTGGGAGTGGAGAAGAGAGGAATGGAAATAGGGCTGGGTGGTGAAGGAGGAGGTGGAAAGGGGAAAAAAATAGGTAAAAAAGAGGTACGAGATGAAAGGTGTGAAAGCACCAAAGCAGAAAGATGAGTTAAAGCAAGCCTCCCACCACTCGTGCGTTCTTTTTTTCTCTCTCTCTGTGCCGCACACACCTCCAGAGCTCAGTAAAGGATGACTGACTCACTACTACCAATCGCTCTTTGATCCTGATGGCTGCGAGGCAGCCTCGGCTGAAGACGATGTGTAAGACTCCGAGAATAAATGAGGTCACGGCTGCAGATGTGCGCTGAACTGGGTTTGAGAACGTCACAAAGAACTGTCAGTGTCTGCAGAGATGACAACTGTCACCTCCATCATGGTTCTAAGAGCACGATGTGTAGTACTAGTCTACAGCCGAAGGAGAATCCCATCCTGGCATGCCTAAACATGGCTTAGGTTTGTCATATTAATACTGGGATCATATCTCCATTTTATAAGATTCTGATTAAAAGTGTAAGGGGAAAAAAGTTGGATCAAAAATGTATAATCCACAACAGTCTAGATCTAGTTCCAGAGGGTGGATGTACAACTCGTGTCTTAGGATACATTTATAATGGGTAAAGAATTTGCAGTCAATATGGTTATTAATTGGAAGTGTAAAAGCCATACATGTCATTAACCATATTTATTTATTTATGCTAATGAGTACATTTAATGTGACTTTGCAAAGTTTGTGGTTTTGTACACATACACACACACAAGTGAGGAGTAAGGATGGCGCAACAGGACACAGGAAGCAAGAGAAAGATTTCAAATAGAAATGTGCACATCCACAGTCTTTGTTATCTACACACACACACACATACAGTAAATCAAGTATTGAAGGTAAATTAGCAATAACTTCTTTCAAAAGTGGGGCTGGGAGAATAATTTCTTTAGATTTTTCGTCAAACAGCAATCAAAATGCTCGATAATTTTGCTGACAGCAGGATATTATTTAAATTTAAGTAGTTTTGAAAACTTTACAGTAAGCAGCTTCACAATGCATCTTCGGTTGCAGGAATGGTGTAATAAAGCTAAACTGTCCCAATACTGGTGCAGTAAAAGAGGCTGTTTAAGAGGCAGTCAAAACAGCACACATGTAACTAGTCCCCGACCAGCTCTGCAGCTCTTTCTTCTGCTCTGTAGCTTCCAGTATCGCTCAGTAGAGACTCATGTCTCCTCCAAACCATCTGTCACACACACACACACACACACGCACACACACACACTAACCCTAACGCACAGAGCACCGTGGCATCACACAGACTTCAATTATCAAACGGCTTTGCAGAGTGTCTGCATACTGCTGGCCGCTATGCTAATGCACTTACATATGCTAATTGCAAAGCCAAATGCTGATTTGAAACGTCTGGGCGCTCCTGTCAGCAAAAAAGTCCACCGAGAGCCAAGGTCCACACCGAGGACCAGGTGTGTGCGTCGTATGCATGTGTTGTGTTACTCTTCCTATTGACTGCAACAGAAAAACTTCCTTTTATTATTGATACTGTTGTGACGTTGGCTGGAGTCCAAAGCAGACGTGGATCTGATCCATTTTCAGCCCCGAACTGTGACAGATGTGCGACACTGAAACAACAGCTAGAAAGCGATTTAGAGGATTGCCCTTTCATCATGCTTTGCAGCATGATGAAAGGGCAATCTTTGCAGAGAATAACAAAAGAGCTGTCAGGTATATTGATATTTGGAAACAGTTTCCTTCCAATTATTCTACTTTTTTTGAACTGTTGAGTGAGTCTCTTTGTTTGCTAGCTTACTTGAAAATCTGATGCAAGATAAAATCATCCACAGTAAGGAAATGCACAATTAAACCTGACTAATTTTATCAGTGCAAATTCTCGACTTCCATAAAAAAATTGATGTTAATACTGGAAGACAAATTTAGAGATAACAGTTCTGTTTACTGGTCTACAAATGCTTTCATAGCCATTCTAAGCTGCTTACAGACAATTATAATCTGCACATGTTAGTCAAAACTCAGTTAACTTTCCAGCACAAAAGCTGTTTTGTTTTTTTGTTTTTTTTAAATTGGACCCCTGAGTGTCGATAATTGTGTTTGCAAAAAACAGCAAATGTGGCTCATCACGGCAGTAAATTGTAGTTTATTGTAATGGAATGCAGAATATGGTGATAAAAAAGGGCATAAAAATCAAAGATAAAAACCAGATACATGAGGCACAAAGTGCACACTTTACAAAGCCTTTACAAATAGGACTGTACTGAGCTGCTGACAGTAATTAGCTTAGTTTTATTGCAGTATTGATGCTGTGTTGTGGTGCGCAGTCAGGTATTTACTGCACCGACTTATCAACAGAACATCAGCATTGGCTGATATTCGCCTTGTTGACTGCCATTTACTGATGGCAGAGGCTGCCGTTTATTTGTTGTGTGTCATCAGTTTTGTAGTCCTCGTGTCCGTCCGGTGTTTTAAATAGTCACAGTCACGTAAAAAGGGAAGTACATCCTCTTTTGATTCTAAGATTTTATGCGTCTGGGTGAACAATGATAAATGACATATTATAGTATACCGTTACTGCGCGCATAGAAACTAACAGGGTGAATCAAATACCTCTGATTAACTGATCGTAAGGAGGTCTGAGCACCTTTATAAAAGCAGATGTTTTGGAAGTTTGTTGTGTTGGTTAATAAAATGCCAAGAAACAGAGAAATCAGCAGCGATCTTAGAGAAACTGTTGCCGCCCATCAGTCTGGGCAGGGTTATAAGGACTTTTCTGAACAATTTAACTGTAGATTTTCCATAATTCTACAGTAAAAAAGAATTTTCACAAGTGGAAAACATTCAAGACAGCTGCCAAACTTCCCAGGAGTGGGCATCCCCGGAAACACACCCCGAGGTCATGCTCAGACTGTACAGGCCTCAGGTAGCATGTTAAATGTTAAAATTCATGATGGTACAACTGAACAGGTATCGGTTGTGTGGAATTGTAAACAAATATCAACACAGTGTTTTAAGTTATGTGTTCGTCTGAGGTGGAACCATATTTTAAACCTAGTATAAAATCCAGATAAATCTAGATAAATTATTATTATGTCTTGATACATAAAATCTTAGAATTTCTTTTTCACATGACACAATTTATGAGTCGATAAATTAGTTGTGATCAGGATTTGTTTGTTTCACCGCACAAAATGAGAAAAATGGGAAAATCCAGTTGTAGAAAACATGCATCTCCAGTATTTTTAGTTGTGTATAGATTAGTAAAAAAAAAATCAATCATTGCCCATTTACACCTTTGATAATTAGTTGATATAATTTTGCATAATGACTTGGATGAAGTGGCCCATTAGATATTTTATTTAGAAATATGTGGTTAATAGCAGCAGTTTTTAACAGAAAACTTTGTGCTGAAATATAGAGGAAAATAACATTTATAACGCTCGATCTTATAAGTGTTAAAGCTCCCAGTACATTTTTTGTTACTACTTGTGTACTTTTCCTTTGTCATTCTTTTTCTTTATGTTGGATTTCGCTGCACTTTCCGCCTTCTCTTACCTACAGAATCATATCTTTCATTTCTTTGGAGAAGACATAACTGTGATTTAGGACAATGTAACTAAAGTTGACTTGCTGACATGTAGCTACCTCATATATGTTGTTGGCATATGCTTTTGCATATAAACTGAAATATCTGAGGTGATGAGCAAACACTGATATACATGTAGCATCGGTCTCCTTATTCCAGAAAACGTGGAACTGCTCCTTCTAATAGCAGGCATCAAAGTGATAAAAAATACAAAAGAGAGTCCATGTTTTGAGCTAATTTGGAACTAAGTGAAAGCAGCATCACTTAAACCTCTTCCACAGTTGCACTCCGACACTTAAACCTGTGTGCGACAGCTGAACAGGGTAAACCCCTCTGCGACCTGGTGAATTAGTCATGACCCACAGCCATTAGAGCCTAATGTAAAATGTCTGCACGTAATTACCATCCTACACCGTAAACTTGTTTACAGCACCAAGATGAGAAGCAAAACGAGCACCCGGGGCTTGAGTCCCCCCCCCTCCAACCTCCTCTGCATCAGAGGTACCACATGACACATACTCCTTGTTTCTCTAGGCACACATATACACACTCACAGGCAGAGAGACAAGAACACACTATCACCAATATTGCCAGAGGCGGCAAAGAACTGGGACAAAATCAAGTCGAAATAAAAATAAAACTCTTGTCTACGGTGTATTAAGCAGCGAACGCGGCGCACGACGCTGCCTGTGCGAATTGAGCAGCCAGTTGATGTTGTTTACAGCAGCAGCTACGCCTGCATTTGATTCATCCTCAAGCAACACATGTAAAACATTTTACAAATGCACAAATGACAATCTGAATGGTTATTAATATTTTACGCGCAGAACGCCAACTTCACAGATCTTCAGACGGCTTTCTGCGCATACAAACGCCTCAAAATATTTGAGCATCTTCTGCCTTGGCGGATAAATATGTGCACGCTCACACATATCCAAAAAAGCTGCGTTTAAATTGGGTCATATAGAGTGGATTACAGAGGGGTGTAATTTCTAGGAAGACTTTTTTTTTCATCTAAATAATAAACATTTTCTCCCCCCTTGATTACAGCTCAGACATTTCCCCCCTGTATACACTCTATACGGCACTATATACAGCATGGTTTTAAATGACTGAGCACAAGGATAACTCAAAATACATTTGAGGCCAATTTCTCTTCACAAAAAAAAAAAAAAAAATGTTATACTGAGAGGAAGGAAAACACGCAACCCCAGTTTATTTTGATGCAGCTTTGTGACCCAAATCCGAGCATTCGTTGAGGCAGAGAGGCAAACGAGGGAGGGAAGGAGGGGCAACATGCAGAGGGAGCACACACAGTACCCATGTGTCAACACTCGTCATTTTTCATTACATATTTAAGAGTAGAGTTAGGTGGGTGGGTGAGACAGACAGACAGACAGAGAGAGAGAGGGGAACAAGAGATGAGTGGGGGGAGGAAAAAAGAGGGATGCTGGGTGGACGAGAGAGCAGGGGAAAGATGATGTCCTGCTGTTCTCTCTGCTCTTGATCATTTATACATCACAATTCACTGGTGTGTGCAACTATGTGAGCGCGTGCGTGTGTTTTCGTACATGAGCGCAATATTCTCGACAAAGCTTCAGTGAGATGTCACATCAGTGAGACGCCCCTCTTCATGTACCCTACCAACATGTGTCACAAAGTGTGGGAGAGAGCGCAGGGATTCGGTGACTAGTGGAGTGGAGTTACTGTGCCGTTTGGATCATTTGCATGTAACCTAATTAGCTGCATGTGCCATAAATCACTACATTTCCTGCACATGCGATATAGTAAACTGGAGTACACTGGATTTGCTGAATTCCTCAATGGAGCAAACACAATGCAGATAGTTGTTTTAAAGATACAGGATGCTGTGTTCAGCTTTAAAGAAATGTTGCTGCTGTTGAATTTTTCAAGTGGATTTTTTTTTTTTAAAGAACGGATCATCACTATTTCATTCCCATCTTTTATAGCTGCAGGCAGAAATATCTGAGACCTAGCTCTTTAAATCATTGGTTCTCAAACTGTGGCATGGGCCCCACTGGTGGGGCATAGAGCCACTGCAGGTGGGGCAGGCAAAACCAGCGAAAAAATACAGAGTGGTAGTTCTTCTTGTTCTTGTTCTTCTGTTGGCTGTTCCCTTTAGGGGTCGCCACAGTGGATCATCTGCCTCCATCTCACCCTACCCCTCGCATCCTCCTCTGTTACATCAGCCCTCTGTGCGTTCTTTTTCACTACATCCATCAATCTTCTCTGTGGTCTTCCTCGTTTCCTCCTGCCTGCCAGCTCCATATTTAGGTTTGGCCAACCTAAGCTGTCCATCTGATAAATTGAATTACTAATCCATGTCCATTCTGGTCACTCCCAATAAACACTTTAACACCTCCAGCTCCACCTCCTGCCTTTTTTTGTGCCATCGTCTCCAAACCATACATTATAGCAGGTCTCGCTTTCTCTTTCCCTTTTACTGCTATCCTTCTGTCACAAGTCACCCGTTACACTCATCTCCGCCCACTCCACTCTGTCTACACTTTTCTCTACCTCTCTTGTGTACTGTCCATTGCGTCAGCCTGTCCATCACCACTGCAAACAACAAGAAGCTCAGTAGGGAGAATGATCGATATTCTCTCCCTAGGAAAAACAAAAAATCACCTGGATGCTTTTATCAATAGCAGTTGTGATGTTAGACACTACTAATGCTATATTTGTTGTAATTTAACTAAAAGGCCTAATAGAAGATATAATTGAAATGATTAGAAAGTCCATCTGAAATAGTTTCATATAATATTAAAGTTTGTTTGATTTTTTGGGTATGCATTATTGGTAGATATCTGAAGATGTCACTGTGAGCATAAAGAACACTTTCCAGCGTTTTACTGGCACTTTGTAGATAAAAAAGATGCATTTTAGAAAATAATAATCATTTTTCATTCATAATGAAAAGAATCGTTAATTACATACCCACTGAATTATTTGAGCTGTACAATTAAATGCTGTTAGATTTTCAGAGCAATTAAAACTATACTTGATTAGGGTTCCTTTATAGTTGGCTTGTAAAAGTCCACACAAGCAACAAGGGAAACAGACTCTGAGCTTTCAGAGCCGACCAATTATCCATTTAATGTTCAGCTTAGTGCTGTTATCAAATCAAGTGGACCACGAACATGTTTACCAATTAGAGGTTTTAAATCATTTCTTTGAGTTTTTGTGAGTAGAGGGAGCTGAGGTAATATTTCTAAGAAACATTAAATGTGTAAACTTTGAAAATAAATGACAGGAGGTTAATTTACCACCTGATATAGTCATCATAGTAGACATGTCTGCTGCAGGCCGGCTGAAAACGTAATCAAAAGCTCAAACAAAACAGTGTTAAAGTATTCAAATATATTCAGCTTAAACAGTCTCTGTAGTCTGAATAAATGGAAGAGCTACAGGCAGACACTGACTGCACAAGGGTCCCGCTGCGTTCAGCCTTGTATGATCAGCTAACATCAGCTCACATCTGTGCCCACCATGGCTAGGACCAGGGAGAGTTTTATCTGTGAGGAGATTTATTGGCTGGCGGGGCCAGGGAGGGAATCTATAGGGGGAACGGGAGGAGTAATCTGTCAGGAAGACAAGGATTACAGCAGGTGTGCCTAACAATGCTAATGTAAGACAGAGAGTGAAAAAGCAAACTGAGAGAGAAAGAAGGAAGCTTTTTTTGCAAAGCTTATTGTTTGTAATTCTCTGTCTGTGTGAATGCATGTGTGTGTCTGTGTGTGTGTGTGAGACATTGGACTGTGGGTTGGAGAGAGATGAGGGGACACAACATCATAATGACCCTTTGGAGAATGAGGGTTTCTGGGTTGCTGGGTGGACACATCCTGACAAGGGCTGCGTGTATGTGTGCGGAGAAGTGGGAGTGATGGATTGTGGGTAAATGGAAGGAGCTGACGCAGAGGAGCGATGACTTGCTGGGAAAGAAAGACGTAGGCATAGGGCTCAAATCGGTGCAGGACTGGGGAGGAAAGGTCATCAATCACTCTGGCGTCTATCGAGTGGGTCTAGGTGTTCGGGCTCTGTCCCTGTGGGCCATCAGTGGGGTCTTGCATGTTAATTAAAGCCACAAAGGCCTTGACATCAGCAAACAGGCTGTGGTTACACTGGGGCATCATGACTGAAACAGCTCGAAGAGCAGATATGAAAAGTCAAACACGCACATGCAAACTCATTTCACTGACATAAATGGAGGAGAACGCAAGAGTGTGTTCAGCATTAAAACATTTATGATACACGGGCTCTCTTCTCTTCTCTATGCCATGCCTGTCCATAGAAGGTCAAGCAGTGGGGGGAAATAAGCGAGCGCTGGAGGGAATAGGCGAGCAGGGTCTCACTGCTCCCCACTAATGAATATGAATGAAATGTGGAATCAGTGTGCATTTGTTGGAGTGTGTTGGTATGATATGTTTCTGCTTGTGTGTGTGGGTGTGAACTCGAGCATCTGCCGTTGAGCCATTAGTGAAAACAGGTAACATTAGTTCATTTAAATAGTAGAAAAAGGGACATAGACAGCAGGCTGGCGCAAAGATACTATTAAAAACGTACATTATTGGGTTTTCAACGGCGTTGTCTCAATCCTAACAAGTGTCACATGCCAAAGACACGAAAACAAGAAGACAGGGCCTCCCTGATGCCATAAATCATTTCTCTGTGGCTTTTTGTTCTACGCTTAGTGCTTCCCTGCTCATCCCTCTTCCCGCTTTCTCCTCCTCATCCTCTGCTAGGAGAGAGAAAGGGAAATTCCCTGTATGCATATAGTAGCTTCTGCTATGTACACACACACACACACACACACACACACACACACACACACACACACACACACACACACACACCTAGGTATTTAAACTAATTAAGGTTTAAGCTCATGATGTATATGTCTGCAGAATACACACACACAAGCCTACACACCCATACACACACATATCAAACAGCTCCAAACAGCCATGACAGACACTTTAAAAAATCCCTGCAGCATATCCAAACCCGTTAATCCTGTCTTTCTCATCCCTCCTTTGCCTACTTCATCTTTTTCTTTTCTCTTTTGCTCTTATGCCTTTTCTTTCTCATCTGACTCCCTGAATGAATGTCTTGCTCTTGTCTCAGTGACTCTGGCTGCAAACCTGCTGCCAACAGCCTGCATCCCTACACCTGCTGGCAAGCCAGAGAGAGAGAGAGAGTCAGAGGGACAAGGTACACAGCTTGAAGTCAAACACACAGCAGGAAGCTGAGACGTAAATGAGTGAAAAAATCAAGGGAAAGCTAATTAGAAAAAGTAGGGCCAAGGGACGTGTGCTGTGTCCTTTAAACAAACGGAGCAGTTAGAAATCATCAGAAAGGCTAGAGAGGGTGATAGTAAGGTGGAAAGAGAGGTGGTAATGGGTCACTGTAAGTGTATAGATGGCTTTGTGGATGGATGGATGGATGGATGGATGGATGGATGGATGGATGGATGGATGGATGGATGGATGGATGGATAGATAGATGGGGAATAGAGGACTGAATGAACTACAGATCAGAGTACTCACACAAGCAGGCATCCTCGACCCGTTACCGACAACTACTTCTCTGCCTCGTTAGCTCCTTCGCCGCGGTGACATTGCTACAGCCCCTTCGCAGCAGTACCCCAGGGTAAATCTCTTCCTGTCTGCTTCCTCTCTTTTTCTTCTTATCCTTTTTTTTAATCCTCTGGGGCTTCTTCCCCCTTCTCCTCTCCCTCTTTTCTTCCCCTCCCCCTTCCTTCTCCCACTCCTCCTCCACTTTTTTCCGCTACACCTTTTCTCTCTCTATCTTCCCCTACAGCCGGCTTCCCTCGCTTTGCTTGCCTGGTCCGGAGAGTGTCCTGCGAGGTCCTGCTGTGTAAAGTGCAAGCAGGGAAGCATGCCTCTCTCCCTTTCTTATTGGCTTTCCATCACGCTGATCATTCCCGACACACTCTCTCAAAAGCAGTGCCGCGCTTTATTCCCCGTTCTCTCACTGTTTGTCTTGAGTATCTTCTCGCCTTCGTCCTATCTTTGTCTCTCCTTCTCTTGTCTGAGTGAAACTGGGAAAAAAGAGGGGGCTTCAACCCCACTAAAGTGCAGTGGCAGGACAAAGAAAGAGAGTCAGAAAGAAGAAGAAGAAGAAGAAGAAGAGGCAAAGCTGTGCAGCCAATGGCACAGGAGGGAGGCAGAAAGAGCGCTGGAGACAAAGAGTGGAAATAGCACAGACAGAAAGATGGGATGGGAAAAGTGGGGGAAAACACATGCACACCCACTCATTCACCATCACACACAAACAGAGCGCTCCGGATTTAGACCTATGACTTCATCAGTTCAAGTCCGCATGCATACACATAAATGTGAACAGCGTGCACGCGCAATTTGGGCGTGCACGCGGTCAGACTTGCTGAGTGCTCCAGATATAGCCTCATGACTTCATCGAAGCGCTAACCTCTCCTCTACCATCGTCCCGCCCTGCTTACGAGACGGGGGGACTCATTCATATTGAATCAAGCTGAAGGAGAGCGAGAGAGCGAACATTCGGGACAAGACTGGGAATATTCCACAGATAGATGGTTAAAGAAAGAGACAGCTGATGGAGAGAGAGCAAAGTGCGAGCTATCTTCTATGCTTGCTTTCAGAAACAGCCTTTATCTTTCACCTCTGCCTCCTCCTCTTTCCCTGTCAATTTATGGCCTTTTAAACATAATTAAGAAAGACATTTCTCTTCTGCATGTCTTTCACCGCCTACCAGCTTCAGTCAGTTAACAATATTACCAGTCTGACTTTATACACACACAGTGTGCAGGCAAGTAAGTCAACCACCTAGGCAGCACACTGAGCTGCCAATCATACAAAACATATAGTGGACTACCAAAACCTGGCTATTCCTAAAGTTTTTGCTATTACAATCTCAGCTCTATGGAGACTTTTCAAACCTCCCTGCAGGAGTTGCTTCTATACAGACCTGGCTCCAGTTTAACCACAAAGGGATTAGATGTGGTTAATGTTAGGGTTTTGTGTGGGTCAGTCATTTTTTTTTTAGATAGAGCACATAACATTAAAAATAAGAAGAATAACCAAGCAACGCATGACACGAAGAAGCTGACGTCAGCAACATCTCGCCAACGCTTCACAGGATCACAGTATCACTCCAAGACTGTCACAAAATAACTGAGCAAATTAACAAATGCAAAAATATTAATCACTCAGTAGTGACAGAAAAAGCACACTCCTACAAGAATAAATAAAAATCACAGCTGTAAAACAAACAACCAAGTTTTTCATTTTTCTACTAATGCTGTTTAACAGGCACTGTTTAAAATAATCAACCCGGGAGAAAATGATCATCTCAGTCCACAGGAGCAGGGGTGCTCACATATACTTTTGAGGATTCAGCTGCAAGCTTCTCTCCATGAGCAGGCTTTGATTACAGTGCACTCTAGTGGCAGGACTAACAGAGCAAAAATTCCAACCTGTGGCAAAATAATCTCAGATACAATTGCACACGCACAAACTGCAATGCAGGTTGCTGTAAAACAATTTGCTGCATACATGGAAAAGCTTTAACACCCTGTGCTGGTTTGAAGGCCAAGCTATCCAGTTTTTCACATCAGTCCCAAACAACTTATCACCATGAAAGCGGCTTCACAAAAAATCCCAGTGGATTCATCCTGTCCCCTGGACCACATGCTAAGCACTTTACTTCTTAAATGGATATCGAAAGCATTGAAGAAAATATTGTTTTAGTTACTTATGTATGAACATGTATCTAATAGAGTGAATGTAAATGTTTTCCTTTTTGTGACGTATGAGAGCAAGAGTGTTTCTGACTTTTTCATTCTGATTGTGGTACATCCAAAAGTCATGAGCGTAAAACCAAGCAGAGGAATGCAAGACTGCACCCTGCAGATTTTAAAGAGCTGCTGGGTGAGGTGGGGGTGGGGGTGGGGTGGTGGTGGTGGGGGAAGCTGTAATGTTATAAGTGAGAGAAAGAGATGCAGTGAGGGAATAAAGGATAAGAGGGAGAGCTATCCTGAGATGACCCTCCCCTCCTCTTTCCACTACACGCTTTATCCATTACCGCTGAGAGAGACAGCCACTGAAAGTTCCTCAATCCTCAGAGATGGAAGAGGGTGGAGGGACTTTCTTTCTTTATTTCACTCTCTTTATCTCACTCGCACACATACAGCTAATGTTGCTGTAGTGTTGTTGTTGGGGGAAGTCAAAAAGGAGGAAGACAGGAGGGATGGAGAAGAGTGGGAGGATGAGAGGGATGCTCTGAGAGAGAAAGAGAGAGAGCGAGAAAGAGACTATAGCAGTACTTAAAAGAGAAAGACGGAAATAAGATAGACAGAGAGACACTGAGGCAGGAAGAAGGAGAGGGGGTAACAAGCATGGCTGAGTGCGAGTGAGCCTTTTACACAGACTCTATTTTAAACTCCATTTTCACCCGATTCTTTAACAGCTGATTACACATGTCAGGACCCGACCGTTTCTTGGACTGAAACCTCCAGCCCATCTTCTCGTTTGATTTCATTTGACACATCTTTAAAGTAAATCCTCAAAAAAAAAAAAAAACGTTTTAAAGTGCTTAGATTTTTAGCATTTTGTGTTCACAAGACTTTTGCTCTGTCTGTGCTAAGCTTCCAAATGCACATAGGTGTCTCATACATATGAAATCCATGCATGCCATGCATCAGCGCTAACGTTTCCACACGAGTGTATAGGTTAATATGCAGGTTAATGGAAACCCAGAGCGGCTCATATCAATGAGGGCTTGGCCAGCTCCCCTCATTAGCAGCTACGCTGCCCTCAGCACACTGTCAGCTCAATGGTGAGAAGTGAAAACCAAGACTATGAGATATTGCCAAATGACTAAAGGCCCCATAGGTCCTCAGTGTGGAAGTGAAGCATTAGGAATAATTGTGGAGTTTTAGCACAGTCTGTGAAAATACAGACTGAATAATAACAAGGCTGATGCTGTTCTCTGATGATTAGTTAAAACTCCTGAGTGTTTTACACACATGCAGTTTAAAAGGTTCCCGTATAAAACTGTGTTTGCACATATACAGAAGGATTATCTGCTCAACATGTTTGTGTGGGTTCTTGTCTGTTTCACTAAGAATGGCAGTCATTAACTCTTTACTCATGTCTATTAGGAGTAACCCTTGAAACTCTTTTTTAACTGAACAGTTTCTGTCATATTTCAGGGCTGCTTATACAACAAGATTACTAGGTTTGTGTCAGAAGTGAATGAGGGTGGCCCTTCCAGTTACCCTTTGGAAAACCTTAAAACTATTTTAATGGTTGTTAAACCACATGTTTATTGAAATTCATCAGGGAAGGTCATCAAAATATCGCCTCCACAACGGAAGAGTTATAAAAACAGAACAGCATGGTTTTAGTAAAGATTTCTGTAATGTCCTCCCTACCTGTCATGGTCTCTGCCAACACCCCAGACACGGATGCTGCTGATTGGCTGAGAGTGGAGCAAGCTGCGATCATCAGGGTCAACAAGAGTTAACATGCGATCCTGAAGCACTAAAAGCATCCCTTTGCCCTGCAAGATAGCAACCAAGGATACATCAGTGCTGTCATCCACAAGCCAGCCAGAGGTTTTTGTGAGGTAAGTTATATAATTTGTTGCAACATGATTTAAAAAAACAACTTGACAGTACTTTGAAAACTATAGAGCCGGCTCCTTCGGCTCCGAACCGGCTCTTCAGGTTGTTATGTTGCTTTAATTAATTTATTAATAACAATAATATAAAATTATGCACAAAAGGAATTACTAATGTAAAAAAAAGTGGTTTTATTTATATATGTTTATATATAAATATATGCGGTGGCCCCTAGAGACAAAACACATACAAACTCCAAAACACATTTCTAGCTTTAACTGAACTTCCAAATCAGAGCTACCTAGATCACTTAAATTACACAATTGAAAGCATATGTGTATTGTTTGTGTATTTATACACAAGCACTCATATCTATTAAAATAATTAACTACTACCACACACCACGTGCTTCAGAGTTCGTAACTGTTTTGAATACAAAAACCAACTGTTCACATTTCAACTTTTAACTATTTAAATTTTCAGCTTTTTCCTTTTAAACAAATTTAAAGTGAAACAACACAAAACACTGCAAACCACAACACAATTAAATATAAATTAAAATATGAAAACAAAAAGAAGATGCATATTCTCTGTCATATGGACTTGCATGAATAAACTTTCTGAATCCTTTATCGTCTGCAACTGAAAATAGTTGTGGATGATTATTATACCTTTCTAATGTGATGCTGTTGTCCCTGGCTCTCTTTCTCTCTTTCCCTCCTGCTCTGTTTCTGTGCTACTGCGAGTGAAACTACCGCCCCTCCCCCTCTTCCCAGCGCAAAGCACAAGGCTCGCATGGGGAGTGAAGCAGAAAAAAAGTGCGAGAGAGAGGGTGAGAGAAAGGAAAAAAAAAAAAACGGCTCGCGATAAGAAGCCGGCTCGCGTCGTTCACGTCAAAGATCCGGCTCTAAGAGCTATTTCGTTCGCGACCGACACATCACTAATAGCCAGAAACAACAGTTCACTGACTTCACATATACATCAGAGGTTGTGCACTCATAAACCTTCTTCCTACAATGTGTGCCTGCGAGGCATTTTCAGTTGGACTCAAGGAACTATTATGATTTCACATCACACACACACATCACTGTAATTTAATTTATGCACTATTTGTGACATCATTTCAAACAAATGTCTAATAGCACAAAATTATAAATTGATGGACATCAATGTACAAAGCAGCCGGCAGTAACGCTGGTTCTCCACTGACACGCAGCAATACTGACTCATAAACATGTAAACAGTGTAAATACTGTATGTTGAGCTGATCTCTTTTGGACTGACCTCTCCCCAGACACCGGCCGAGTCTCGTATGTCCCTCCTGCAGTAGGACAGCTGTCTGATACAGTGGTGGACAGCCACGCTGCTCCTCCCTTCACACAAATCCTGCTCGGCCATCTCCACCCAGCCCAGAGATCTCACTGGAAATGACTGGAAGAGACACAGACTCTGTGATATCGCTAATAATCAGCACAACAAATATGTGTACGTGTGTGCACAACTACAGCACACGAGTGAGGTCCAGGATGTCACTCCACAGACTGTCATGATCAAGTTTACTGGATATGTTTGGTGATCATTTTAAAATAGGTTTAAGCACTCTGGTTGTTTATTTAAAACCTGTGTAAGTGCTCGTGTTTCTTGTTGTTGAATGCTACCATGATTAAAGATCTCAGGATGTAACATGATGGTTATAATCTTATTATAAGTACAAACAAAGGTGCACAAAACACTTCAATGATTACTGTTATCATTTATTTAAATTTTAACCAAGGTACACAAATCCACACAGCGCATGAATATGAGACACACACACAGAAGTTTCAGCTGTAATTTAATAATGCTTACAGTGAGAGAGTGTAGTGTGCAGGAACAACTCAGCAGTAACTGAGAGCTGCCTGACGTGAAAGACAACACATAAACTATGAAAGACTGTGTGTGTGTGTCTGTGTGTGTGTGTATCCGGGGGGGGGGGGGGGGGGGGCAATTTTGATTGCCTCAGGTCAGCAGCTATCACCATCCTCTCTTCTCTTCCTCACTCACTAACATATCAAGGAGGTTTCTTTTCTGCTGAGGAGAGGAGGCATCTCTTAAGCTGTCACACACACCCACACGCACAATCTTTTTTCCACTGGCCATAAAATTCCCTTTGGGTTTCTTCCTCAATAAACTTTCACACTTTCTAAGTCCATATCTTAATCCCCACAATTCCCTCAGAGCTATATAAATGGGGTGGGGGATATATAAATATAAATAATTTTGCTGTAATATACTCAATTTTGTTCCATCTGAGCCAACAACTTCCACTCAAAAGACTGCTCTTTCTGTTGTTCTTTATCTCTATTGTTATATGTTAAGTAGCATCCCCTTCCATTAGACTGCTCTTATATTCAGGCATCACAGCATCTCTATGCTTAAGCATGTGTACGTGAGATTCGTCCACAGGGGGGCAGCTAAAAATACTTTTGCTGTGAATGCGTTCACCATGTGTCAGTTCATGAAGTGACCACTGCGTGGCACTGCAGCAATCAGAAAGAGAGAGCAAGGAGCAGGTGCATTACATCATTGCATGCACTGCCTGGTGACTTCCTCTCATTAGCAGTATTTTCTTTTTTTGAAAGGTTCAAGTTTTTAAAGTGTAAATAAAACCACACACATGCACACACACACACACACACGCACACACACACACAAATGTAAGCTATTCATAAGCCTCCTCACAAATGACATTACTTGTTTTGGGGCCTTTAACTGTATTGTAAATGCCTGTAACTTCGCCCCTGCTGGCTATAGTAAACCACAAGAAAACAAATAATCAAACTATAAAGAACGCTCTCTATTCAGTGAGCATTTTTATTTAGAAAAAATCCCAGCATATTATAGTTATTTCAGATGCCATTATAAAGCCTGTGTTATTATATGTTGTTGTTTTGAACTTACCATTGCCTCCGGATCAGAGAATGTGCTGTTAAGGTCCACTGTCTCTAGCTGGGCAGGAGGGCTGCAGAGAAACATCAGGGATTAAAACAGCCACATTAAAATCACATTTTACACGTGAATACATGCAAAATATCATGACTGAGTCCTTGCCACACAAGAAGAAAGTCTGTAGCACTAAGTGTGAGTATGTCTGTGACTATTACTTGAGCTTGAGTGAAGCATAGCGAAGAGTAGCTCCTTCAAATGCCTTAAGACTGGGATCAGGATAGACTGGATAGTCCTTTAGATCCTGGAGCATGAAAAAAAAACAGATATTCAGAAAGGAAATAAATCTTTGTATTTTTAAACAACCGACTTCTTCTCAAATAAAAAAAGAGACAGTTTCAATAATTGTGACTTACGGTGGCTGTGCAGGTGGTGGTGGTGTTGAGACTTTGTACAGAAGAGGTGATGTCATTGAAAGGGGTGGAGGAGGAGGAGGAAGGGGAGGGGGAGGATCCAGAGGGCGAGGGTACCGGCTCCACGGAGCTGTCGGATATCAGGCTGCTGGGGCGCTGTGGGAGAGACAGATGGGTGATGACAGAGAGACCGTAAGGGATCCAGGGTGAGAGACACAGAGCTGCACAAACAGACTGATGATGGAAGGTACATCATTGATCAGCAGCAGCTTTCATATATGGAGGATTCTTTCTAAACACAACACAGAAGATGGTAAAGCCTGTCTTTTAATTTGTGTTGGGTTTTTTTTACAAGCCACTACATGGACTTGTTCGAAAAAGCAACATTTTTTTAAAATAAATTTGTAAATTGAAGCTTTTTCAGACCTTTCAACCACATCTTACTGTTCATCAGCATCTGCTTGTAGTTATGTAGTGTAAAAAGTGTAGGGTTGACATCTCCAAAGGACGAAAATCCCATATAGTGAACATCTAAACATAAATTTCTCTCAAAGAAAACGCAGGGAACTTTTTAAAAGTATCTGCATTAATACATTATATTTAAACATCTGCATCTACATCTGTTTGCTGCGGTTAAAATTCAGCAGAATTAAATCCTGACTGAGAGCGTTAAGATACATAATGCTGTTAAGATCTTATACATAAAAGATCTCATTATACTTTTAAACGTGCTTTTAATCTTGAAGTCTATTTAGTTCTCTGGGTCGTCTCACCTCATTGGGTGGCTTAAGGGAGTCCTGTGTGACCTGTTGTGGGTCATTCTCAGCATCATTGCTAGAAACGGTGTGTTTGCTTGAGGCAACAGGTCGGTCGTACTGCGTAGTGCCGGTGGGCACGTGCCAAAAATAGACCTCTGATGAGTCTGAGATCTCCCGCCAGCCTGGGGGCAGCTCCCCTTCAACCCATACATCTGCTGCAGGATGACAGTGACAAATAAACACATACTATCATTCAGATAGTATTACACACAGATGGGCTCTGCAAAAATAAAGCAAACAAAAAAACAACAAGATAAAAACACATATATAACACAAGATAGATGTGGTCAGCCTGTCCCTGAACTTGTGCTTTATACTCTACAATAATATTTTACTACAGCCAGCCCTCCTCTTCTCTTCTTCCTGAATTCTCTTCCATCTTCGCAAACTGCTATCTGCACTATCCTGTCATTATGCCCATCCTAATCATCTCTGCACCACATGGGGTTTACAGGGGGCTTAAAGGTTCCAGCAGTATTTCACTGGAGTAAGTGACTTGCTTGCTTAATGTGATGCCTTTGATAAATTTCCAGATCAGACAGTCTGTAGGAGGTAGAGAAATGGAGAGAGAGGAGGAATGAAAGGAAGGTGTAATTGAGGCATGATTAAAGGCTGACACAGCTATGGAAATTTTTCAAGGGAACGATCAGATGGCAAGACAAACACACACACACACACACACACACACACACACACACACACACACACACACACACACAGATATATATACTGAACCTGTCTCTTTTGGAGTCTGTGGAGAGGGTGACTCCTGAGATAGGGTGGTCCAACTGGAGTCTTCATCTTCTGATGGAGTCTCAGGAGTGAGATCCATTCTTAAGCCCACTTTTGGAAGGCCGGTTTCTGGTTCAGGCTGAGGAGGGGGTGCACGATTCCTGGTAGGCGTGGTCTTCTCTGCAGCTCTGGCCTGTTTAGGTGAAGAGGGTGGGTACTGCTGAAGAAACTGGTTCTCGTTGTTGGGGTGTAGCTCCACCTTGATCACCCGGGGCTGGGTGCTTCGGGGAGGCTTTGCAGGGCTGCGTGGGCTAGCCTGAACCTGGGCGCAGAGCTCCTCTTTGACCTGGGCTGGAACTTGGTTCTGCAGGTGGTTGTGGTTGTCTGGAACCCACTCTGGGCTGTTACTAGAAGAAGAGGGGGTGGAAGAAAGAGGGGCTTCGACTACCACAGGTAGCAGTGGCTGTCTTGCCGTCGGTGTGGGCTCATCATTTTCTTCATCCTCCTCCGCCACCGGCTCAACCTCCTCCTTCTCTTCCTGGCAGGTTTGCTTGCTGCTGGCCTTCTCCTCCTTCTGACTCTCCCTTTCTTTCGCAGGACTAGCCTGTTCCTTCTCTGGGGAGGGCTGCTGCTTCTTTTCCCCCTTGTCCTCTTTGTTTCCCTGGTTTAGGTCCAGATCCCAGCCCTTTCCATGGTACTCCAAGAAGCTCTTGGTCCTTCTTCGAAAGGGCGGAAGCTGCGAGTTATCTTTCTCAAATTCTAGCCAGTCTGAAGTGGGATTATTGATGAGATCGTTGTCAATTTTGCCCTCTGTATTGGCCCTGCTGAGCTCCAGCTGCTGGCTCTCAGCTCGTCTCTGCATGTTGGCGCCATTCTTCACCAGTTTGGGGTTAGTTGTATTAAACAGCGAGGAAGAGGAAGAAGAGGAGTAAAGGGCGGAGCTGGAGGAGGACTTGGTGGGAAGGCCGCGTCCTCTGGTTACAGGTTGGTTTTTAGACAGCAAAGCCAAGTTGTCACTTATCCCCATGGCGCTGCGCACGCTGGTCATCGCGTACCTCTGGCGGCTCTTCGGCAAGGTGGCCGAACTTCCGGTTTCCATGGACTCTTTAATGACATCTCGTCCAAGCAGCTGATTGTATGATGAGCGAAGGCTGAGAGAGGTCGGAGGGGTGGCAGAGGCCCCGCTGCGATTCGCTAGACCAACGGTGGAGGGCGAGGAGCCAGAGCGGGAGAGGGGAGGAGTTTTTACTGACATCATGGCTGACTGGAAAATCACTGCAGAGATAGAGCTGATGATAGAGGAGATGGCCTGTTAGAGGTTAAGTAACACATTATAACCTGACCTACAGCTTTATATGTAATTATTATTATTTTTGCCAGTATTGATTAAGCATGAAGAGGAGCTATTTTTGGCTTCTGCCACGTTTGCCGCAGCAGATTTTTAACACCGGATGCTCTTCCCGACTCAACCCCAAAAGGGTTCACTGACTATACTACCTTAAAAAGTCTTGGTGATGTTTTGGTCTTTCCAAATGAGGCACTTTGAGCTATGTAGTCTAATTTAAAAAGGTTTATTGGGTCAAATAATATATGGATTGACAAAAACATAACATAAAACCACATTAATGATACACTTATTTTACATATGTTTTTAAAATAAAAGATTTATAAATATCAACCAGCCTTGAAGCCTTACTGCTCACTCACTTTATTTTAAGAGCTTTTTTTGTGGTTGCAAGATTCTTTTACGCCCACTTACTCTACAACTGCCTATTGTTTAGTCACTGGGTTATTATATTTTTAAAATCCTTGTTTCTCTGGACTCTCCTGCTTGCATGCTTCCCCAAATAATTACTTTTACATATAACATGATATAATTTAGTTTTTTTAACGTTACTTGCTTAGAATAACTGCTCACTGACATCATTCAATGTGCAGCATTATCACGCTGACACATTTCCCCAGCCTCACAACTGATCATCTCTCTTCCTGTGGCTTGACCAGTCTCAGAGGCTTTGATCAATGCACGATGGTGCAGATCTTCTTCCAGCCTCACACCCCTTTTACACACAAGGTGTCACTTCTGAAGTGTTAAAAAGAAACACTGCATCAAAGTCATGTAGCTGGAATGCATTTATATGATATCTGGAGTGAGTCAGACCCTCAATTTATTCAACTAGGACTGACATTCAAAGCCCGAGCTGAGCGGTAAGCTGGTCTGTGGGGAGGAGAAGTGCCAGCCAACTCCTGCTAACTAGCTAGCCGTGTCTCTTTTATCTCTGGGTGGATCAGCTTTGTGATGCGGAATGCAGACAGATGGATAGAAACAAAGACAGCGGCGGCAGAAAATCACCTTGCTCTTAAGATGTGACACGTAACACGGCTTTTTAGATAATTTAATTAGGCTCCCACCCTGCAGAAAGCTTGTAAACAACTAATAGATGCGGGGAAAAACATGCCCAGACACGCAATCTTAATGTATAAACATCTTTTCACAAATGCACACATCTCAAACAATGCTGGAGTCATCACTGGCACCTCTACTTAGAAACATGGAAAAGTCAGACACAGCAGATTTCAAAGCTTGACAAGATCCTGGGAAAAGATGGAGGCGGTAAGTTAAAGAGAGCAGATTCCCCGGACAGTGCACTTTTGTCCATGCGGGGACCCCTATCTGCTCTCCTCCCTCTGGGTGGTTGTTGTCGCCTCTGTAACCCAGTTTGTGCTGAACCTGCACTTCTCTCTTCACGCCTATGACTCAGACATAAACACAATCAAGTCAGGTCAACAGGTGCAGACTGTGCCATGCCATGTCTCAAGCAATGCTCTTTTTCTACTGTCATTTACAGGTCCATAAAGCCACATTTTAATGCTATGTCCTAAATTCTCTTGCCTGTAGTTTCACATACAGACGCACTAATATATGACTAAAACACACAAAATGGGACATCTGAGCAATACAAGCCTTAAATTAGATGGAAACAAAATATGCTGCAACCTACTGAATATAAAAATCCTAACAAATACACTGATTGAATCAACACAACTCCAAATCATCCCTTTCACCCATATTTGTGTCGGGTATGAGCCGCAGACAAACTGGATCATCTTAAACAGAGATTACGGCCTTTTCTTTTCCTTCTCCTCTTCCTCTACAACAGCACAGGCAGGTCTCTGCTGCTTAAATAAAAGTGGAGCAAGGAGAATATGTGAAGTGTGCGGAGGAGAAAGGATGGTTATAAGAGGGATAAAGCGGGGAGGATGACACAGCAGTTTGCTGGACAGTGAGGGCACAGTTAACACACGGAGGTAGTGAAACTGTTGTCCTCAATAAATCTGTTGTGCTGTGTAACAGCAGAGGTCATTCATGAGATGCACAACGTGGATCCTTATTAAACAGTTGGGTCTCAGTCTAGTTGTTCATGCTGTTGATACTTGCCGGGCGCTGCATTGTCTGTTGTGATGATGCAAAATGTGAACGTGACACCAAAGTTAGTGAGGAAATGAGCAGATTTACATGGATGACAAAGGAGACTGCTAAAATTTTTTTTAAAAGGTACTGACAGGAAAAGCATACTAGTACTAGTTTTGGAGGTAAGTGTTAGATTATGACTCTTATTTGCTCATTTGTTGCATAAAAGTGTTTTCACCTAAAGGTCATCAAAAAAGGAAAAGATCGGTTTCCTGTGTGTTATAGCTTTAGACATTAACACATAATTTCTAAATCTATATATATGTATATACATGTATAGATATGTTGGGAAACCAACTTGTTATGGTGGGCCCTCCTTTCCTCAGCGCAGAAGCAAGTGCAACAGATGAAAGCTCAAGCAGGAGGGGAAATGAACTTGAAAAAGTCGATGATGTCATGGGTGGAGTATTCTAGCTCCCCGCTTCTTGCTGCCTCCTTAATAAACTCCCCTCACTGACAAATCGGAAGCACCCCATCTTTAAATCTAGAGAAATACGCGGATGGATCGCCGTAAATGCCATTATTGCGGAAGATAATCTGTTAATATGTGAACAGACGCAGTGAATCTTTAGCATCCAGCCTCCCCTCCTCTCTCTCTAGCCCCATCACCACCACCAGCACCACCGCCGCCGCCGCACTGGGAGGGGAGCGCATCCCATCGAGAGCATCTATTTACATCCACTCACCGCTTCGGTCAGCCTCCGGGGCTTCTGCGCTTGCCTTTCCTCCGACGACACGCAAACACAGTAGTGAGCAGGGCTGAAGTCAGCGGCCGCTTTTTAACTGCCGAGTCCGCCCGTAACAGCAGCCGGCCGCCCGTATTATCATATCACATCACATCATAAACCCTCCCAGCCCGGCTCCTTGCTCGCAGGCGGCCAAGCTGCGCTTTCTCTCTGCGCCAGAGGATCCCGGAGTGGCGTGGCGCTGTGGAGCTCTTCAGCCAGCCGACCAATCGGAGCCGAGAACGCAGGACGCTCGGGTGCACGGAAGGAGACGCAATCGCAATCAATATACCGGTGTTATTTTGCGACTCAGGTAATGGAATCACACATCATCCGACTCTTACGTCATACACAAGTCTGAGGAAAAATGCATGGCTTCTGGTGCTCGAGCACACCTGACTGTGATAAAAACAACAACAACAGAAAAGCCATTTCCAAATCTGACAACGTTGTTTTGCAACACCGAACACAGAAAAACTACAATTTGAAGCCAGTTTTATGATGAGTATTAAAATAACGATAAAAGAAGCCAGGGAGCCTTTAGGATCTTTTTTTTTTTAATGTGCGCATTTGACAACACAACATCCTCCTCACAGTGCATTAATTTTCCCTTTGGTTGGTTTATCACAAGCATGCAGTCTTTCTTTTACAACGGCAAGCCACACTGAACCGTTTAACCTAAAGACATAATTATATTATTTAAGGTTAAAATATAACATTCATGTGAAGCACTTCCTCAGTTTCAGAGGTTTAAAGTTGGCATTATTCTCTGCAGTAGACAGAAGATATCAGATACCTCATGATTAAATCCTTATTAGCAAGGAGGGAAATAAGTAACCACCTGATCCACCCAAAAGGCACATTTCTGGAGAACTTAGCAGAGAGAAGATTGTAAGAAACAAAACTGTAGTGTACAAAAACAAATGACAGATGGCTTCTTCTCTGATTCCAAGACCTTTTGCTCCACAGCTCTTTCTGACATAAAAAAATAACTCACATCTTTTAAAAACTAAATAAAACTTGTTTCTTTTTTGAGTATAAAAGCAATTCGCTCCGATTCAGACCTCACACACCGAACACACTTTGACCTTTCCCAGGTTTCTGAAAACTCATTCATACTTTGAAATACATTCCTCAATCTGTAATGCGGCTGGCTCTCGGTATTTATCCTATTCCTACAGTCCACTGGCAGCTTCTTCTCTCAGTGCTCGGAGAATGGAGATGGAGGGGTACGGAGGACAAAGATGGGAGCCCGCTGAGGCTCCCGGTGCTCCAGGAGTGAGGCAGGAGAGGGAGGGCGGTGGGTTGACTTGTGGAGGGAGTGACACAGCTTGACAGAGGAGAAAATGTCTTTGAGAAGCATGGAGCTGAATGGATGGACCGCAACACTGATTCTTTTGCTACAGATGGAGACAGAAAAATAAAAATAAAAGTATTATCACTGTTGTTTGGCTCACTGAAACTGTACTACAACAATGCAGTGACTAACATTAATGCACATTTTTTGCATCCTTACTATAGGTTTCATTAGGAGGCCTCAGTAATCTCTCAGCTTGCTTGTTCCCCGCTCGAGCGGCTTGTTTGTAAAATTGAATAGCTGTCCTCAAGTTCTGTTGCACAACAAAGCCGCTCTCATAGCAATTTCCCAAGAAGAGCTGAGCAGTGTCATCCTGAGAACAAAAGGAAACATGCAATTCAAGTAGGTAAACCTTCCAGGGCAAACTTTAAATGTACAGTCAGCAAAACCAGCCCTAAACGAATTGTAAAAACAGTAACTGATTATAATCTTTAACACAACTACACCAGAAAGTTGCAAAACATCTGTAACTGCAGATTTTTTTAATTATCAAAAACCAGGAGACTGTTGGAATAATCTTTTCCTATCAGATATCCCGACAACCTCCAGCATGATCGACTCTAAAAAGGGAGGCGATCTCTGAGATAAAGCATTGATTAAAGTCTAGAAACATCTAAAGGAAGCACTCACGCCACTCTCTGCTGCCATCTCCAGGTTCTGGATGGACTTACAACCATATTTCACTGTATCCTGGGCGTAGATGGAGGCCAGGCTGAGCTGAGCCTGAAGAGGAGAAATGGAAAGTTGATTTAATTCAATAAGGAAGCGCCAACATCAGCAAAAAACAAAAACAAAACCAAAAAAACCCCTGATACATGCTGATAGCAGTAAATGTGCTTGAATAACAATTAAGAGATGCTTAAAGATAGAAGGAAAAAAAGACTCCAGGTGGAGTTTGAGCCAGTTGTTTGATGCTTTCAGCTTATTTAATTTTAAAAGGCAAAAATCTTGCAATGTAAGAAAAAAATGAATATTATCTCTCAGTGCTCAGATAACAGAGGTGGAGAGAGCCTGCAGAGGTATCAATATCAGCATGTTAACAAATGCTTTACTTTCTCAGAGAAGTTTTGTTCCAGGGAAAAAAATATGAATGAAAAATTGTATTTACATTATCAGCTATTTGATTTCTACATTTTTCAAATGTAAGTGGGTACTTGCAAATGCAACATGCTGAATTCTTCTGTATTGAAAATGTTTTCAAGTTTGTTTGTTTTTTCTTTCAAATTACACAATATAATATATAAATGTACTAGAGTTGCAATGGTTCTCTGGGAGAAACTGATCATGACTTCTACCTTGGTCAGCCCAGCTGCAGCAGCTTGTTCCAGAAGGTCGATGGCTGTGCTCAGCTCCTCTGGACTCTGGTGCCCTCTGCTGGTCAGGAGCAGCTTTGCACAGCGGTACTGAGCTTGTCTGTGGCCACTCGCTGCTGCCTGCCTATAATAGTGCAGAGCCTTAAAGAGAAATCACAGGAGATATTACAATAATGCAATTAGGAAATTAAATATCAGAAGTAAACAATTCATGCTTAATTTTATACATTTACATGGTCCACAAAAGCAAAACTGTTTGCTACAAGAGTGATGGCCGGGGTCTCACCTTCTCCTTGTTCTTGCTCACTCCTCTACCTTTCTCATAGCACACCGCCACATTAAACTGGGCTTTGCTGTAGCCCTGCTGAGCTGCAGCGAGAAAACAGGTGAAAGCTTCCTGGTGGTTTTCCCTCTTGGCATTTTCTAGACCTGTTGTACACAAGGAGATATAGAACAGGAAATAAGGGAACATACAGGAGGAAAAAAAATAACCGTGCAAAGGCCATTTCATTTGACTCCAACAGCAGTATGTGTTAAGTTTATCTGATATATATGTTGTTTTTTTTAAGTGCGCTGATAAATAATGACCAATTATGTTGAGGACAACAGGAACGCAGACGTCTTCCACACGTCTGAGGTTCAGTGCTGCCGCTGCCAGCCTCTCTTCATCAGATAACATTTCCTGGAAACATTAAAGAGGATAAAAACACAATAATAAAGATAAGACAAAAGGTCAAGTCTGTTTTTTGAAAGTACAAAAAAACCCTTTCTTTAAAGTTGACAAACCAAATGATGAAGACTCACCTCATCACTGGTGTCGGGTTTCTCTGCCTTGTCTTGGCTGGCATCATCCTGCAGCGGACAGGGGGCTGACAGGATTCCATCCTCTACAAGTCAAGGAGGAAATACTTGTTGATTTTTCTATTTCATAAAATATAAATTAATAAAATGTATTTTTTTTAAGATACTTTTAAGCAATCTTTAAACTATGACAAGCACAGAACCAACCTGGTATAAGTGCATCCTGGATCAGGAGTTCCCTCTGGTGGTCAGAGATGGCAGTCAGCTGGTCCTGTGTGCTGCTGCTGTCACTGTCACTGCTCTGAGTTGGGGACTGATCTTGGTTCTGTCTCTCTAGCACCCCCTGCAGGCACAACACATTGCTTCCTCTGGGCAGGACATCATGTCTTGATACTGCGTAAAAAGAGCGAAAGCAACAAAATAGCCAGGACACAAGTTAAAAGATAGAAGTGGGGTTTTTTTGTGGAAACGGTTACATGTCCACTGTATGAAACTATTTTGCCAAGGGATCTGCCTCGTGTAAATCTACTCCACAGCTACAACAATGCAGAAGAACTCACAGATCTCTAGTAGGATGTGATAGCCACAGTTGTGTAGAGTGGAGGGGGCTGACAGGGCTCCGGGGCTTGGACTGGGCTCTGTGCTTGAGGAGAACTGGGAGTGGATCCTCCTGCAGAGCTGCATGAACAGAACTGCTGCTGCACCCTGCAGACAAACAAATGAGAACATCTGATGTAGTGCACCCTCGCCTGGAACGGCCAACCAAGTGTGACAGAGGTTTCTATTTCAGCTAAAACTCATGAGTAATCAGTCCATGTGTATAAAACATGAACATTTCAGAGACAGTGGACATACGTATTATGATAAAAGCATAGTGCAGCTATTGTTCTGCTGCAGCAACATGAGAGCAAAATGTCCTCCGGGGTAAACAGCTGGGTCTGACCTGCTGGCCCACTGATGTCTGCCATTGCTGTAGCTTAAAAAGCAGTTACAAAGTGAAACCACTGAGCTGCGCTAAAGGAGTCAGAACACACTGAGTGCAGATACTGTGGATTTCAGCAGTGTGTGCAGCAAACTGTGCAGCTCCGGTGTTGATGATGTTGATGTTTAGCAGTCGTTTTAGTGGCTTTTGTCTTCAGGAATGTTACCATCTGAATATATTAAATCAACAGCAGCCCTCACATGTGTCCTGACAACTTTCTTATTAGAACATGAAGGCAATTCCTGATAAAGTTAATGACACAGAAAAAGTGATGCAGGACATGCTAAGAAATATGTTTGGTTACATGTTTGTATTTTAAATGCAACAACACATGACTTACCCATCCCACAGCATCCAGAGCCGTGTAACGCGGAAACTCAGCATACTTGGACTGAAAGGTCCTCTGCTTCCTCCTCCTCTCTCCATCCTCCTCTTCCTGAGATCTGCAATAAACAAAGCAGAGAGTAATGAGAAAAAGAAGATTTGCACAAGATTCTGTGCAGCAGTCTGGTCAAAATATAAGTACACCCTTTCAACAGCTAGTACAACCACCTTTAGCAGCCGTGACTTGAATTGTTTTCTGTAGGACTTTATCAGTCTCTCACATCTTTGTGGAGGAATTATGGCCCACTCTTCTTCCTCCTTCTACTTCTACCGCTCACTGCATGTATTTATGCACAACTCTCTCACCACATCCCGCCACAGAAGCAGTTAAGGGTTTTTTTGTACAAAATCCTGTGAAAACTTTCTTTTCCAAATGTCTGTATTTCCAGTCTACTGTATTAAGGCACTGCATGAATTGGCTTTGTTTCTGTTCCCTTGACTTGCATTGTTCATACACCCACACCCACACACACACAAAGCAATTGCTTCTGGATGATGCAACCAGCTGAAAGGGCAGCAGCAAGGGCAAAATAGGTTCAAAGTGGGGCTAAAGAAACAGGAAAGGACAGCAATGAGGGCAGAGTCTGAGGTTTTACCCTATTTCAAAGGTTCTTTTTCGTCACCTGATGATACGGCCTGCATTTTGAGGGCAATAAAATTTGGACATCAAAGGGAGATGCTCAAAGCTCGCCTTGTAAAGTAAACAGGTAAAAGAAGAAAGGAGGCGTGGAGAGGAGGAGTACCTGTTGTCAGGGGAGTGTCGAGACGTGGAGAGGACAGCTGAGCTGTTGATGACCTCGTCCTCCACATGGTGGTTTTGGGACAGTCGCAGGGTGCTGTTGCCATGATATCGATGCAGAACTGAGCAGAAAGTTAGACAATGTAATTAGGAGACAGTCTCCTCAGAACTACAAAGCATTCTCTGTACCTTACTTATCACAGCCTAATTACTTCAGTTGTTTATAAGCATTGAGAGAGAGATTTTGCACCGCAGCTGGACCGCTATGCACTGAAACCACAATAACAACAACGCATTTCTAAAGAACTGACATTGCCTTTAATAAATTTTCTGAAACCTTTTTCTGAAGATCTAGATCCGATAATGAGCTAATTTTGGAAAATTAAAGCAAACTAAGACGTGGGCAGTGCAATCCAGACGGGAATCCAGATGTCTTGCCGTGTGGCACACACGACAGGTAGTGTTGGTGTATGGGAACTCTCCATAGCATTGACAATAAATGGATTAGCACGTTTTGCAACAGGAGCTAACCCTAGCTTTAGCTCCGTACAACAGATTAGTAACTTCAATAACCTCAGTTTTCTGTTAATAAACGCTTGGTAAACTCTGAAATGTTGATAATAATTGACGTCAGTGTAGAAAGAGAGAAGAAGAAAAAGGGGCGTTCTCGACTTTTCTCTCACCTCTTCCAACAAAACCGTGGAGCCTCCACATGGTTTGTCTCTAACGGCTCCTTTAAATGAAAGGTTATGTCCGCACTGGCCTGTTTAAGTTATCTGGGGTCCGTATGGCTCCATACCGCTAACGGATTTCTTCCAGCACTGGTGGTAAATAAAAACCTGTCACGAGTTACGCCGTAAAAATACCGACCCGGAAGTGGAGGGTGGCGGGGTTTACGCAATCGATGCATTTGCAGTTGCATCTTCACAGCACCCACTTGCGGTGTATGAGGGTATCACACTTTCAGACGCTTAGGTTTCTGGAAATTTGAGAAGTTAATTGTCATGTGATATTTTATTTCATTTTATAAAGAGAAAAACAATATATATATTTTTTGTGTTCATGAACTGAGTCACCCACAGTTTTTTGTATTGCAGGAACTGTGCACTGATATTATTATCATTTTTATTCGTACTGGACATCTCCTAGGTACTACATGAAGACTGCAGATTTGTATGAGGCCATATTATTGTTCTTCTCTTACACCATGTGAATGTACTGGATATTTTATTCATTGCTGTTCTATGTGTCTTAGTATGGACCATCTCTTTATTTCTCTTGTCGTTTCACAAACAACCTGCACTTTTTTATCTGGGGATACATGAAGATAAAATTGAATTACATTAACTGATTTTAATGCCGAGGCAAAATTATTACTTAAAGAAATGCAAATCTGTAATCACTGAAAATGATCTTCTTTTGCTCTTAACAGATGTTTTTAAAGGTTTATCATTTATCGATACTAGTTACTGTTGTTTCTATTGTTATAATCATTTTTGTTTTGTCTTTTTTTCTTTTTGTTACATTTTCTTTCATATTTTTTTTATTGATATGTCATGACTTTAAAGCCTAACTATAGTCAAGATCTGCAAGTGAGCTGTGGCTAGAAGTCCTGTGTACAGTGCAGTGCTTGATGGTATATTATAGCAATCTTAATATATCCTCACTGAATACAATGAAAAACATGTTTTGACATTGTGGGTAAGCAAAGAAGGCTTAGACTACAAGCAGTAACCTGAACAGAACTAGAACTAGAACTAGATCTGTTCTGCTTTATTTAGCTTTAGATTTGAGATGATTTTCTGCACAAAGACAATGTAGATTGAGACAAGCTGCAATGTTTAATCCTGGTGCTTGCATCAATAAGCCATGCACACATTCACAACAGATAACATTAATGCTTTCCTTGTAGTAGATCATAACACCATCCAAGAGACAGAAGAAGAAATGCTACTGCAGAATCCAGCCATCAGTGAGTAAATGAGTTAATCATTTACCACAACTTTAATTAAAACGCCTCCAATGAGTTGTGAAGTTAACTGACAGACCAGAGAGGACAAGGGGGGAGCACATGTACACTAGGAGATCAAAACACAACCAACAACAAAAACTCAATTGAAAGACACCCTCAATCATGTCACGGTTCTTGGTAAAGTTTTCTTTAATCTTAAGGTTCAGTGGCAACAAGACTTTGTAGAAAGACTATTATCTTTGCAGTACACTGGCAAAAGTGTGAGCTATATTTCATATTGCATCCACAGCAACACACTGCTTGACTTTTAAATAAGAGGGCACACGTTGCGATATTGACTGAATAAATAAGCCAATGGATGTGATACAGTCCATACTTCACAATTTATTAGTTTAATATTGCAGCAGGGCTTAAACATTTTTTAAATAATTCTAAAAATTACAAGTTTTTTAAAGAGTCTGCTCATTAGGAAAGCAAAAACTGACTTTTTAATGAAGTCCCTGCCTAACTGATAGTATCTGATTAAGGATTAACTGCACTATGGGCCTTTTTTATATTATTATTATTTTTGCATCTGTAGCACTTCTCTCACACACATCAGCACTTGTAAGACCTGGTTAAGATTTCCAAGGATCAGAGTGCCCTCTTGGTAAGGTGGTCTCATGAATAAGGAGAATAAGATGCTCCTGATCTGAATCATTGATGAATTGAGGGGCTGATCTAAGCAACCATCCAGAGCTCATCCTCATCAGTCACTCTGCAGGAGCGTTTGGCCTTCTCTGCCCTCCATGTTGATCAAACGGTGACGCACACCCCTGTGCTTTACTGGAAACCCACATCCTTCCCGTCAGATGGGTCTAAACAAGGGGCGGGAGGTAAGAGGTCTGCAATTGTAAAGACAGATTAAACTTTGAATAACTCACTCCCTGACCAGTTGCCATGGTGACAAAGTCTTCATGTCTTTCATTTACGATCCTCCTCAGGCAAATAAGTCTAGCCTGAAGTAGTTTGTAACGTTAGCAAGATCGCTGCACAGCCAGATAGTGTTTGCTGCTTCGCCTGGGGCCAGATTTGTCTTGGCAATATGGAAAAACATCAGGGTGAGCTGGAAGCACAGTCCCACAAGTGCTGACTAATTGAGCAGTTTGTTTTTGCTCATAATACAATCTGCACTTCAGCTCTCAAATGTGAGACATTTAAAGCAGTGAGGGGACTTAATAATAAGTGCTAAACAAATTCAGAAATCTCATTTGCTCTTTTATTTTGTCCATTTTAAACAGTTTATGACAGCAGAAACTTGCTTCACCGCTGTTATCTGATAGCTACATTTATTTTTAGAGATTCATGCTTTGTGTTACAGCAGTCCTAAGTATTTTTAGTGGTTCAAAGACTAATCAGAATCCGACTCGTATGAGTAGCTATTAAACGAAATACAGCACTGTGTAAAGGTTTTGAGCCACTCCCTCATTTCTTCATATTTTGCTTCCAGTGAGCCAGATTTCATTTTTTTTCCAGGTGTTAGAAGGTCTTTCAAAGTTATTCTTTGAACATTGGCTGCTTTTCCTTCATTTTTCACCTGATCCCACATGTTAAGCCACTTAACACAGACCTTTGACTCGTCCGAGCATGAAAAAGGTACCTAACCACAAAAATGAACAGAGATTGTTTCTTTACATAACAGACAGATTAGCAAGGAAGCTTTTTTAAACTGTATCTTTAGGTTTGTCACAAAATCCCATAATTTGTTCCCATATCTTTAGGTTAATCTTTGATAAAGATCAAAGATAATACAATTTGACAAGCTTAAATCAGTAATTTTACACCAGCAAGGTGATTCCCAGAGAGCTGTTAATTAAAATTTTTCCATATTTCAGCATGCTGTGCAATATGTCTTCAAAAGAAATCAGGGAAACAGTATCTGAAGGAAAATAGGACAAAATCCAACAAAAACCTGATACAGGATCTGAGAGATGCATATGAAGTAGTTACAAATGTGTTACCTGGAACAGTAAATGACACTACTGACACTAACGATGTGATCATACTTTGATACAGTATATATATGTTTTCATATCTTACAGTATTCTGTTGGTAGAGTTGCAGATAGTAGGACTTTTTCTAGTACAGACAGGAATTGAAAGCTTCTTTTGAAAAACTGCTGCATTACACCCCTTTGATCGCTTTCACCCCGACCTCTGGAATCTGAAGCCCCCTGTGTCTCATTTAGAGGACGGGGAGGGAGTGCAGACATGATCTGAGGTGGCTGGATGACCTGTTTATTTTGTTAGCTGTGTGCGTTGATGTGAAGCTGGATGTCAGGATGTGTGCGTGTGTGTCTGTGTGAGAGAGTTTTGTGTCCTGACTTATCATTGGACCTTGACTATCAATCCAGATAATCTGTGGACACTGAAGTGAGGATTACTGAGGATTTGTTCTGAGAAAAGTGAGCCTTACTTGAAGTTGTATTGTCTTAGCCTTTCTGCAGTCACTACGATAGAGCAGACACTGTGTGCCGGTGCAAAGAAGCTACTTTTATCCATCTGTGCAATGAAAGCCAAAGAGACAAGTCCTTCAAGGCTCCTAAAGCTTGAACGGGCAGAGAAAGAGTTTTGTGTACCAAACTAAGTGAAGGGGGCGGGGGATGTTTAAAAAAAAAAGACACAGGGGGTGTTTCTTGCCCCTCTCTCCCTTTTTTCTGTCCCTGTTGGTCTCCTTGGTCACACACATGCACACATACTCCTCGGAAACACACACACACACACACACACACACACACACACAAAACCACTGACAAGGGCTCAGTCCTGCTATGGCCACCACTACCACAGAGGAAAGCTCTCCAGTCCCGACCACTGTAGCACCCCAGCAGCCTGACTTGGATGACAGCCTAAAACCAAACTCAGAGGCAGAAGCTGAGCTGGGCGAGACCCAGTGTGACAGAGAGGAAAAAGAGGATGAGGAACATGAAGAAGTGGGAAGAAGCTGTGATTCGGAGCAGGAGAATACAAAAGGGAAGAGTTTGGACCCAGAGTGGGTGGAGGAGAGGTTCAGGATCGATAGGAAGAAGCTGGAGACCATGTTGTATGGTGAGTTAAATGGGATTATCAATTTTTATGGATGGAACTGTCAGTGCTATGTGCCTGAACTTCTGGGCTTTCTTATCGACTTCATTCTCACAGTCTGCCTTGAACTCTACAACATCTGAATTTTGTGTTCTTTTGAAACCTATCCTATCCTGTGTTCCTCATTGACCTTGTTATCTACCTGATCCCACGCGCCTCTGGGGGCCTCCAGCCGCCTGTGCCCTTGTTGTCGTCATCAGTAAACGCCATCCACTAAACCCCTGTTGCTGCATCATTGTGATTTATGACCTGCAATTGCTTATGCATTCGCAGGTCCTTTTGGCTATTATCATTCCCGTCTGTGAAGCAAAGGTAACTGCCTCTGTTAGTTATGGCTGCTTGGCGGGTTTATGACAAATGCCTCCCCTGTGTCGCCGGGGAAACTCTTTCTGACAGCGTGCCACCGCTGTAGACACAAGCTGATGTTTGCGCTTGATGGGAAAGTGCTTCAGCTCTGATAACCGCGGCTTGGTTTTTAATGCGCGCGCAGCTGGGACTTCTGCTTTTACTGCTGTTTGAGCAGCCTCAATCAGGCAGTAAACACCCCATCTCAACCCTTTAGGTAATAATCTGTCACACCACATTCAGGCCTTCACACTGATTTTCGTACATCCCCCTCCCTCCCCTTTGGTTTTGTACTTTAATTTTTTTTTCTTTTTGTTTGGGTAAAGTGGGAGGTATTTGCGTCAGCAAATGCCATTGATGTGATTAGTTGTCTCCAGGCTAATTTGTGGCTGCCTTTCCTAACCACCACCTTTTGCTCCACCCCATAGTGTTTTCTTCTCATTCCTCAGCTCTGGCCAGCGTAACCCGTAGTGATAAAAGGAGGGGGTTGAAGGCGTTCCTGGGGCTCCCCCTGAACCCTGTAAATGTCACCATGGAGCAATGGCCTTTTAAACTTGTTTATGTTCCCAGCAACCTCTTGTTCCACTGGCTTGACAAATTTCAGCCAAGTCAACATTGAAATGCAGACTTTGTGTTCACATGCGTCATATTGAACATTGCGTGGCGACCAATACAACCTGACAAATCTCTCTGCTGGGTTTTATTAGGGGTTTATTTTATCTTTATCTGCCTTGTTTTTACATTTGCCTACTTCTTCTTTCAGCTCCAAAGCATGAGGGTGCCGAGACGGGAGAGGAGTTTTTTGAGAGAGTAAGTGGCTCTACACACATTCAAACACTTTATTCATAAACCAAACAACTAATAATATTTGGCCATTTAATCACTAGTGTTTTAAAGCCTCATGGTGAAATTTATCTTAGACCAGTGAAAACATCCCTGCTGCAGTTTTATTACTTGTTGGATGCTCTTCATTCAGTGATTACAGATTTTATGGTGGTGATAATTGGAGGTGGAGGCAGCTTTGTATCCTAAGATCTGCTGTGTTCTCTGAATGTGTGTGTTCTCATTGTATCTGTTACGATCTTTCCTGCATAGAGTGATAGCAGCTTCTTTGTTTCTCACTCTCTTCTATTGTCCGTGCTTTCACAGGTAATGAGAGAAACTAACACTCAGGTGAAATGGCCATCCAAACTGAAGATAGGAGCCAAATCAAAGAAAGGTGGCAAATTCTTCATGTTCCGTTCACACCAAAATCAGTGCTCTTTGTTTTGTGTTTTTCCCACAGCTTTGTGTGTGTGTGTGTGTGTGTGAACAGAGATTTATCATTTTCCATCTATTGTTTCTAGATCCACACGTGAAGGTGGAAGGGAAGAGAGCTAATGTCCTGGAAGCCAAAAGGAAGATACTAGAAGTGTTGGAAACCAGGGTGAGGTTGCTGGTGCCTTAAATTTACAATGTCAAGAATCCATAGAGGAATGTAAGCTTTTAATAAAAGTAGTTTTATGTTTTTTTTTTTTATGTTAAGGCCAGTATTGAACTGAAATCTGCTCAAATAACCAGTGTTTATATAAAACCAGGTAAACAAGGTGACTCTAAAAATGGACGTGGCCTATACGGAGCATTCTCATGTGATTGGAAAAGGCGGAGGAAATATCAAAAAAGTGATGGAGGTCACATCCTGTCATATTCATTTCCCTGACTCCAACCGTCACAATGCTACTGGAGAGAAAAGCAACCAGGTAGGTGGCATTTTAATTCCACTAACTGCTGCCACTATGACAGGAAACTGAAAACCAATTTGTTTACATGTTATTTATTTATTAATTACCAGGTCTCCATCGCTGGGCCCGTAGAAGGCGTAGAGGAAGCCAGGAGGAGGATAAGAGTGAGTTGTCAATGTGTAATTTGAGCAAACTGCACAGAATAGATTTTTATTTGTCTCAACACTCAATATTTTCACTCCTGTCAGACGGAAAGATCAATAGAGTGATTAAGAGGATGGCTGACACAAAAAGGACAGGTATATCTGTCAATGCACTGCCTGTCTTGTCTCTGTCTTTGTTTCTCTCCCACCTCTTCATTATCCCTCCCTTCTGCGTCTCCTTCTCATCGAACCCTTGCCCTTCTTATCCCAGGACCTCCAGCCGCTATCCTTGACCTTTGACCTGCCAGTGAGTCTTGTGCCCCAGGCTCTGCCAGATCCGGGTTCACCACTTATCCAGCAGGTAGTACAGACTCTGGGGGTCAGTGTGAGCTTCAGGGCCATGCCACCCCAGCCTCAAGCCCAGCCGCCCTTTTATGGAAGCTGCTGCACCGTCTGGGGTCTGCAGGGCAATGCAGATGTTGTAAAGGTTAGCATTAAAGATTAAGGAGACTACTGGGTAATGAGGTTTAAGTATCATGTCGTGACTATATATACCATCACCTCACAGAAGGCGACCTGCATCTTGATGGACCTCCTGCTGGGAGCAGAGGTTGCAGGCGGTATTGTCAACAGCCAGCTGGACGTCACCTCCCAGCAGCACCTATTCCTGCTGGGACAGAATGGCGCTCACTTCCTGAGCGTTATGCACCAGACCCAGACCCAGATCATCCTACCGGACCTCAGCGCCCCTCAGAGTCCTCCCTCGCTGCTCCTTCAGGGCAGCCCTGATGGGGTTTGTCTGGCTAGGCAGCATCTCATGGTACAGCGGGGCTGTTTATTTTGTGTGCACATAACTGCTAAAAAACAATGCTGAGAAAACTTTGCTGCTTTTAATGTTTGACACTTTTACAATCTGTGTGATGTTTGCATATTTGTGTACACAATAGGACTGTCTGCCTGTGTGTTTGATGTTTGACATGCGTGAAGATGGGGAGGCCGATCCCTGTAAGCTAGCTCAGATGATGCGAAACCTTGGAGTCTTCATTAGCGTCAAGCCCAAAGTAAAACAGACCAGCAAGGTACATTTTACCTCGTGGCTCTGATGCTTATTGTTTGAGACACAACTGAAAAAAGAATGCTAATTTGATTGGGCTTTGTATTGATAAAAACTTGCCCTGAAATATTTCTTTGATTTTGAATGCAAAATATTCTCCCCTGTAGTTTTCTGCTGAGTTGAGTACTGATCTAAAAATCTGTGTTGGTTTATAATTGTCAGTCAGTTGTGGTGAAAGGTCTGGAAAGGAATATTTCCTGCCTCTATGAGGCCCGCCGTCTACTCCTGGGGCTGGATTCCTCTGAGACTGTTAAGATAGCTGAAATGACCCCTGGCTCTCTGCTACCTGGCAGTGGGCTGACCAATTACTGGCTCAATATGTTGCTGCAGCAGCTTCGCCTGTCTGAACAGGGTGAGAGCATTAACACATGTGATTTGTTTTTGCAATCAGAATAATTCTTTTTAAAATTTTTCTGCTTCATACTGATTCATTCATATCACCCTTCTTCTTGATGATCAGGCCCCGTGCCTGTTCCTGCTACAGAGATGCCGAACGGTACAAAGCCACGTCCCTCACCTCCACCAGGCCTCACCTCTCCCACTGAGGAGGGTAGGGTAGGGCCGAAGGGAACAGATGGTCGACCTCTGGAGAAGGTGTTTCACTGTTAATGTTCAAAATGACAAAACACAATGGGAAATTCTTCTGAAACTTTCCAATTCTCTTTTTCAGATTCTGGAAAATGAGGACCAGTTTGGTCAGCATGAGAGCTCTGAGTGTGTGGCGATGTCATCGTCTGAGACGTGTGACGCTTTGAAGAGCAGCATCAGCAGGATCGGACTGAATGGTCGGAGGGGGAGCCTTCAGGGTCCTGAAATTGCCAAGGTTTTCAGCCAGGGCAGGCGCCATTCAACAGGGCAGGTGTTAACATACAGGTGAGCGTTTTGCAGGTACACACACCTACTCTCTGATGACTCTTCATAATCTTTAAAGTCTTAACTTCTGGAAAATTCTTTTGTTGTTGTTTATACTTGCTCTACTTTGGTTTCTGTTTGATTTGATATAAATCAGCTCTACAGAGCGTGCAGTTTTAATGATGCAGCTCACATTTAACACACTCTATATTTAAACTGCACGATGACACTTTGAAAGAACTGCTGCAGCCAGGTGAAAGAAAGAGTTAGTAAGAACTCAAAGATTGCACAGAGCCATCACAGTTTCACCTAACCTTGCGTGCGTGTGTGTGTGTGTGTGCGCGCGCGTGTGTTCCTCCTGACTGTGCCAGACTGCTGAACGCAGACACTGAGGGGGGGAGGAGTGAGCGGAGGAACAGCCTGAGGAGAGATGTGACTCTGGCTCAAAATGTTCGCGCTGACTCATTCAAGGCTGAGGTGAGAAAAACAGGAGCTGCAGGTTTCTTCCTTGCTTGTTTCTTCACGAAGTTATGTACAGATCTGTGGCAGACATTTTGGTCACGGATGATGCTCAGTGGACAGATAATCACATCTCTGTAGGACAGTGGATGAGCGAACGCTGAAAATGTCACGTTAAACTGAAAATGGGAAGATCATTTTCTTTGTCACGGTCTATAATCTATTGATTTGCAGTTTGATTTTGAAAATTGGGTTCTCTCTTTGTTGGTCTCCCCTCTTATTTTTCTCCCATCTCACATACGCAAAGGTTATGCAAAGAAGGATTAACAAGTTTACTGCCACGGCAGCAGGACGTGTTTTCTTATGCAAGTGTTTGTTCCTGCTGTAAATTAGGTTCCCGCTATCCTCCCATCTCTCAGTAACCAAAGAAAAAAATTCAATTTCATGCATTATTTACCTACTCCATTTCCTGTTTGTACTTTGTAGGATTATGACTATGAAAAGAAGAAACTGCTGGCAACCAGAGGTTAGTCCTCCTAAATGTTTAATATTTCTTCCTGTCTTGCTGCGGTTTCAGAAACGTTCTGCAACAATGATTAGCACTGCTAAGCAAGCGTTCCTTCTTTTTTTATTGATTCACAGTTGCTGTTCTGCAGATAGTTGCATGAAAATAGATTTTGGTGAAGTATATTGTTGTTTTGCTCATCAGCACACTTTTTTGTTTTGTTTTCGGAGCTGAACAGGAGCAGGAATAATTTAGTTTTGCTGGTAACAATCACATGTTTTGCTCACATCATTGCTGGGAAAATACTTAATGTCAGTGGATTAAGCCAGATGAAGTAGGCTTTTAAGTTTATTCAAGCATGCTATAGGGGAGACACATTAATATCCCAAGCAGAAGTAGGGATTTGATAAAGGGGTCCCATTTCCGCAGTGCTCACTGCCAAGACAACTGATGAAGGGGGCCTGTTTATGGGCTGCAGTGTGCCAAAGTTATAATAGAGTAGCACTGGCACTCCCACTTAATTCACCAGGGGTAGATACACAATGCAGACAACCCACGCACACATGCATCCAGGAATGGTGCGTGTGCTCTCATACACAAGCGTGCGTGGACACACACGTAGCATCCCTCACGCAGAATGAGAGATACTGAAGAGATCTGCAGCCAAATGGTACCAAATTCCCTCAGTGTTCCTTTATGGGATTATGAATTAGCAGTTTGAATGGGCCATCTGCCTCACAGCCATTAAGACACCCGTATGCCAGGATATGAATGGGACATTTACGCCACAAATACACACAAAGACACCCGAATGAAAACCCACCAGTAATAATCCTGTTGATATTGCACTCTTTATGGAGTACTGTTGCAGTTTTTATCACACATTCACACATGGAAGAGGCCCAGGGTCACTTGTTTGTCGATTGAATGCGTATGCCAGTCTAAGTCTTAGCGCTCAGAGTTTTATTAAGTATGCCACATGCTGGCAAGAGAAGTAACACTGTTCGTGATTCATTATTTAACACATGAACCCAGCCTGCTCACATCAGAGTACCAAAGAAGACGTGGAAAACCTGCAAAGCATTTTTATGATAGACAGACTGCGGATATGAGTATTGATGCTTGCTGCAAAATCCATTTATGTGAATTTAAAGCTGTAAAGCTTTCTGAAAGTGTTTCCTTATTCACTTCTTTTGCCACAGCACTACTACAGTCAGACTTTCCGCATTGAACATGCAACGTGCTGCATTTATGTGAAAGCTGGCAATCAGATTTCAGACAACATCACAGACGGTAATGCTTTTGATACCAGTTGGTCCCAAAGTCACATTTTCTAACTCTGTGTTTATGTGTATTTATGTTAGCCATGCAGAGGAAGCCTATAGTCACAGAGGTCCGCACGCCCACAGACACGTGGAGTGGCCTTGGCTTCTCCAAGTCTATGCCAGCCGAGGCTGTAAAAGAGCTTCGCAACATCAGCAGACGCAACTACAAACCCTACCTGAGCACCGGTAATAACCAGCAACAGGTACAGATGAGCCTACTACTTACTTAAAAGCTGAAAAAATGGTCTCACAGATTAACATTTTGAGTTTTCGTTCAAAGTTATAGGTAGAGTTCATGATTTATAGGTACAGCTACTTTTGTTGGACTGAATTCAGTTGAAGCTTTTACTGCAGTGCAGTGAAACAAGCGCTGCCACAGTGGCCCTCTAACACAGTCTCATTTATTGGTTTTGCCCCCTAACAGTCTCGGGCATTTATCTCACTGTGTGGTAAGCACTGCCAATTTGTACGCTCAATTACCTGGAGTCTGATACCATCGGTGTGGTCAACACAGGCACTCTTTGGCAACCTGTTTACCTGAGCTGGTTCAGCTCATCTCCCCTGCTCTTTTAAAGCCTTTTGAATAGCTGCTCTCTGACTGCCCACTGGCCATTGATGTAGAAGCAGACTCACTTAGGATAATGAAAGCAAGAGGCATTTCTCCAATGAGTTCAATTTTCCTCTGAGACCCAGGCAACTGGGAGGAAGCATTTGCTATGCCCGCTGCATTGATAGATTCGAGTGAAGGACTTTTACTGTCACAGATCAGCCCACAGTGGCAAATAAGCTGGTTTAGAGACACGCTAAATGGATTTGGCTAAATCCTTGGATCTACAGGCATTAGGAAGTTTATGGCCACTTGCAGCTATTTGTCTCTGGGACAGAGACAGGGGAGAGATGACAGTAGGGCATGGTGGCAAAATGACACGATGATGCTATTGTGCAAAACGCTGTCAGAAGAAAGCAACATTAGCCTGTATAAGGGAACTTATTATAGATTCCCATATTTTCAGTTTGGATACAAGAACAGCAGTAACATCCACCTGGTTTTCAAACCTGTCAGACAAAGTGTCAGAGCAATACAAGAAAAAAAAAACAGACAGTGGATGAACGGAGGGGATGCACCAAGACCCAGTAAAAGATAAATAAGGAATATCTTTAACCTTGCATCATGCAAAGTTAATAGAGTCCAAGAGCAAAAATAGGTCCACTTTAATGCTGTTACTATCTCCTTCTAGTCTTGGGCTGCTCAGACAGGAAAGGTGGCTAATGGAAGCGACTCTGAGAACTGGAGGGACAGACGTGGATCCACATCTTCATCCCAGCCCATCTCTTCCTCTTCGTCCTCATCCTCATCTTCCCCATCCTCACCTCTGACTACTTTCTCCTCATCATCCTCTTTTCCTGCATTTGCCTCCTCAATGAACCGCAGTAGAAGCGACAAGCCCTGTAAGTCTGACCTCTGTGCACTCAGCTAAACAGAGATCACCTGCTCCCTGCTGCGTTTAACCTTTTCCTCTAAACTTTGGCCTCCGGTGTTCAGCGGAGAGCTTTGCGAGCAATGGCAGCAGCTACTTCGAAAGTGTGTGCTCACAGAGGAGGGGGTCGACCTGCAGTCAGCGGAGCCCCAGCCCCCACTTGACAGATGACCTGCCCGAGCTGCTCGGCCAGCTGGGCCTGCTCAAATACATCGATGTGTTTGAACAGCAAGAGGTAAACTCACACACAGAGTCGCACTTGATCATTTTTTGAAATCACTTTTTTTTTCATTCAGCTTGCAAACACAAGCCGAAAGAGTTAATGCATTATAAATGAGCATCATGATGCAACTTCGGTCTACACTCCTCTAGATCGACTATCAGACATTCCTCACTCTGTCTGATGAAGATCTGAAGGAAGTGGGTGTATCTACCTTTGGAGCAAGGCGCAAGATGTTATTAGCAATCTCAGGTGAATCTCTGAAGCCTCAGCCGGGATTTATGCCGTATCCGCTTCTCTCTCTGTTTTGGCAGTATGCTGTGCTCCTCTCCTCTTGTAAAATTGATTATTTTTCCTCTGATACAGAACTGAACAAAAGCAAGAGGAGGCTCTCGGATACACCTGCTGTGAAGTCTGGCTACCTGGAAGGTGGTGCTAGTGGTAGACTTCCACGAATCATGGATGTGGAAGCTGCAGCTCAGAGTAACCGCTGGTGAGGGAAGACGCCAAATATGTGGAGATATTCTAATGGGAAAATATACAACAATGATGATGCCAGTGCAAAAGTCTTACTAGCTCATTTACTACAAAGGGAGAGGTGCGAGATTATCCTGAGAAACTACAAAAATTATGTAAAACATTTAAACAGGGTGCCTTTCTTCTACAGCGTAACCCAAAGCTTTTTTTATATAATAATTCAAAACAAGGAGGCTTTCCATCCAAAACTCAGTTATGACAAGAAACGAACTACACAAAGCACACAGGAACAGGAGAAAATGTTGATTTTTTTTTTTTTGTCATAAAGTGCCTTTCTTATGCAAACTCTATATTTTGACCATATTAACCACAATCTTTATGCAACTGTAACATTTACCCAAGAAAAAAAACATGTCATAGTGATGATAATTAAAAAGTTGCTGTAAAAGACTGTTTTCTTTTATGAGAGTGAAAAAATAGTGAATGACATATTTAAAAAAAAAACACAACACGTCTATGGCCGGACTCAGTTATGTGTTCAACGCCTTAAATTGATAACCTCCTATGTCATCAGTGGAAATGTGTGAGGCAAGTAAAAACTGGGAGCAGACCACAAGAGGGCACTAGTGTCACACACAGTCTTCTTTTTACAAATTCACGTCACATTTGTGCTGCATGGAAAATAATGTCATTTGTTTCAAAGTGACAGCAGCATCACAGCTCCTGCTGGACAAGGTGGGGTTTGGTTTTGAATTATACAGGGCCTAGTATCAGATAAGACAAATGATTTAGAAACCATAAATACATTTATTTGTTTGAGGGTAATATGAAACTCCTATTATAGTGGTTTGCATCTTCTGACTTCTCGACAAAGAGTTTCAATTTGTTTTATCGCTACTCCCTGGAATGAAGCCAGTGCAGCCACTTTTTGCTACCTGTTAATATTATCTGCAGAAGGCTGCATGCAGCAAAATACGTGCCATCAGGGAGAGGGCGCTGACAGAAATGTGCAAATTTGGAATAGCAGTGCTGCTTATCACATGGAATTGAATGGGCCAAGATAGCTCCACTGGAGGGCATGAAGGGGTCTGATCTGTCTCGAGGCTCGACAAGCTGGTTGGTACAGTGGCAGCCAAGCATGAAAGAGAGCGTGAGTGCGATTGGTGGGCTGTGACAGATTAGGGGGAGATGATCCCTACTTATTACAATGTGTCTGCCAATTACATAGGCAGGCTTTAGACTGGTGATCCTCAAATCTGGTCCTTGGGCTCTGGAGGGATGCTGAATTTCTGTCCTGTCAGGTAGTTATTTGCAGTCCCCTGGGGTTGTGAGCGTGAATTGGTCCTTGATCACACAGCTAGAATGAAAACAACCTGGAAAAAAAATGAGCAGTGCTCTCATTCCTGAGGACTTTGGAGATCCACTTTGACTTTTAACATGTAAAGTGGCAATCTTGACTTATGGCCCAGTTAAATATGTAAAATGAAGGTATGAGTGACTCCAATAGCAGCTTGCCCACTTTAGAGAAGTCTGGTTTAGTACTGGACTTAGCTTGTCGATATTAATAACTTGTAGTATACCCTGCAGCTTTTAAATGGAAGCCCATGGATTTAACTGACGTGTATGTAGGGAACCTGATACCAACAAACAATCTAATTATTTCAGTATGAATGCATTCAAACATCACCACATCTTCATAAGCATCTCATCAATGAAACTACATGCATGGTGCTACATACAATCAGCTTCCTGTCATATTTTCCCCAGTGGGAAACTCCAAAACTGTGCAAATGACCTTTAAAACTACCAGTCTTTATTGTTACCAACACATACATGGCAAAAGATGGTGACTTATTAACCTGTGCTTGAGCCATGATGGCAGCTTTATCTGTTTTCTTCACAGCCATTAGATAAAGACAGAATGTAGGAATGCATCTGTGCCGCACTAGTGAGTTTCATAAAGTGGAGCAAATCCACATGTAGGACATTGTCTCCAAATGTGGGATGAGGGAAGAAAAATGCTGTGTAGTCCTACATAAATGATGACCCCTTGTCACTGTGGATCAGTCACATGGCCATTTACTGAATACATCTTGTGTGAATGTATGTATACGGGAAGCAGTTTTGGAAAATATGCTTTGTTACATTTTTGCCAAGTGTTAAATAACAATCTTTCAACTTCAATGTGAATCTCCATGCAAGCATCTTAATAAAAATTCACTAACAGAAAAACTACATGAAGAAACAAAGTATAGGTATAACATAAGGTTTTATGTGTTGGACAAGATCCTGACTAAAAGAAATTCCTTTTTTTGCTTTAACTCTTTAACTCCACCCAGGAGCTTGATTTCCATACGATAACTGCAGCCAACTGCATAAAGCCCCACTTGTGGCCATCACCGGTCTCTATGGAGACGCTGGGTGGATACGAGGATCCACCCAACAGGAAAAGTCATTTGGGGATAATAAAGAAGCAGCCAATAGAGAAACGAAACAGAGCAGTGAAGTGCCCTGAGGATAGAATGCAACCAAGCTTTCCCTTTTCTGAGATGAAGACAGAGCTCACTACAAGAGGAGTGAGTTTCAGTGGGAAAGCAGAAGAAAACAGAAACAATAATGAGACAGCATGTGAGTGGCTGACTGTGAGCCGTGGTGTGCAGTACACCACGTTAGCTGAAGTTCCTAAACAACCTTCCGTGTGTTCAAAATATCCATCATACTCCTGAACCCAGTGATACTTTGTCTGATTACTCCTTTTAGTAAAATGGCATCTGCACGAGTTGGAGTTCTGTTGCAGGTGGCTGGACGAACCCATGCTGTGACAAAAATTTCATAACAAAGATACCGAGATGTCTTCAAGCAAAAGCACAGAGTGAGAGGAAAGATGAAGAAAACAAGCCGATTTCACCTTAATTCTGAATAAACAAACCATTTCCTCCTTAAACATCACTCTGAATAACAGAAATTAAACACTTTATGTAACGGCTCTAAAGAGGAAGAGATGTTTTTCTGAAACTGCAAGGTCTTTCTCCTGAAGACAGACAAGCATGGCCTTGGTGCCACAGATGCTTAAGTAGATGCATTCCTACTTATGACTATATTTAAAGGTTTTCTTGGAGACCTTACCAAGGAGAGGAATCCCTGCATACAGGCAAGCTGTTTTGCATTTTATGTGAAAAAAATTAGCTATTATAATGCTATTTATTTGTAATAGGAATTTGAGCAAAATGTATTTTCGTTTTCTTTATGATTTGATAGACTGTGTTATCACTAGGGCGATCGTGGCTCAAGAGTTGGGAGTTCGCCTTGTAATCAGAAGGTTGCCGGTTCGAGCCCCGGCTTGGACAGCCCAGTTGTTATGTCCTTGGGCAAGACACTTCACCTACCGCCTACTAGCCGATGGCGCGATATGGCAGACTCGCTTCTGTCAGTCTGCCCTGCCCTGTTGTAGCAGGTGGTTCGTCCAGCCACCTGCTACAACTGTAGCTTGCCTCCACCAGTGTGTGAATGGGTGGATGACTGGGTGTGTAAAGTGCTTTGGGGTCCCTAGGGGGATCTAGTAAAAAGCGCTATACAAATACAGACCATTTACCACTAATTATTATTAAGGCTCCAGTGAAAGGAATAGCTGAGAGCCATATAGCACTGCAACTGGGAATATAGGCGGATACAGTAAAGACACAAGAAGCAGACATTTTCTTTCCAACTTTTCTCATGTAGCCTGATGACAGCAGAAGACGCACGAGCCAGGGTCCCAGAATCGGGTGATTATACACCCTCCACAGCTTCCAGCATAATTTGATGCACATAGTTAAGCCCATTGTCTATTCTGTGTGACAGAGAGTGCTGTGAACTGCTGAATAGGCTTTTTCAAGCCAGAAGATTCAGTTGTCCTTTTAGCTTCTGATTGTTGCTACAATGTGTTTTCAAAGTGCTGCGCAGGCTGTTTCAAGCCAGTGGGGTCAGCTGTCCCATTAGCCACTGATATTACAAAAACACTCATTAAGCTTTTATGTTCTTATGGGCACCGCTAGCTTTGTGATTCTCCTCTCTCAAAGGCAAGTGATAAGAGTATTTTCTGCAGCTACCATTTATGTCTGCTTCTAACAGGGACGACACTTTCTCAAGGTTGGAAAAGGTCAGTATTGATGGAGGGCTTTGATTGTAATACTGCAGCGAAATCCGGGCTTTGGAAAAAAAAAAAAAATCTTATGCAAATGTGTTTGTGGTTTCAAAGAGAGGCAAGAGATGTGTTTTTATTCATCACTTTTTTTTATCACGATTTTGTGAAATGAGATGAAACACATGACGTCCTGCCTAAAAGGTTTCATCACGGGGGAGCAAGAGACACATGGACGCAGACCTGTAAGGTTCAAAAGACACCCAAAGTGCCACTTTACTTAAATTCTCAAAGTTACAAATAAAAGTTCACGTAGTTGACATGGTGAAGATTTCAATTTCAAATCACTGAACATATCCAACGCTTTGACGCACAACTGAGCCTCTTCTTCTGCATGACTTCGTGTGTCCTCCCAGCTCAGGAGCAGCTTAGTGTCCATGCGCAGTCAAAAATCCTCAGCAGCCCTATTGACCAATTAGTAGAAGAATAGCTGGCTGAGAACCAACCGATTTGGACTGTAGGTTTTGCAGTTTGCTTTTCTTAACTGCTATCACACTTTGCAATGCAACTTCCTACCTCCTGAGATTGGGAGAAGAACCAAAAAGACACTAGACAGCATCAACATAGCAACAAAGTATTGTAGCAGCCAAATAGGCATCACTTTCTGTTTGAGATGCATAGAGCTAGACCTGGCCAGGTAAATCTCTCTTTTATAGAAACACGATGAGAAACATGCAACAACAACGACAATACATCATTAATCTCATTGTTTCCTGGGCTTCCTGGAACATTCAAGATCAACAAATATTTTACAATCCTCCTTAAAACAACAGAGAGAGAGTGAGAGAGAGAGGGAGAAGGAGCATCTCAGAGCCTTAAACTGTGGCAGCAATTTGCAGAAACATCATTGAACACCAGAAGGAGCCCGACGGTGGAACACACAATATGAAAATGAGCCGCTGATGGAGCAACAGGGAAGGTAGTCCATAGCCTGGCCTCCCTTAAGGAAACATATTTACATCCAATACATCAGCTAACATATCTGGGCTCATAGACTGACCAGAGATTCTGACATGGACATACAATGATAGGAGAAAGGGAGAACGACTGAAAGAAGATGGAACGAGTGACAGAGATAATAGAGTCCCTGTTAGAAGGTGTTTACGATCACAGGTTTGGGGGAACGTGGAGGCAGAAAGTGGACAGCTCGAGCAGAATTCTAAAAGGGGCTTGACAGTTGTTGAAACCTAATAGTCTCTCTATTTTCTGTCTGAGGACAGAGTGAAACGCTTGAAAATGAAGAGGTCAGATGAGGTTCACTGAAGAGAGAGATTTGGATGAGAGACAGAGATTGCAGTAGCAGGTTGAGGGGCCAGGAGATGGACTGCTGCCAAGGTAACTGGAGGAAGAGACATTGGAATGGCTTTAGATCTGTGCTGAGTTAACGGAGTTTCCTGGTCAGCTGATGGCAAAGGAAAATGGAGCGGAGCTACCAAACGTAGCCGATTTCGTCATCCTTGTCCTCTTCCTCGTCCTCGTCGTCCTCGATGGTCCCTCGGGGATGGATGCGGCCCCGTCTCTTCTTCTGCCGGCTCCGACCGGTCTGTGATGGCTCCTCTTCTTGATCGTCGAGGAGTATGACCGCACCGCCGCTGCCAAAATCCCCCGATGTCTCCTGATCCTCATCTGTAGAGAGAGAAAAACATAATAAAGAGATTACACAGATATCCCCAGATTAACATTAATTATGATATATTAATGATTTCCCAGATTATAAATTCTTTGCCAGTGGGCTCCCTGAAACTTGAAAGCCTACTGGAAGTAACCCTTCCAGCACTTTTCTGAACTGACAGGTTTCTGTCATATTTAAGGCCTGCTTACATAACAAAATTAGTGGGTTTGCTTCGGCAGTTAGCAAGGGTGGTCTACGCTTCTGCAGCTACCTTTGGAAAAACCCGGAAACTATGCTAATAGTCATCAAACCACATCTTTATTGATATATACAGAGGTGTCAAGACTTTCATTAGAGGGCACAGGAGGTCATGATGCAAAACAAAACATTCAGTGTAACACTTCACCCCCAAAGACCTTCAGAACTAATTCCACTCTCATTAGCTCCAGCCTTATTTTGTTTTGCACTAATTGCTAATGTTAGCAATTAGCCTGGGTGTAAACTCTTGAAATAGGGCACAGAATCAGAGTAGGCCATCATGAGCTAACTCTTTCCCTAACCAATACATTCTTTTCAGGGGAGCAAATAATCTACTAGAAAAAATAAATGAAAAAACAACAACTTTTGCTTTCTGTTGATTTACCCAACAAACAACATGCGGCTACAGGGAGTTGATTATACTGGATGGTTTTAGTGGTGTTTGGTTAATGGGAGGCTAATGCTGAATCCAGTGGAGCTACAGTGTGAACAGGAGTCATTATCAGCTTCTGCCTCGAGCATTTTTTGAAGCTCGAACTTCAAATTAGTCTGTGTTCAAAACAGCCTATTTACACCTGGGTACAACTGCGCTGTGGTTGAGTGGCACTTACGCTGTTAAAATCAGTTTGGTGTCCTTGTGTTCAGGCTATTGAGTGGAGAGCTGCTGCATTGCTACCTGTTTGTTCTACGCAGGCCAGAATGGGAGAACTCCAGGCAACCCCCGCCTCAGGCCACTCAGCCAGAGTTAGATGAGCTTGTTAGGACTGGTGTTGTCTACGCGTGTGCATGTGTGCATGTGTGCATGGAGGCTGGACGGACATCAATACTGGAACCTGCATTTACTGGTTTTCGACTAGACTGGCATCCGTGCGAGGTGCAATCTGCCAGTGAGTTGGCTGTTTGATTGGTAATTAGTATGTCTGCCTGGATTCTTTCCTCCTAATTATTGTTCTTTTTTCCACAGTGCAATTGATTTGTAGCAAAGTGCTTTTATTGGCTTTTTGACCATTTCATTTGAATTTCCATGGCTGACTTGTTAGGTATCACTATAACATGTCAAAAAACTTAATCTTGTATATTCTTTGTCAAAATATAATGCAATAGGCAGTAGTTTATTTGTTTATTCTCCCCTGTGAGGTACGCCTCAGCACTGCTTCAAATTCATATTCATAACAGATCTTTTGACATTGCTCCCTGCTGACAAGTGTGACAAATTTTCTGTCTTGACTTGCAAGATGCTGGTGTTTTATCAGAGGTACACGAGCAGGATATCAGAGGCAGATAGAATCAGGCATATTAGAAACAGCTGAATTGGCTCCAGAGGCATGCCTAATGTTATCTATTTCCTAAATGATAACTGATCCATAGATACCGGTACAGATAGAGACACACGGGGAGAATTACTGAGCAAAGAAAGAGAACAAAGTTGCAGCTGCAGTGCTCTCTGTGTGTCAGTGTTGTAAAGAAGAGATCGGCAGGCTTTCTAATTTGTAGAAGATTACAAATGAAACAAAAAAGACAGATGTTCAAGCAGACAACGTGGATCAAAGCACTAACACAGAAAGAAGGTCAGAGAAATGGAGGAATAACAGAGCAAACTGAAGAATATCTACATGTGTGGCTTGGTCTTACCACAGTTGGGATTGCCTTGTTTTCTAGAGCCAGCTATCTCGTTGCCATATTTGTCCACACACCAACACTGGCCAGTGCTGCCGTGACACTGAGTTGGTTTGAAGTAGCCCTCGTCAGTACAACGGGGAATATAAGTGCCTGGAGACGAGCAAAGAAAAGCAGGAGGAAATGAGAAGGAATGACGAAAAGTCACAGAAAGTTATAGAAAGCTGCTGGAACGGTTAAACAGACAAAAATTAAAAATAAAATCTGAGCATATAATGCAAACTCTGCTCAGCAGAGGTTACATGTACACGTCCTCAACTTGCAGCAAAGGTTCTTGTGTATTCACACAGGGAGGGAGATCAACAATCAATTACTGCTGTGAAGGTTGCAGACAGGAACCATACATTCTGCTTAAGGAAAAGCAGTCGCTTGATAACACACATCCACAAACGCACACACCTATTTTCTCTTACCTTCATTTGACCCTGTCCCAGCTCGTTTTTCAAGCTGTTTTGTAGTGAGCTGAAACACTACACGATCTGCTCAATGGGTACAGATGACATGTGTACAAAGTGCCTGGATGTGCTTTATAGTGCTGGTGCAATATCTCCTTTTTTCCCCTACTCGAAAATATTTATTAAAAGAAATCCAACTGCCATTTCACTCTGTGGTCGTGAGTTTTCCTCCAAGGGCATTTAAAGGAGCGAGCAACTGACAGCTGCCACTTCAGACTGACCTATGAGGCTCTTTCTTCGACTTTGACTCTGGATCCTGCTCTTCTCAGTTTGACAAGGCAGTCCTACAACAACAGAAGAAAGTCAGTATCATTAAATTGAAAACTGAAACAGCTCTAGTTGTATCTTAGATTATAGTTAATAATCACTCAAACCTGTTTCCCTCCACTAACAGCTTAGTGACATATTATACTGGAGACATCCTCCTTTGCTATCAGGCTCAATACCCATTATCCTTACATTCACTATTGATTTACAGTCCTTGAATGACGTGACTATTTATCCTTCTTAATACATTATTAATTAAAAACATGTTTTTATTAGTACTCCATTACTAACATTTAGTTCATTACATTATATCAGAACTACTGTAACTGGTCTTAAATGAGGTAATGCAGGCAACTCGTATCTGTGTCACTTAAGCTTTCTTTCCTTCCTTACTTATTCATATGTTCCCTCCTTCTTTTATCCCTTTATCTTTCATCCCCCTTTCCTCACCATCGGGCTTCTGGAAACAGTAGCACCACTCGTTATTAGAAAGCTTGCCATCCTTGAACGAATCACAGGAGTTGAAGAGAGGCTTCATGCACAGTTCATACTTGTCAAGGTAGATGGCACTCAGTTCCGACTGGTCCAGGAGTAGGTCAAAGTTCATGTCTAGCTTGTTGAACATCCAGCCCAGTGAGTCCTTACAAATGGGCAGGATGCTTGTATCAAAGTCTAGAGAAGAAAAAATAGAGACGCAAAAAAGAAAAAAAGGAAAAAAAAATCACATCTGATACTGCAGAACATGTCCAAGTCACCGACATTTCCTTTTTTTAAAGTAACACACTGAGTTTCGAGTTCGAGTATGTGCGCAAGAGTGTTTTCAGCGGCAGAGAGCTGAGATGGGTTCAGACTAGAGATGGCACGATACCACTTTTTATGTCCGATACCGATATCTTAAATTTGGATATCGTCCGATACCGATATAGTGTGTTTTTTAATAAATAAAACTTTTTTAAAAATATCTTGCTGCATTTTGTATAAGTTCAAACTCAAAAAAACCCCCACTAAAGCTATTCTGTTATACCTGTATGCAAAAAATACACTGCACCCAAAATATTTCATAGTTCAGCAATACTGATCAATCTAATAAACTTAAACCTACTTTATCCTTCCTATTCTGGTATTTTAAAGAGTAAGCAACCTAACTAATAGGGTTGCAAACTCCCAGCAAAAAAATAAAAAATAGGGAACCACCCTCCACCTCATGATGCTTAATCGACGTAATCAACTTTAATTTGATGCAGTGTGAAAAAAATGCACAGAAATCAATTATTTTTCAAGAATAATTAAAGAGATTCAACATCTTTCTTCAACAGAATTGCAGACTGCACAGATGGTATCTTCCCAAAGGAAAAAGTACTATAGCTTACTAGGGTATATTAGACTTAATAGTTACTATATACAGTAATGGACTTCTTTTTTTACATCAGATTAAAACTTTGGGTGTAAGATTCAGATAATTAATTATTAAAAGCTAGACATTTTAAATGAGAATAAGAAAGAATAGTATGTCTTTGTGCCCCCTTTTCCCTGTTCATGCCCTATCGGCCCCCCTGGCTAAACTTTGCTAGATCCGCCCCTGCACAGTTACCAGCCGTCAGCTACGTAGAAAAAGATCCTGGTGTAGAAAGTAATATTAAATAAATTGTAACAACAGCTTATCAAGGTTAAACGTGCTGCTGTTGTTCAGCCGCTGGTTTCCTCTTTCTGGCGCGAAGTGGGCGATAAACAAACAAGAGAGACGGACTGACGACAGAAAAGCCGATCAGCTGATCATTGATCAGTTTCACGATTGAAGTAGCAGCAGGAGAGAGAGAGAGAGACAGTCGCTCCATATATTGGTTGTTAAGCTTAACGCAGGAATGCTTTACAAACATTCAGAGATGAACTTACACACTTGCTTTACTTCTCTCTGGGATAACTTTCTCGGAGATGAAATGCTCAACCAGACCACCGACAGATCTGGCACGCCACAGCCGCTCTATCACGTGATGCATACTGCTCTGACGTGCTAAGGTTATGAGCCGAGTTATGCCATGTCGCAAGTTTTGTGAGGTGCTTTTTTGATATTTAATGGATCGGATTACATTTTTTATTTCTCTCCGATATCCGATACAGTAATTTAGGTCAGTATCGGACCGATACCGATACGTAATATCGGATCGGTCCATCTCTAGTTCAGACATGTTGACATTACAGAGAACAGAGCAGGGTCACTGTCAACATCAGTGCTAGCCCTCATGAGAACTGAAAAAAAGCATGACTTTTCAGCAGCTACTGGGTACACACACGCACACACACACAGGCACACGGCATGGGGATGTACTCACGTCCAGTGGTGGAGTCAAAGCTGTCAGAGGATTTGAGGTCTCTGTTGGCATCGAGGTGGAGAACTCCGAACCAGTCCTTCAGTCTGGCAGAGAGACTGTGAAGCTCTGTATCAGTGCAAGCTGCAGAAACACACACACACAGACACACAAAATAATGAGGAAAAGGGAAGCTGTCAATCTACTGCTGTCATCTGAGTAAAAAAAAACAGCTCTTTTTCTTGCTCCTCATCAAACTTTCATTCCATTTCTGCTGTGTACTTTTCCTTTGTATTCTTTCCTTTCTTTTGTCTCGTCCAACTTTTCTCCTTGAGCAAACACAGTGGGGTGATAACGCATACTCAAATACTGGTTACCATAGGAACACAATCTGACATGCACATATGCACATACACACATGTACAGTATACATATTGTTATTTCCATGGCTCTTAGCATTTCTGTCCAGTTTCATTTAGCATTCGTTCAGAGTTCAGATGAATGACTTTATCTTTGCAGGAAAAGACACAATCTCACACACATACACCATACCAGTGGAGGTCTGTCATGCCACTTTGCCTTCATAGTAAAACAAGAAAAAAGAAAAGAATAGTTGTGTCTGCATTAGATGCCACTTTATTGTTGCAATTTTAAGATAAATGCATGTGTTTCTATTAGGGCTGCCACAAACGATTATTTTGATAGTCGACTAGTCACCGATTATTTTTGCGATTAGTCGACTAATCAGAGTCGACAATGCATCCATTGGACGTAAAACGTACAGCTTATTGCACCAGCATGCATCTGCTCTTATATAACTATCATTAGCTTACAGCTTTAAGTGTTTAAGCTATGTGCTAACTCAAAATAAAGGCAAGATGATAGTTTATTAAATTTTAATGAAATTTACAGATTGTTTCGGTGAAGTTTAATAAACTCCTTGCTACTTAAAATATAACAGGACACCGGAGTATATTCTTGAGCATCTCACACTTCTGATAATCAGTTGTCTGCTTGACATTTATTCAGCTGTGTAAAAACTATAACTTTAATCTCAGCCAAACCGATTTACTCAGGAACAAATAAAATACTGAAAAAAGCCAAACAATAACATTTTTAAGTTATCTAAGTGACTTATATATGTTTAACCTGACTAGCGAAAGACGGCGGTGGGTTTGAAAACGATTTGCCCGGAGTCCGGGATTCTCACCGGCTCTAGTGAGCTTTGCCCCTGGCTAGCTATCGAGCTAGTGGGTAACGCTTTTCAAAATATGTGGTGTCTTGATAAACTGAGCAGATATTTGAGGTTTACACAGTTACATTCTCGTCTGAAAATATGTTAAACGTTTATTTTGTGACCCAGAAAGAATAATAAGAGTAATATTAAAACTAACTAGCTGCTGCCATTGTTGGAAACTGAGCTAGGCTGCGCTATGAATTCTGGGACAAAGCTACTTCTTCTTCTTCGGGGTTTAACGGCAGCTGGCATCCTTGTACATGCAGTGCTGCCATCTTCTGTTTCAGTCCGTTATTACACTCTTAAATCCTACTACTCATTCCTGCGTCTTTTGTGATCTTACAAAGCTTCAAACGACGCATCGACTATTAAATCAGTCATCGACGATTTTGATAGTCGACGTAATCGTGACTAGTTGACTAATCGTGGCAGCCCTAGTTTCTATCTTTGTGCATGATCGCTCGCATCTGTGCAAATGCAAAGAAAGTTCACCCAGCACTGTCACCCATTTTGATGCTTTAATGACAGAGAGCATCAACTGAATTTCCCTAATTTGAGTCATAAACAACAAGAAAGAAACCTCTCGTTGCTTCAGCCCCGTGGGACAGACATGGTTGGACTGCAATTCAAGCAGACCTCTGCCTCTGCCTGTCTCATTCTGCATCTTTGTGTGTCAATCTTCTGCGCCTGATTGACACATTTGTTTCTCATTTTCTTTCGTCTGAGAGTTTGATAAATGTGCCTAGAGGACAACAGCCATTCGGCATCTCGAACCATCATTACCGATCAAAATCCTTCAGCTTTGTCGTGTAGCACAGACGATCCACAGAGGAAGGTTGTTGACAATCCTGTTGCACGTGGCTTTCCTTTGATACAATCGTTCTTTTTCTAGTGTTTACATCTGAAGATAGAAAACTGAGAAAATCTTCTGAATGTTTGAAATGTGAACGCCTAAATGGACCAAAATCACTCATCCACACACGCACACAAGGACTTGCACTTAAATAAAGAGAAGACCTGAATCACACTTTGCTGTCAGTGGATTAAGATGTCAGCAAACATGGGATCAAAAGGATATGAGCACATCACACACACAAGCAAAGTGTAAACACTCCTCAGCGTCAGTGGTAGTTTATAAGCACATATTTCTGGCATCTTGCTTTTAGCTGAGCCACACTCAACATCCTGTATTCATGCATTCTTGTCAGGTCATGCACACATGGAGATACACCTGTACATACTGCATTTTACAGTAATAGTTTGGAATTGTGCACATCTTCCTCCATAAAAGATGTTCTTAGTAAAAGAGGATGAAAAATACTTGTCTGACTGAATTCATGTGTACATGTGCGTAACTACGTATGTGTGAGTGTGTGCCTTCAGGACCAGACAGATAACATTTCACAGCACTCTTCATTTCCACAGTCTGGAAAGAGAGAACAAAATACCAACAGCTAAACATCATCTCTCCTCAGCGATTCTCAGTCGGTAGCACGTCGCCCGTTCGAAGCTCAAACCTCTGGAAGGTTTGTCCCTGCCTGATCCTTTATGTGACTGCACTGCATTCCTACATCGTCTCTGCCCTTCATCGTCTTGCTCTCTGTTCCCTCTCATTGCTTTTTGTATCACTCTTTGCTTTTCTGATTCTTTTGTTGCCTTTGAGACTTGCTGATTTCTCTCGATTGCTCGTTCATTTCCAATTCTCTAACTCTGTCGATTTTCAAGATTCAATATAAGCCACTTATCACACCTGGCTGTGGCTAAGCCAGTTTCTTTTTATGACGAAGAAGAAGGCCACTTTGATATGTCCGACTCTCTTTATTTCTTTCTCTCACCTAAATTGCTTTGAGTGCTTCATTTCCCATTTCTCTCCTTGTACATCCCCCTACAGACTCTAAAGATTTAAGCGTTTCTTTAACAGTTTTTACCTTTGATATCCACTCCCTCTATCGCTTTCCATCTTATTGTACACTTTTTCTGACTTCACTACACTCATCTTTTCCTCTCAAAGTTTCTAGACTTGGCACTATGGCTCAGAATGAGTCTAGATGGACTCTTATCTTTTTATTTTGTCTGCATTGTTGAAATAGTGTCTGATAATTCCAGCACTGCTGAGTGCATAAGGAGCCTTTTCAGAGGGCGTTAAGTTAGAAAGCTGAAAATATTCACATATACATCCAATGCAGAGAGTTATAAAGGCCTGTTCTTACACTTTTCTATGTTAACAGAATACATTACTGTGCAAAAGTCTTGAGCCACTCTTTCAATCAATCCCACACTGGTAACCAGTCCGGGGACTGGTGAGGCCAGTCCATGACACTTATAACTCCATTGTGTAGTTTTTCTATCCAGGTATGTTTTTACTGCACTGTTGGTGTGTTTGAGGTCATTATCACGATGAAAAAAGAAACTGTTGCCAGTCTCATATTTTCTAGATCAGCGGTCTCCAACCTTTTTTGCGCCACAGACCAGTTTAACTCCAACAATATTTTCATGGACATACTTTAAGGTAAATAAGGTAAATACAACAAAATAAAACCAGCACCAGTACAAAAAAGGGAACATTTATTCATAAAACACATGGGAAAAGACCCAGGGAAACCGAGTTAATGATAAAAATTATTTTAAAAAAATGACAAATACCGATAAAAACCTTGAAAACTATACATTTCACACCCAAGTCTCAACTCTCATGGCCCAGTACCAAATGACTCGGCCCGGGGGTTGGGGAACGCTGTTCTAGATGGTATTGCATGATGGATCAAAATCTGCCACCTCTTATTTTATCCACTTGTAGATTTTCCTTACATTTTTTAAGGGCACGTGACACACCATGCTGAGGTACATCAGCTTGTTACTGTAAAATACTATTTTATGTCTAACTATGTGATTGTGCACATTTTTCATAGATTTGACTACAAAAATTGGGACAAATTAAGGGTTTTGTGCCAAAAGATACAATTTAACATTTGTCTGTTATGTTTAGAGACAACACCCATTCATTCCTTGAGGTAGGTCTATTTTTAAGCTTCCATTCCTCTGTAAATGTCAGCTATAAGGACTGAAAATGAAACAGAAAGAAAGGCAAGAAAGTCTGGGTCTATGAAAGCAAAGTATAAAGAAATGATGTGTGGCTCAAATTTTTGCACAGCACTGCACATCATATTAACATTAACATTTGTATAAAAGCTAAATTTTAATGGGTTGTTCCTGTAGTCGTTGTATTTACTTCTTTTCACTTACAAAATCAAAAGCCATGTAGGCCAAATCTATCCCTGGATACTTTATAACTGTCTAAGGTTCTCAGTTTTCCCCCCTCTTTTCATTAAGTTGTCAGGATTTTTCCATTGTGCATTTTCATAAAGAAAGTTTGCTGACAGCATCCATCAGTTCAGGTAGTTTCCAAAGAGTTTTGTATGTGATACTGCAGAACTATGACTAAGCAGCAATGCAGTCCTTGATTTCCTTGTGAAATCATAACTGATGCAACAGGTGTGAGAAAAACAAAGCTGAAAAGTTTTGCACCTTATCAGCTTCAAGAAACTGGAAGATCTCTTTGGTGGCTTTTATATTTTAGCAGCAAATTTAACTCTTACTTATCACAGTGCAGAGTGACAAAAAAAGGCAGAAGTGGGCAGAATAAATAAAAACCTTTGGGTAAATAGCTACTTTGTCAAATCTCAACAACTAAGAGCAAAATGTGCACTCTACTTTAAATAATAAACCAGACAACTGCTTTCCATCTGTTCTTAGGTGGTGTGGAGACTGCAGTGTCAGATTTGTCAAAGCCCCACTCTAACCTATCAAAGAGAGTTTGACGAGGAACCTTTACAGCGGATGAAGCAGACAGAGGCAACAAGTCAGCCAGCCAGACACTCACACACACAGACACACGCACATATATAGAGGCAGCGTTCTCACATGAGACGCCATCGATCATAGCTGTGGGTCAAATATCAACCACTGAATCGTGGCTTAGAATCACCATCTATCCTTCTTCCTTCCTTCTGCTTTCCCTCTCACCCACCACATCCTCACATCTGCTGTCTTTCATGTCTGCGAACCTGGATGAAAATCTGGCACCTAACTAAAAAAAAATATCACAGTCTACGAGTCCTTCACAGACTGATTCAGAGGAAAACTACCTGCTGAATGTGGAAAAGCAAAGTTAAAACTGAAATCCATCACAGAAGATAGAGAAATGGACAAATGAAAAAGTGTGTTGAACAACATTATCTTAGATAGTGGCAGTGAAATAAAAAATGAAAATGAAATCAAACACTAGCTGGACATTTTAAAGAGGCTGAATTGCTTCATTATGGTTAAAGTTTGGTTTATGTGTTGTCTCACTGGGAATTACAGTTTTCTTTTCTTTCTTTTTACACCTTAAAAGCTCAAATTTCAGCTGTAATCTTTTAAATTGAAGTGTACTACACTGCTACTAAACACCATGACAACAACGATAGCACTGTTTGTGTCCTTTAATTATTATTTTCCCACCACACATACATATAAATATATATATATTTATGTGCACACTGGATGAACACGGGCAGCTCCAAAGAAGACTGGTTTGTGGGTATTCTCGGTGATGCCACTTTAAACATTTTCATTTGTGTTTACAGATGTGTTTTGTTGACTTGTCGTACTAATTATCCCTGAAAAACTTTATTATGTGCCTGACAAAAAAATGCAATGTCCTGGTAGCTCACATAGCTAAATGGTAGTAGCCAAGTTTCAAGGAACCATTACAACTAAAAAACAATGATCTCTCAGTATAAAAGAATAATATATAGTTTGTGTAATTAGTCGGTAAATGTCACAATGCCCATGATTGAATGTTAGCCACTTGAAGACAAATGTGCTAATTAATAGAGGTGGGAATCACCATACATCCCACGATACGATATTATCACAATACTTAATGCACGATACGATATTATTGCAATTTTTTAAAATATTTTGCGATATTCAGATTCTGTACATAAAGGTAAACTTTATCAATATTCATTTTATCTAATATCAAAGTCTCGCACTCAGTCTTTCTCTCATTTCAGTCAGTTTTAATGTTGACAAACTGAACGGTTTGTATTACAGTCTAGTCCAACTTAATTAAATGCAACCATCTGGTACAATTATAGCTATTCTGAACTATGCAATTTATGAAAACTATGCAGCCCCTTCAGCAACTGAAGAATTTGAAAGTAAATTAAAACAAAATATAATTTTACATTAAATAAAAAAGTTTTAAACTTAATTAAAATAAAAAATGTCTTAAATTAAAATAAGTAAACTGTCATGTTTATTGCTGCCAAAAAAAAGTTAATCTTTTGCTCAGAAAAAGGATCAACATGCTCTGAAGTCAGAGCATGTTCCATTCCACAAAAACTTTTTTTTGTAATAAAATATCGATTTCTGCTGTCCCTGTATCGATACATTATTAGCAAACAAAATATCACGATACTACACAGTATCGATTTTTTCTCACACCCCTACTAATTAACTAGATTTAAAAAAAAAAAGGGGGGGGAAAAATCCCTGCATGAGTGCTTAAAATTTCAACATCTACTGCCTTCAGACTTTAATCTTACAAAACTGATGCATGAAAATGCAAAATACTGTGTGCGTTTTTCTGTGCTAAACAAGCCCTTAAATGTCTCTTATGCAATGACAACAGTGAAGACAAAGGCGAGGCAAAGCTATTGAATTTAATTCAATTCAGGTTTATTTATACAAACCACAACAATCACCTCAAGGTGCTTTATACTGTAAGGTTCTGAAAACAACCCGTAACGATCAAACAAACCCCTATGAGCGAGCACTTTGTGACAGTGGGAAGGAACAACTCCCTTTAACGGGAAGAAACATCCACAAAAGGAGAAGAGAAAAGACAAAGAGAGCATAGTTCTCCTAAATCTTCTAGAAATATTCTCCCATACTCATCTGTGCACTTTTGCACTATCACCAGATGTTAGAGTTGTTACTTTCATTAGGAGGAGATTGAGCAGAACTTTCCCAAATTACATATGTCAAACCCTCCAGGGCAGTTTAGGTCATGAGATAAATGTGTGTGCCAGACGTTCTGAGATACAACTCCAAATATCAAGAGAAATTAGGCCTTGAGGTCCTCTGTGGGTCCCCTTTATCACCTGTAAATAATTAACTAAGCGTCTCACTGGCTCCAGACAAAGTAAAAGGTAGGTGGTGATCACCTTGAGACATCGAGAGTAGCGTCTGATTGAATCAAAATTAAAGATAGATGGAAAGCGAGAGAGGATTGGTGAGAGGCAGTGGAAGGAGATGGCATTTCTTAACAAGGTAACAGAAAGAGAAAGAAAGGAAGTGCGACAGTAAGGAAGGAGATACAAGGAAGATAGAAGGTCAGATTCATTAAAAAGATACAAAGGTATGTTTGATTTCCTTTGCCCCGAGCTATCAGCGTTCCAGAGTGATTTCACTGGCACTGAGCTAAGTTTCGCCCAGATAATGATCAGTAATACAGTGTCTACACAGGCAGAGAGACAGGTAGAGATAGAAATTGGCCAGATACACAAACAGCGGAAGGCAGACAACCAATTCAGGTTTAGCCTTAAGAGTAATTTTATTTTGGCAAAATCAGTATCTCTTCTACTTTTTTAAAGCTCATTTTTCAAAGTGGAACTTTTCTGTGTAATCCAACATCACTGGATATAAAACAGTCTAGAGAGGCTGGAGGAGAATGTGTAGGGATTAGGGAATTAATAAACTAGCAAACCAAAAGTAACCATTTCAGTCACCATTTTATTGGTTATTTAAATTTACGGCATGGCCTGGATATGATAAGGCATGTGAAACTACTTGTTTGATACTATAGCTATACAAAGACAGCAGAACGCAGAGGTTCCTATTATCCTGATGTTGGATTGTCCATGCATCACTCCAAACAGGTTATTTCCTCTGTTTGGAGTGATGCATGCACAGCCCTTTGCTGTGTTACATATTCAGAGCAGTGCCACAAAACAAATAAAAACAAAGAGTGGAGATTCTTATTAAACTTCTAGAAAATGCAACTATTTTCCCCAATTATAACTAATCATTCTTGTAATTATTATCTCCAAATGTGAGATATCGGAGCAGCCACAAGTTAATTAGATTAATTGTAATTTAGGCCTCAATTACACAATGCAAATGCGACATGCTTAAAGTTGTAACCACAAAGTTGTACACTAAGCCCTGCAGATGACTCTCAACATGACGCTAATGCAAAATCATTTAGGAATTATGTATCAACGTAAGAGCAAGGTGTATAGTCAGGAAAGACCAACAAAGACTGTTTGAAAGTGGTGAAGACAGTCTCAACAAGAAATTCGAAAACACTCTTCACGCTGGTCAAGACTCTGGAAAAAATCCCTGAGCAATTGGCACACGTCAGGAGAGCATAGGAAGTGTGGAGGCAGGAGAAAAGAGAGCACAATCTGTCCTCCTGTGTGCTCTCAGTAGAACTGTGAGACTGAAATGCCAGGGAAAATTTAATTTAGCGAGGGGATTTAGCCTGTTCAGCATCTTACAGTGCTCTTTGTTTTGTCAGTGTCTTTTTTCCCAGTGACAGCTGACATAAAAATGATCTATTATTACTTTAAAAATCTCATTGACCATAACCAGCGCTGACTTACGCCGTTATAGAAGATCATCTGCTGGATCGCTTCATGTCAGGTCGAGTCATTGTTTTACAGGGGAAAGTAATGATGTGCAATGTCACAGAGTGCTGCCTCAGGGGAGATGGCAGATCAAATGAAACCTCAGCACCCCCGTGTCGATGTGTTAACCTTCTCTGACAAACAGGCAAACAGCAGCAATGGATTTCTGAGCACATCAGGATTAAATGTTCATTAGGAAAACTCAGAGAAATTACTGGTTAACGCATGTAATTAACCTGCAATTATGGCCTAATTCTTAAGATTTTTCTAAATTCTCTGTTGTAGACAATTTATTTTCCCAGAGCTTTTGTAAGTTACAATTCTGCAGAGACTTTCTATCATCCGTTTATGCCAAGCAGACACTAATTTGTCCCCATATAAATGCAGTTCAGAGATGCATGTGTTTCACAGTCTTCTAAACAATCCAAAAAAATCCCCAAAAAACAAGAAACAACAGCAACAACGAGAAAGACAAAAAAGCGGAGGTGGAACTTTAACCTAACACTCTGCAAAATGATGGAGTGGAGGCTTGAGACAGAAAATAAATGAGAAACTGATAGAGTTGGGAGAGGGAGGAAGAGACTGAGGAGTCAAAGGGAAAAGTGGGAGTGATGTGACTGACAAACACACATGTTCCCCATAGGCCCGCTACCACTCAGTGATAAATAAAGGTTATTAGTGTGGTTTAGGGAAAAGTATACTCGCAAACATGGAATCTGAAGACTACCACTCTGCCTTGTCAAAGAAAAACAACAATATTCACCCTGCTCTCCAAATAAATTGCATGCTGCAGCGTAGACTCTTCTACAGCTATCATTCAAAATCAAGGGAGTGTGCAGCAGACATAAGATACAAAGACTGAAATCTATGTACAGAAAGTGTTCGATGCCTTTGCATAGTCATATGACAGGCAACAAATTCATTTATTCCCAATCCTCAGACTATGTGGCCCCTTGCGTGCCCTATTCCATCTGTGTATATATTTTCTGTCTTGTAAAAGCCTTTTTATGGAAGTGCAGAGTTCAAGATGAACTAAAAAAATGTAGCTATAATAAATATATATTCAGTGTTCACTTTGCCATTCAAGCCGAGCGTCCAAGTGGAGAAGAAAACTGATTAAAGTGACTTTAAAGCTGGCTTGATTGTTTGTGCCGGATAGTATTTTAGAAACTGCTGAGCTGCTAGGATTTTCCCACTTAACCATCTCCAGGGTTTACACAAAATGGCCTGGAAAAGAGAAATATCCAGTGAGAGGCAGGTCTTTAGGTGAAAATTACTCGTTGAAGCCGGAAGTTAGAGGACAATGGCCAGAGTGCTTCAATCTGATAGGAAGGTAAACATTCATTAAAGCCATAGTATGCAGAAGAGTATCTTTGAAAGCACAACATGTCAAACCCTGAAGCAGGAGACCACACCTGTCAGTAAAGAACAGAAAACTGTAGGTTCAATTTGCATGGGCTCACTAAAATAGGGCAACAGAAGATTGGAAAAAATGTTGGCTAGTCTGATAAGTTTTGATTTCTGCTGCAACATTCAGATGGCACGGTCAAAACTTGGCACTAGCAAACATGAAAGCATGGATCCATCCAGCTTTGTATCAACGGCTGAGCTGCAGCTGGTAGTGTAATGGTGAGGCGGATATTTTCTCGGCACACTTGGTTCCCCTTACTACCACTTAAGCATTGTTTAACTCCCACAGGCTACTCAGTATTGTTGCTGACCACGTCCATCCCTTTATGACCACACCGTACCCATCTTCTGATGGCTGCTTCCAGCAGGATAAAGCATCATTTCACAAAGCTCAAATGATCTCAAATTGGTTTCTTGAACATGACAATGAGTTCACTGCACTCAAAAAGCCTGCACAGCCACCAGAACTCACTCTAATAGAGCACCTTTGGGATGTGGTGGAACAGGACATTCTCATCATGGATGTGCACCAACTGTGTGATGCTATCATGACAATATAGGCCAAAATCTCTGAGGAATGTTTCCATCACCTTGCTGAATCAGTGCCACAAAAAAGCAGCTTAGAAAGCAAAAGCGATCCAACCTGATACTAGCACAGTGCAAATAATGAAGTGACACCTAATTTAAGAGTTCAAATTCTTTGAAAAACTCCAACAATATAGCAAAATCTACTGCTTTGTATTCTGTTACTTTTAAGCTTGAATACTTTACTACACTACATCCTACATTAGCGTACAAAAAAAGCAAACAAACAATAAATAAACAAACAAAAATCCAATGACTAATAAGTTTACCTCTTCTGTTACATAAGGAATAGTGGGTGACTGTTTAACACAGGGTTAATCAGAAAATTTTTAATTAGATCTCAGGTTGCAGAAAAAGTGCTAAATGTTGCCCTGGCAGCAAATTCTAAGGCATCTATATTCAGTGTTTACTTAATGTAATGGAAAGGAATTTAAAGTGTCTTGTTTACTGGGTTTACTGACAGTTATATAAATGTTTTAATCATTAGACTCACCTTAACAGTCTATGTGCTCATTATAAATAAACGGTATAAAACGACTACAGGAGTAAATTTAAGTAAAATGGTAAATGGTCTGTATTTGTATAGCGCTTTTACTAGTCCCCCCTAGGGACCCCAAAGCACTTTACACACCCAGTCATCCACCCAGTCACACACTGGTGGAGGCAAGCTACAGTTGTAGCCACAGCTGCCCTGGGGCAGACTGACAGAAGCGAGGCTGCCATATCGCGCCATCGGCCCTTCTGGCCAACACCAGTAGGCGGTAGGTGAAGTGTCTTGCCCAAGGACACAACGACCGAGACTGTCCGAGCTGGGGCTCGAACCGGCAACCTTCCGATTACAAGGCGAACTCCCAACTCTTGAGCCCCAAGTATTAGAGCATAATGTGTTTTCCAGCCTCAGTGTAGCCCCACAGTGTTTACAGGAAGATATGAAAACATGCACATTATATTTAAAAAGAGAATATTATGTTTGGCTCATTTAAGCACTTCTTGTAAATATAACAAGGTCAAATCAGTGATATTAACAATTACAATAAATTTGTGTAATTTATAAGCTTTAAATAGTGATGTAATCATACACAGTTGAACTTGATATCATATAAAAGTAAAAGCAAGTCTATTTATGATTTTAAATGATGTGTTATATGTTTTTAAAACTTGATCTCAGAGCATCTAATACCTCCGGGGTTGCAGCTGAAACAATCAGGCACACACTACAACGCTATAAGAATACATGCAAGCATAACATCGGTTTAATGGAATATGCTATTGTCATTATAGCTGGATATACCAGAGCCTTAATGATGGTGCCACATACTGATAAGTCGTGTAATTGAAATGGTGTGCTTCTTTTTTGCAGATATGCCTCCTGGCTTTAAATGGACTTGATCCAGTGCTTTTACCTTGTTACGAACGACTTAAAGTCCTTAGGGCACACATGCTTAGTGGGTTTTTTTCTGTTACTTACGTACTGCTTAGCACCCGGTTGGATTTGGGCACTTAACCACTGTGCATTTTTCTAATATAATAGTTTGCTCTTTCTTTAAAAAACAAGCTGTTCTTCTGCTGTTTGTGCTTATATGTTGGAAACACCACTAATTCCCATTCATACATGAGTTGCATGAATGGGAATTAGTGAAGCCACGTAAGGAAAATGTTGTTGTTGTTTCATGAGTTTTAGCACAGACAGATGTGGTCAAAGTGATTCCTTAGTCATTGCTGCAGTAAAAAGCTTTGAAGTAAAACTTTGCTGTCTGTCAAGAAAGGCACTGCATGCTAATTTTATATCAGTCAAAAGTAATAAGCAATCCCATTGGATTAATTACTGACATGTTAATGCTAAAAATAGTAGATTTCCTAAGACTGGAGCCAACTAAAGGAAGTTTGGCAAGCTACTTCTTGCTGCTCCCTTATTCCACACCACAGCAGGTAGTTTGTGTTTGATGCGGCATTTTTTTTATACTATGTATGGTGGCCCTGAGAGGCCAAATGGACAGCAACTTAAGAAAACACCAGCAAAAAGAAAAACACTGCAAAAGCACACAAAACACAACGGAAATAGGAAAAAACAGATTTCCAAAAGCACAAGGGAAGTGTTTCTCAGGAGACAATAACATGATAAAAGACACCTAGCATGTTTTGGGTTCCTGCAACTGGTTCGTCGGGTTATTGTCTCCCCAGAAACATTTCCCTTGATGTTTTTTCCTATTTCCAACGTGTTTTGTATGCTTTTACAGCTTTTTTCTCATTGCTGGTGTTTTCTTAAGTTGCAGTCCGTTTGGCCTCTCGGAGCCACCGTATGGATGCCCTTCCTGATGCAAGCGGATCCTGAAGTCACACTTATAACATATGAATACTATGGAGTCAATAACAAAACTTTTAAGCAATTTTAACCCCCTCAAAATAGACACTTGAAACTTTTTAAATGCAACTGATTGTAACAATCAAGAAAGTAAAAAAGTAAAATCAAACCAGCTACAGGCCCGTGTCAAGCTGAAGCTCACCAAACGGTCAATTAAACCATCCAACGATATCAGAATCAGACTTTATTTATCCCCAAGGGGCAAACTATGACTTCTGATATAACTATGACTTATGATATGACTTCTGCTCTCTATAGATAAATAACCAATCCATGACACTCAGAAAAAAGACAAACGTCTCACTAAAAGCACAATCAGATAACATCAGCATGGATTTATCACAGTGGAAATGAGAAATTTTCCTTGAACATGACAGCCGCCGATGCCCTTTTGTCCCCACACAGCTTCACAGTTTGTTTCAAAGTTTGAATCAATAATTGCTCCAAGACATTCATAAGACCGAACACATTCCACCGTCTGACCCTTAATGGATGCGATCTCTTGTGTATGAGTACATGTTCTAAAGCCAGTGATCACATATTACTTTTTAACAAAATCATCAAGGACTGTGCCACGGTTGGGCTCATTATCCTGGAGCTGACTAACAATAACAGAGTCATCTTGATACTTTAAAATGAGCCTGCTTTCATACCCAACTCTGTACACACATATTTGTGTATGGAATAAATAATAGATAACAGATAATAAATAAGGGTAAAAGCACACATCCTGTGGGATGCCAGTCGCCTTCTGATTAAAATGTGAGACTGAATTGTGTTGAAGGTCAAAGAAAACTCAACAAACAGTAGCTGACCATGAGACCATGAGAAGTATTTCCTTCTAAGTGTTTAACAGTTATGTTCATCAAGGTTATTGTGGCATCATCTACTCCTTTGTGTGGTTTATAAGCTAACTGCATAGGATCAAGGATATACTTAGTTCGTTGAGATTTTCAATTATTTTCCTATCAACTGATGTAAAGATAATTGACAAATGGATTTAGGAGCAGGAACTAAAACAGCTTCTTTCCATGCAACACTGTGCCTGTGAAGACTTTTTAAAAATGCAGTGAAATACAGGTCTCAGCTGTTAAGCACAAGATTTAAATAAACAACCATAGAAATTGTCAGGTCCATGACATATATTTAGTCATATGGAGCAGAAAGCCTTTTCATCACTCCTTAGGGCAATGTTAAAATACTGATTATTTCCAAGCTTTGAAGCAGTTCCTGAATCATTATGGCGGAAAAAAAGTATGAAAATGATTTTAAAGATGATAAAGTATATTAGCTAACCTAAAGTCTGAACAGAAGCCATCCAGAGTGACCTGACTGCATGATTTGGGTCTTTTTTCATACTGGACCAGTCTTAATCAGGTTTATTTGCAGCCATTTTATTCTTTAAGTAAAAACCTGAAAAATCCATAAAAGTACCCATAAAAGCAAAACACTTAAAACACACAGAACATTTATACAAGGACGCCAAACTCTCACTGCTGGTCGCTGCGTGTGCACGCGCCATTATCTATAATACATCATATATCTAATAATAAATGTGCATTTTCCCATATTTACAACTGTGCATATGACAAAACAAACAAAATTTAAAAAAGAAAAAAACCCACTATCATCTATTCCTTTTTATTAAATCTAATTAAAGTGAATATTAAAACAATAGCCTGCATGAACACTTGTACAGGTACACATTAGAGTGCACACCATCTGTCGTTCTTCCTGTGTCTGAATCTAAGCAGAGAAAAAACCCGAAACAAGCAAACACAGAGGGGCAGTAACACAACAGCACTGTTTACTGATAAAGTGATGCTTATGGTCCTGCAGTTACAGACGCAGGTGTAGTGCGAAGTGAGATATTTACTAGTCTGGTACCAATGTTCAAACTCCGTAAACACAGTCGAATGACTGCACATATCAACCTGATGCAATCTATTGACTGTTACCACAGGAACACAATCTCACACATACGCAGAGTGTTTTCCTCACCTACTGCCACCCCCATCTGTTTACCATTTTATGTTCCTGATCTAATGAGAGATTCTATCAGGTTGGGAGACGACAAACATTTCACTCATCCCTGCCACCTCTGAATGCACAAACATTTGGACCTGCTATCTGATCGATGGTTTTTAGGACACTGTGCTGAAAAGGTCAGTGAGAGTCATAAAAAGAGGAAGACAAAACCATAGATGAACTTATTTAAATGAGAAATAGGGACAGAAAAAATAGACCTTAGTGAAAAGAGTCAAAGCAGGAAGCCAGACAGAAAAAACCCCCCAATGCTGCATGCTGACAGTGTCCAAGATCTGGAAATAGATTTCCTTTTTTCCCACAAACTCATCCACTCTGTTCCCTCTCAGAGCCAGACTCTTAGCAAACCAAACACATAATTATAGTTTTTATTGAGCAAAGACAGAAGGGAATTAATTAGACAGCAGTCAAGTTGTTAAAACACTTCTCTGTAACCGCATCACTTTCTGTTCCCGCCATTCATTCAGACTTAAGCTAATGGACGAGACTGTAAGATAAAGAAAGAGTTGTCATTAATTAGCAGACACTGAACCTCGGGAGCTTTATAAATGCTTCACAATCAAATAGTAATTAGATAAGACCTCTGAGAGTACAGTTTGATTTCTGTATGAAGTATAGATAGATAGAGAGAGAGAGAGAGAGAGAGAGAGAGAGAGAGATAGAGAGAGAGATAGAGAGAGATAGATAGATAGATAGATAGATAGATAGATAGATAGATAGATAGATAGATAGATAGATAGATAGATAGATAGATAGATCGATCGATCAACACTACACAAAGTAAAACCATTCCACCAATCCCCTATTTGTGAGAGAGGAAGTCTGTAACGATAACAATCCATCCTATTCCTTTGCTGCTTTCCTTTAGATTGCATTTCTCTACCAGAATCTCTCCATCCATCTGCTGAAATCCTATTTCCATGACAAACAATAAGACACACACACACTCACTCCATCACTGATCCCTGCAGCTGTCAGAGAATGGGTGGGGGTGATGGGACGGTAAGGAAAGAAAATAACATAAGTAAGGAGAGGGGTGACAGGAAAAGGATGGAAACACTTTGAATCACCAGAGAGTTTGAGGGATTACCAGTGAAAGGATGTTTTTGTGTGTGTGTGTCTGGTGAGACATAGTAGAGTGCTTCTGAAGCTGAAAATTGCTAAAATGCAGATAATCTTTTTCAGCTCAAATAAAGGCAAACACGACTAACTACGTAACCGCCTAAATAAAAAGGAAGCAACTTTAAACCTGATGGTTAAAGAAAAAAGATGACTATCAGGTTAAGTACTCACCAGCCTTCTCGCCATTGTGCAGTGGTTTGCTGAGCTCCTGACTGGGCAAGCAGGGACATAGCCCATCACATTTCACTGAGATTTTCTTCCCAGACAGGCAGCTCTGGAACTCCAATTTACACTGTAAAAAACCACAAAGACCTTTTCAGGGTCTAATTCCCACAATCACTGATGACAAGAGCAAAAAGGAAACACTAATTTGACAAGTTTTTTTGTTGTTGTTTTGCGTTTTGAGAATGATGTTAAAACTTTGAAAATAAACTCATTATTTTGATTAAAAAAATGCTGAAATAGTATTTCAAAGAAAACAATTGGGATTGTGAGGATAAATTTGTTATACAGTGTGGTGATACGTATAAGGGCTTTGAAGAGATGGTGCAGAATAAAACTAAACATGAAATAGTTAATTTTGTAAGTGAAATAGCTGGCAATGGACTTGATCTTATGCTCAACATTTCCACTTTATTCTCAACTTATTCTTGAAATTTCCACTTTATTCCTAACATGAGCAATACAAAATCCTTCAAACATTTTTTCCTTACACTTGAGATACTACACAGCTAAATAAATAAAAATAAATTCATCTGCATGTTGTATAATGTCACCTGTGGCCTTGCAAGCGCTATGAGTGTAAGACAACAAGCTGTCATTGACGAAATCATTGACAAAGTTTGCGGGAAAGAAATAAAAATAAAAACCAGAGTGCATGGGTGTATTAAAGATCCCTATTATATACTGCAGTCTAAGGAGGCAACACTTCACGAGCACTTTCAGTCCAAAATATTGCCCTGAATCTACAACTTTGACCTGACTGAACTGAAAGATGGTAACTATGAGCAAAAACATTTTTCTGCAAACCATGCAAACAAGCGTGAACTTTGGAAGATTTGGCAAGCATCAGGAAGTGAGTGTTTACTATAGAATTTGTACTGAGCTGCGTTATGTGGGAACTGGATGTTACCTGAGGTGAAAACAAATAATGGCGCTCCTTAGCTGGTATGTCTAAACCATGGTGGTTTATTATTGTATATATGAAATTACAACAAAACAAAAACGTGAATATTTCTTATTTGAGCTGATTATGGGAAACATTTGCTGATACAGGATTGGTCATTTATCTTGGATGAACAAATATGTCCGTTAGGCAGTCATGTAGACATGCCATTAGAAACCGAGATTCCCGTTGACATTCTATTATTCACTGCAGTACAAACCTAATGCAACCCAAAAAGCAAGACGGACTACTTCTGAATGTAATTTAACAGCATAAATCTCATTTCAGGTAAGTGAGGGATAAGAAATTGTTTGGACTAGTTGGAGGAAAAAAAATCCAATTACCAGACCCTTCCAAGAGGAATAATGAAAACTGAAATGAGATATGTAAATTCTGTTTGCGAGATGATGACGACAGGATTTGTCAGAGTGGGACCATGACGGTGCATAAACATCTATACGCATATCACGCCTTACACAGGCTTAGCCTTATCCTTCCAGCACTTTAATTTCCCACGTTCTAATTCAAATCCATCATTTCCTCCCTGTCACCTCTTTGATAGCGCCGCTAATGTTGCTTAATGAAATCTGTTGACAAAGGAACAGTGCTCTGTCCTGTTTTCAACATATTGAATTAGCTGTCTGCGGATGGGAGAGGGAGAAAGAGAAAGAGAGAGAGACGGGTGGGGATAGAGGGTGGGGGAAATGGATGTCCTCCCCCAGTCACTGTCAGAGAGAGAGAGGCACCATGAATCTTTATGTTTGTCTCTCTCCTGGGGTTAATGTGGTTTTGATGAAACAGTATTTTAACACCTGACTTGGTCAAGTAAAAATAGAGGTGAGGTGAGGAGAGAAGCCGAGGGGAGAGGAGAGGAGAAAGGATGATTTAAGAGGAAGTAAGTAATGGATTTAACTTAGTGGGCCGAAGCCTCTCAGGAGATAAGAGCACTGTCCTCTTAATAGGATATTGAGTGTGTGTGAGAGTGTGTGTGTGGTTATGATGAGGGAGGCATGTAATGTAATAATAAAACATGAATAAGCTTGAGACCAGCAGCTCACTGGTGAGCAGAGTTTAAGTTGGGCCACAGGGACCCATCACTCCAGCAGCTAACTGAACCCCTCCAACTAATTTACCACAGAGAGCAGAGGGATTTCCTAGCCCTCCCCCGGCTTTTTGTTCTTCCTCTTTTTTCGCCTTTAACACGACTCCTCCTCAGCTCAGTCCCAGCTCACAGGCAGTGTTGGTCATTAGCGAGGCCTACGTCCCGACTTCTGCGGGTCAGGGCACAGACCTTGATAATCGCAGTTTGTGTCATACTGATTGGTTGGAGTTGCAGTTGTGGATTTCGCTGGTGCAGTAAGGATGGAGGTCTGGGTAGGTGCGTGGGTCAACAAAACATAAGGATGCGCATGAAAATGTTTATTAGCCAGTTAGCATTATCTATTTACTATTATTTTTGTACTCCACCTCCTACCCTATGACCCTAACCCCCAGCAGGTCGTGGCAGACCGCTGCCAGAGATTTCCTCTTCTTAAACGTTTTTCCTTGCCAAGGTTGCCAAGTGCTTGCTCATAGGGGTCAAGTGGTTGTTGTGATTTTCTCTGTATTATTATAGGGTCTTTACCTTACAATATAAAGCACCTTGAGGTGACTGTTGTTGTGATTTTGTGCTATATAAATAAAATTGAGTTCATTTGAATTCTTCCCTCAGTCCTGAACTGGAACAGTGTGGTTAAGAAAATGTATAGATGGATGGATGTTCTCTAACTATAACATAAATGGAAGCTTATGGAGGCTATTTGAATCTACAGCACACTTCAACCACAGTGTCACCGTGCTATAAAGATCAATGTATGTGTGTATGTGTGTATGTACGCATGTATGTTCCCTTCTCCTTCTAGACGAGTGGACCAATCTTGAACAAACTTTGCATTGAAATTGCCTAGGGCACCGTGAGTGCCAACATCTATATAGCTTATACAAAAATTCTATCTAAATCTCACAATCATATATATTTGTACATTTGACAGTTCAATTGAGCAGTTATCTTCCAAAGGAGCTGAGGAGATTAACATGCTTAATGTTGGGATGTCCCCCCAAAAATTTCCAACACACAAAAACATATACTGCTCTACTTTTATTGATTGTGTCTCATCAGACAAAATTGCGCTGTTAAGGTAAGTTCCTGACTGAAATGTTGGAATACATTACAGCGAAAGTGACAAAAAGTCTTCAGTTCCCAGATTGCTGCATTTTGCCAATAACTGTCATTAAGACTTTGAATTAGCTGTGTAAGACACTAAAGTGCTGTCCATTATGTTTTACGGTTTCTGTGTATTGGACTGTGTTTCACTGCTGACAACCAAAGGGTTGAATACAAGGACAAGAAGTTAAGATGAACATGGACGTCAATAAGAATCTACAGTGTGTTATACCAAGGACGGAGCCTCACTTCTTTATGGCATTTTCTGCCCCTGGATATCGATCTTCGCCTCCCCCAGCCCTAACTTCTTCTATTTACTTTCTTCTTGACTTATCACAAAGGTTAAACCGTGAAATGTCTTTTCTAATTACATGGTGAGTTTGTGTCTATGTGCGATTTTATGTAGCTCAGGAGGCACTTACAGGTAGGAGTTAGTGGCTAGAAAGAATTGCACGGGACAATGGGTGAACAGTTTTTCCAAAATGCCCAGTGACATCACAGGCAATGTGATGTTTTGAGAAATTTGCTCAGCAGACTATTGGGAACCTGCAGCTCAAAATGAATCAATGCAGTGGAGGCATCTGGGTAGGAAGAAAAGGTGACGACTGATGAATTTGAAGAAGAATGAGCACATTGAGTAAGAGCATCAAAACTATAGATGCTCATATTCCAATGATGCTAACAGAGTTATGTCTCACCTCGGAGGAGTAAGTGTGCCCATCAGAACCACAAACAGGAGTTGACTGGAGGGCTGAGCAGAGCCTGCATTTCCCATGAGCACCAGCTTCAAGCCTATGCTTGTGGCCTGCACTGCCTTTCCTGGGTTTCACACTGGTGGAGAGAAAAAAACATTACAAACAATGTTTTAGACCAGCGGTCTCCAACCTTTTTTGAGCCACGGACCGTTTTATGCCCGACAATATTTTCACGGACCGGCCTTTAAGGTGTCGCGGATAAATACAACAAAATAAAACTAGTACCGGTACTGAAAAAAAGAAGATTTATTCATAACACACGTGAAAAGACCCAGGAAAACCGAGTTAACGATCAAAACGATAACAAAATAATGCTGAAAACCGATTAAAAACCCTGAAAACCATACATTCCACACCTGAGCCTCAACTCTCGCGGCCCGGCACCAAATGACTCACGGACCGGTACCGGTCCGAGGCCCGGGGGTTGGGGACTGCTGTTTTAGACAGTTATATGTTTGACTTTTGACATACAAAGTAAAAGATTACACAGAGCCAGAAGCCAAACTTTTAGTAGTACATATAGTATAGGCATAATAACATTTGTGTGCAGAGGGAAATTGTTGTAATGATCATAATTCTTTTTTTTTGTCAGAGTCAGAAGAAGCAGATTTTCTGAGAAGTCCCTTTCAATAAGCAGTGTAATTATGTTTGATCCAAATCTTGCAGCAATTTCTGTCTAAGTGCTCTCATTGAACACCCGGCTGCCTCCTGATCTATCAAGCAGATAATAAAGCTGAAGAGACTCTTGAAAATTCTGTAAATTTCTGTAATATTTCTCAATTTGGAGAACACCTCTGACCAAGTGAATGTCTGACATGTATAAAATATTCAAGAACAAAAAATAGTAAAAAAATCCATTCCAGAAACCCCCCCCTCCCAAACCAAACCAAACCAAACAAAAAAAACTTTCCCACTGGAATATTACCGTAAGTGTCGGGCTATAAGCCGCTACTTTTTGCACAAGCTTTGAACCCTGCGGCTTTTAGTCAGGTGCGGCTTTTCTATGGATTTTCCATGATTTTTGTCATATCGTAAGACGATTTGTTTTGTTTGTTCCGGTGTTGTGCGGCACTACGTTGCCTGGCGGAAGGGCATGTGATCAGACACACAGTATCGGGTTCAAGAGTGGTATGTTGGTCACATGTCCATCCGCCAGGCAACATAGTGCCGTACAAGTAGCGCGAAAAACAAACTTCAAAGTACCGCTATGCGACACTGGAGAAGAGGACTTTGGTGGTTTTAGTGCGCAGGAAGATGGTGGTGAATGACTGACTTTTCTTCTTGTTAAAGCCGTGTCACTACACCTGAGCCTAAAAGGTAGTCCAATCTATTTTTCTGGTGTGCTGTAGGTTATTGTTATGTACTACATTTGTTACTCATTCATGAAGCACAGTACATGTTTTGTACTTGTAATTACCGCTACTTGTACATATACCTAAAAAGTTATGTAAATATGTACCCATAACTTGTTTTTCAAAATATTAATAAAAGGGGTGTGTCTCCAAACAGCCATCTCTTTCCTGACAATTCGCTTTGTGCATATTCTCTTACATATGATAAGTCAACATTGAAACACCTGCGGCTTTTAGTCAGGTGCGGCTAATGTATGTACAAAACAGGATTTTCCCCTGATTTTAGCTTGTGCGGCTAATATTCAGGTGCGCTTTGTAGTCCGGGAAATACGGTAACTTACAAACGTTTTCACAAATATTTTGTTCTGATCAACAGTTTCATGTACAGTTATGTAAACTGGTAAGTTTTACAGCATACACAGCAAATAAATCATTGTTGGCTAAATTATCCAGTCCTGAGACTCGTTCATTAAGTGAATTAAATACCTTAATCAAATATACAGCAAAGCATTACAAAAAAGATACTAAATATAAAAAAATGGTTGGCAAATATCCTTAAAATGAGGGCCCGGTGGTGCCAGTGTTCGGCAGCCTCGCCTCTGTCAGTGCGCCCCAGGGTGGCTGTGGCTACAATGTAGCTTGCCATCACCAGTGTGTGAATGTGTGTGTGAATGGGTGGATGACTGGATATGTAAAGCGCTTTGGGGTCCTTAGGGACTGGTAAAGCGCTATATAAATACAGGCCATTTACCATTTACCATTTAAAATTGCAACTATTTATCCCATATTTTAAAATTTAAATAAACACAGCTCGCAGCTTTCAAATGAAGTGAATAATCCAAAGGTCAAAGGATTAAACATGGAAACCATTTATGAACCAAATAAAAGAATACATAAAACACAAAACAAAAAATGCAACAAATCACCAAATAAGATCAAGATAATAAAAGCACAGGATTAAGGTATTACAATCTTCAGTCACCCCACATTTATTTAAACATGTGCAAACCTACATGTAAATACAGTATATAAAACAAAAAACAGAGTTTGTACAATTCTAACAAGCCTGAAAATCAATATTTGTTATGACCAAATTTATTCTTGAACAAAGCCTGACCTCTCTGAGAGAAGCTTTTTTTCAAATTTCTGAGTTTTTTAAATAGTCTTCACCTCCACAGAGCCTCCATCGTGTTTCTCAGATGGCTGTAGACACTCACTGTGGTATCTCTCTCCTGACCTCCTCCGTACATACTGACAGGAATCTGAGCTAAAAATGTCACATTTGGATTCATCACCGTATAAGACCTGTTACCACTGATTTTCAGTCCACTTCTTGTGTAATCTGGAATACCTCAGCCTAAACTCCCCATTTTCCTTCCTTAAGAATAGCTTCTTGACAGCTATCCTTCCACTGAGATCAGTTCTGATGAGGCTTCAGCGAACAGTAGATGAATCGACTGAAGGCCATATTTATCTCTCAGGTCCTGTGTCAGGTCTTTGCTGGATTTTTTACTGTTTCTTAACCTGTATTGTTCATCTTTTGTAGATAGTTTTTTTTTCCAGGCTTGTAACTTCTTCTTTTGTTGTCTACACATCCAGTTTCCTAATCTAAAAAAAGTACTATTTCATGCCTATCAAACTGCAGCATTTAAAACTGGTTCTCTGCTAAACTATCTGTGTGAACACAACACGGGTGCATTCTTGATGTTTGAATGATTCATAGGTCAGTGTTCAGGGGCTTAAGAAATCCTGAAAATCTTTTAAAAAATTGTCAGGTAGAAGGACTGGATTGAAAACGAGTGAACAAGCAGCCAATGTCCAAAGAAAAACTTAGACAGACCTACAGAAAGCCTGAATAACTGAACTATTGCTCCTGATTAATTGAAAAAAAAAATCAGTCTTGCTCCTACAAAGCAAATTATATATACAAAATGAGGGGTCGTTCAAGACTTTGTCCCAGTAATGTACATTTAAGTCTATTCCATTATAAAATCATGTTAAGAGCGCAACAAACTAACTAAACTAGTTAATGCTGCTAAAGCACAGCAGGCATGCACACATCACTGAAAAATAACCCATACAATCAGCTAAATGTAGACAAAAGTTCATCACAAAGGCCAACGCTTCCCCTCATCCATCTCCCAATCATTTTATTAGAAGACAAGACAGTAGCGATATTTCCATCTCAAACAGACAAAAGAAAGTGATCATTATCTCCCTCATCTAACAATATATTTCAGCTACCCGCTGAGAGTTTCCAAGATGCTGTAGTCTGTAAAGTTTCTGATTTGACATAAGTACAACCCCGTCACAGCGGGACAGAGGGGGCGAAAAATTATAAACGAGCCTCCATAATGGTTTTTGAATTACAGCTTGGTTGCTAATGTAGACGTTCAAGCCTGCAGCTAAATATTATCACCCCAATAAGAAAAGTCAGTTTTATACTCAAATCTTTCAGTTTGAAGAGGAAGACCAAAGAGTGCTTGGGATTTTTGTGTCGACAGCTGTTTAGAAAAGGAAACTAATTTGCATAAGGATTTTTGCTTGTGCTGTTTACAGGGAAGCAGTGAGTAAAATCTAGATAAACAGGACATACTTCATCACTGTGTAAATTATTACACAATATGTGTTTGCCAATGTCTGGAGAACAACAAAGTTTGGATTTGGCCTCTAGGAGGACACTGAATCGGTTTTATGCCAATTGGTGCAACTAGTTTATCTTAAATTGATTCAAAATAATATACATATCATTGTCAAAAGCTCGGGTGAATGATAATACTTGGAAATTTCACAGTCCAGGTGAATAATTTGTCACATTAGAGCGAAAATAGCACTTGTAATTAATTTAATACAAATGGAGGGAAAGAAAGGATTATAGTCAAGATTCTTAGGAGCTAATGACTTGAGGAAATCAATTAAACCCAAGACAGAGACAGAGAAATATTCTGATGTCTTCTTGAAGAAATGCTTCTTGAACTGAAAAATTGAAAACCCTTAAAATTGGCAATGGTTGAAAACACAAACAAATTGGGTGGTGACAGAGCAAACAGATAGTGTGATTAAAATTAATTGGTGTTGGGAATACGTAAGCCAATGTCTGTCAATGAAGCACGCTGAGTTATTACACAGTGCTAACACACAAAACACAAAACGATACTTGTTTGCTTTTGCTTGATGTAATTTGTTGAAACTGCCTTGCAGGTAGTTAGGATATTGAAGTTAAACTTGGCATAGCACTTTAAAAGATATAATAAGTTGTAGCTTTTCGAGCTCGCTTAATAGCACAAATTTGATTTAAAGAGTGAGAAAAAAAACTCCCGCTGCTCTTCGGTATATGACAAAGATAATATGTGTTTCGAAACTGTTTCAAAACTGCTCAAAAACACAATTAACGTTGCATTATCATAATCACATTCACAAACCTGTTTCTGATGTGTTGTAAAGACTGCAACAGAGTATGTTGGAGATTCACATTATAATAGTGTGTCCCTTTCATCAAAAAGTACAAGCTCACTCCAGTATTTTTCTCGATCTTAAGATTTCTTTTAGCTTTACATTATTCTTAGGTGCAATTTAGATGCTGGCCATTGTTAAAGACAAACTTAAATTATAACAAATCTCTCATTTTTCATGCTTTGTTCCTTAGGAGCCAGACTTTCTTATCATTTTTAAAGTGGTCTTCACCTTTCTGAAGGTCTTTCAAAGCGTTTCTTAGACATTGGCTGCTTTTTCACTCATTTTCAGTCCAGTCCTTGTATCTGTTTCTGGGTTTGTTAAAACACTTAACAACAAAGTGTTCACACATTAAAAAGGCACCTAAGTCAAGGAACAAACCACTGTTGTGTCTATACATAACAGGCAACTTAGCAAAAAAAAACAAAATTTTGATCCACCATGTAATACCATCTGGAAAAGTAATTGGGAACTGCATGATTTTTCTACAGTGACCTGAAACACTCGTAATGTAGCAAAAAGCATACCTCATACTGTTCCACACAAAGTGGAATCATAGATTGGCCTCCCCAGAGCCAGTGTGGGATGTGGGATCATCTTGACAGACAACAGAACAGAAGGTGGACAATATCCAAAGAAGAGCTTTGAATGTCCTTCAAGAAGCCTGAAGAACTATTTCCAACAATTACTCAAAGTACAAGAAATCTTGCTCGAGAAAGTTCAGGCTGTGCTGAAGAATAAAGGTGGCTGTACCAAATACAACTTTCAAGTTATTTCCTTTGCAAAACATGAAGAAATGGGGGGTGGCTGAAGACTTTTCAAAGCACTGTAACTGACTCTTACCTGTGGCCTGGCTGCTTGTGATTGGTGCAGATCGCCGTCTGGTAGTCATGACTGACACAGATCTTGTGAGGAGGACAGCGAACCTTCAGGCATGGATCCTTGGTGGCATCTGGTCCTAAAAATGAGAAAGCAGAAACAAACTTCATCTCTGAGCTGCAAAGAATAAGTTATCAGAAACACATAGAACAGGAGGATCAGCACAATGAAGCGCTGGGGTTGAAAACTGATGCAGCAAAACATCCAGCTCCTCTTTTGGTTTTACAGTTGGCGGGCTCTTATGTTCTACTAACTGAAGCAGGCAGAAAAATAATGAGTTGGAGAAAACGACAGAGGAGAAGAATGGTAAAAGGTATGAAGTAAACGTTGAGTTTTCCGCGTTGTGAGCTGCTTAATGAGTACTATTCTCTCCGAGCGTCAACCCCATCTTCCTCCAAATCAATCTCCAGAGTGACATTATTGCCGTGGCAGCCAGGCACAGCTGGCTGGTGTCCAAGATGACAAAAGATCAAAGCAGCTCATTGACTCTGAGCATTGTGTCATTTCACACTAGGCTAACAGCACAAACCCGCTTTCATTTGACAGACTGAGGAAAAGGGAAAAAAACAAAAAACCCCATAGGAGGCGTGTGAGGTGAAAGCGACAGTGGGAGTAAAAGAAAAAGACAAGAGCTTTTAGCACAAATGGAGTGAGAGAGGCCAGCCAACACCAGCCAGTGCACTCTGGACTAGTGGTCATAGTAATTCTGTCAATTACACAGTCTGTACCAGATATGTATAAAAGAAAGATGAAAGCCCTTAAAATGGACAAACCCGAGTGACAAGACAAAGCTAATAAAATGAGATCAAAGACGGAGCGGGTTTTTAAACCGCATACGGAGACTGCATGCTGTCCCCGCAGTGAGTGGACAAAAAATGATTTCAAATCCTAAGTTAATTAAGAGTGAGTACAAAGTGTATAGATCAAAGCCCAGCATTATGTACAAGTCATTACCATGAGGCTGCTAACATCATAAAACAAGAGCGGCCTTGTCTCCATTAGGAAACTAATGGGTTGTGTTTGAGCCACAGCTGGTGTCTGATGCCAACATCAAGTAGTTTCTGACCTGATCACACACCGCGCTACGGTTTGCATTATACTTTATCATCATTAAATTGTCCAGAAGTCCGAACACGGTGCTGCAATCTCAACAATCTTTGGGGAAAATATATAAAACAGCTATGTATATAAATTGTAAACATGTGCTACTGTGAATATCTGGAGCTGTCAGATATTATGGAAGAGCTTTCTTTATCTCTGAGGAAAATGTACAAACCAAACACTAAAGATGGTGAAGCTTAGATAGTCTCAAGGAAAGAGATTCATAGTCCCCTGTAGACATCTGTCATAAATGAGCAGCACACTTTTCTTCCTCCTTACAATGCGTGAAACGCATGCACAGATGCAAAAATACATTTATAAGCCTGCATGGCCTCTTGTAATCTCCAGAATGCAGAGAGAGATGGAAGGTCAACCTCCCTCCTGATAGCTGTCTGTTGTGCAATGTGCTTCTTTTGCCTGCTGATTTGGGGGCCTGTCCTCACCTCCATCTATCAGCACTGGAAGAAACCCATCTTATTTCACTTAGCTGAAAGATGGCATTACCACTGCAAGGAAATGAGAGATGAAGGAAACGAGGAGAAAGTGACAGAGGAAGGATGGAGGAAAGAGGGGGTGGATAGGTACCTGGTTAACAGAGGATTGGAGGACAATTTGGGATCATTGGGCGACCTCCACTCTTAGATAAATTGGAAAACACACACACACACACACACACACACACACACACACACACACACACACACACACACACACACACACACACACACACACACACATACAAATAAGGGACACCTAAATACTCCCAATCACAGAGGATCCTATCATATGTAAGTTTTATGTAGTAAACAGTAAGAAGTCACTTTATAGAGACAATGATAGTCCAAATGAAATATTGTGTTCAGCTGGTGTTGAGAGTATTTTGGATAGGTGAAGAATTACAGTAGATAAAAATTAAGTGAAACCAGGACAAGAAAAAACAAGGGAAGAGAGAAAAAGGGTGAATAAAGCAGGAGAAGGTGGAAGAAAGAGGAGCCAAGATAAGGATGAAAGTTTAAGGAAAGGAAAGAAAAAAGATATTGAAAAGAGAAGAGAAGATGACAGGATAAAGAGGATGGAGAGAAGGCAGAGAAGAGAAGAAGCGACTAAAAGAGTGCTGGGTGACAGAGAGTTTTATCCATCTATTTAAAGCTTGAGTGAGCAGCACTGGTGGTTAAACCGGCCAATCAATTGTAATGCAGGAGCACTGCAGCACATTTGCCACCTCTCTTTCAGTCTCTCCTCTGCTTTTCTCAAGTATTTCTCAAGTATAAGTCGAAATGCACAAGTAACAATCAAATTGCACTTAGTAAAAGTGATTTTACTTTAAAATGTTCAATTTTTACCACATTTCTATAAATAAACCCACTCTCTGCTGCGGATATGATTTTTTCCATAAAGAAACAGAAAGTGCAAAAAATCTGGTCCTCGTCTGTGAGCATGAAGTAAATATGATTCATTGTATGACACGCGCAGTGGATAAACCATGCTTTGCTTTACAACTGAGAACTCATAAAGGAGAAAAATATGGAGCAAATCATGTGTGTGTTCTTTGTGTGACGCTAACCATTTCTGCAGAAGAGCAACAGTCTTACTCACAGACACCACTACTAATTTGTTTAGCCATTGTCCTTGGCCATATGTAGGGATGACTGATTCCCCTCGGGTGAAGGGTTACCAGTCTGTTGGGATGAGACAGATGGAAGAGCTGGCAGAGCTGTAGCTGAGGGTGAAGAACGCACAAGATGCCTGCAGAGCATTAACAAATGCCCTCCGTTTGAATTCAAGATTGGCATATTTATTTTTTTCCTGTCATTAACAAACATTGTTTGTATATAAACACTAGTTTGTGGGGCTTGTGGCATGGAATTCAGCGTTTTAAAGTGTACAATAATGGCAAAGTTGAGCTTCCTCAATGGACAAACTCTACGACTTTTAAGAATCTGCCTTTGAGAATCTCTTGGCCTACACATACATAAACAATGCATGGCTGTTGTAGTGCTTTGAACACTGCAAACCCAACATCAGCCCCACTCCCATCTGGTCAGATCTGCTTTTATATAGTGTAGTGAGGATCAATATACTCCCTGGTTGGTAGCTCACGCTCAGAGAGCACAGCAAACACATAAAAGAGAACACATTACCTGCTGAAATCAAATGTTGTGCTGCATCTTAGTAGGAAAGATAAGCTCAACTGAGTGAACATTAGGATCAAAGTCACCCTCTTTAAGATCATGTATAAATAATATCCATATATGTCTATCGGTGAGAGATTAATCAGCTCTCAGCATACACATAAATCATTGTGTTAATGTTTTGTCTAAGCGGCACGTCTTTTATGCACTCTAGTTTTAATAAATGCCTCACGCATTAATTTTCAGAAGCCATAATAATAAAACCCAATACTTCCATCACTCTGTTCACTATGTTACATACTGTTACAGTATATCTCAAATACCATCTTTCAGCTCTCATATAACTGACAAAAGAATTGAATTATGACTGCAGTGATTCACTTTGTGCTTATATGGCAAGCTTTTAAAGATGCAGTATATTTTTTTTTCATACGTGTGTGTTCTATGTATATCCAAATCCTTAGGGACTAATAAAGTATGCTGATTCTGATTCTGATAACAGTGGGTCTCATACTCATCTGTCATATTTTAGTAAGTTCTAGTGCTATAAGATTATTATTATATGATTATTATTTCAAATAACTATAGATTAGATGCGTAATGATTTATTTGCTTATAAAAAACAGGCGATAATTAACTTTTCCTGATGTCTCAAGAAAGGTGTCCAATTATAACAAAACGTCTCAGTTTTTCAGCGTTCAGTCCACTGTGATACTACTCTCTGCTGATGTAACTCAAATGCTTGGAATTGTTTCTTGGCTCAACCACATTATTTCGGTGTTGTATGGCAAGCCATGGGTGATGTCTCTTTTGGTAAGAAGATTGTAATGCTACCTGCATGCTGCTAATAATTCAGACCTCTCTGTCTCAGATGCAATAGTTTGGAAAACCAAACTCATGACTTTATGCATTTTTAAAACACAGGGAGAAGTAAAAAAGAAAAAAGAAAAAAAAAAGGTAAACAGACTGCTTTTTTAGAGTTCTCTTTTACTTTTATCCACCAAACAGTTATTACTATGCATACAGTGCTTTTCTCAGCACAAACCCTTTTGATGAACATATTTTAGGAACCTGTACCTTTCCCAAAGACACTTTGACCAATCCTCTGATTAGTGGACAACCTGCTCTACCTTTCGAGCCATAATTGCTCTAAATTATTCCCTCGTTTTCTGCAATTTTCACACTTTGCAAAGCGTTCTTGTGGTCCACAGATCAAAAGTTTGAAATCCCTGGTTTAGAGGAATATGCCCAGAGGGATACGGGAAGAGGATTTCAGTGATTTTAAACTCCCTGCTTTTTTTCAAGAGATAAAATCTGGCAACTGTAGTAAAGTGATGACATTGTTGTAGTCATTATTTAAAAATGAAACTTGCAGATATGGAGGTTTAATGTCCTCAGTCTCCTCATTTTCCAGGAGATTCAATCCCATACATAAATTGTAGCTATTTAATTGCTGCAACCCTTCCTGGCAGAAAAGCACATTGTACTTGTGGCTGTAAAATGTTATCACAATTAGAGCTGACAGTAAATGACCCTACTTGCTTACGTTTTTGTCTTCGCAAGACTTTTTGTCCCTCTTTTTAAAACTTTAATGTTCCTTAAGAGGCAGGTAAAACTTCCTAGAAAAGAAGCGGTGGAAGATAAAACACTCCTCTTGTGTCCTCTAATACTGGATGAATGCCAGGGTGAAGTGCAGTGATTGGGTAATAAAGATAGAGTCCAATAGTAGAGGCCACAATCCCAGCAAGCCCTGCCAGAGAACAGACCGTAACCTCAATTTAATTGTTGTTGAGCTTTACATGGGTCAGCCAGATATTTTTAGTAACCTTTGTGTATGGATGTGTATATTCCTTTATTCATTCTGTTCTCAATTGCTCTCCATTGTTTGTGCTCCTCAGATAAACAGCTACTTTCGGCTGCTCCCTTATTCACTAGAGGTCACAGCAGGTAGCTCTGCATATTTGACATGGCAGATATTTACATGAGATGTATCCTCACGCAACCCCCGAGTGATGTGTTTCCACCTGGGGTTGAACCAGGGATCTTTGACTTGTTAGGTAAACGTGTTAACCACTTTTTTTTTCTAATAACACATAAGCTTGAAATTAAATAAACAAGAGCTCCAAAAAACATTCCCAAAGGACAAATTCACAACTCTTATTAGAAATATGAGCACCACTTTTAGGCTTTGATACACTAATTAAAAAGGTGTTTCTTCTCTTTTGCCTTAGAGGGTTAGAAATAAAAACAAGACGGGGAAAAAGAGAGGGAGATAGACAAACATATCAATAGGAGATTAAAATCTTCCCTCTATGCTTTGTGAACATTCCTCGGGATCTTACTATTTGGCCTCAAAGAGGTTCTAGAGCAAAAGATGTCAGAGAGGAGTGATAGAGGGATGAAAGCAAGCACAGAGAGCCTTGGGGACAGCACAGGGAAAGAGCAGAATCACCATCCAGAAAATTAATTATTGAAAACATGGGCAAATCATATTATTGTGGATGTAACTGAGGAATGGAGAAGATAAACAGGCTGCTACAGTTTGAATGTCAGAGAGCACATTGGCTTACGGAAGAAAAATATCTAGAGAGAGAGGCTATTGACTATCACTTACAAGCTGAATATTCATCACTGCCAAACAACCATTATATGCACACACACATATACACACTTTATTGTGAAAATCCCTAAAAGAGGATGCTTTGTGAAGCTGTGGCTGGCAGAAAAACAATTCTAAAAGGACACTATGAAAGAAAATAATCAAAGAGTCTTTGAAGACAGCTTCAAAGAAAAGGCACAAAGATGCTTTTAAGGACAACATGCCTACTAGAGGACATTAATTTCTGGTGGAAGTTGTTAATAGTCACGGATGAAACAAAGTTAATGCCAAAGCTACCTAGCCTGTCTTGCTTGAAGCATGTTTATAGTTTTTACTGTTGGTGTGAAGAACAGAGCAAAAATAACATAGAATATGCATGAAATTGTCTAGTTTGGGATGGAGACACACTTTTAAAGTGTTCAAACAATGCTAGATGTAGAAGCTGGGGGGTCATGTTGCATCCTCGCTGAGAAAATAAAAACAGGACGTCAGCTGAAGCAAGCTGCTGATAACAGCTGTTAAACCAAGTTATTAGGCAACATAGCTATGCAGTGATAACTTCAGCAGTTCAGGCCTGTAATATCTAGGTACAGCAGGCTATTGTACAGCTTATCAAGTATTTAAAAAAAAAACAATGTAACACACAGAGTAGAATTTTGACAGGTTGGTGGATTATAATTTATAGCTTATTATAATCTGAGGGACCTGTGAATTGCAAATTATGTCCATTGACTCCAAAGATAAGTCATTTCCCTCAAAATCACAAATGTGAACCTCAAGGAAGTACAAACTTCTCCGGCACAATAGTAAGGGATTCATCCTCTGAGGACCATCATGTTTGTCACAATCTTTTTCCAATCTAGCGTCAAAATTTATTTTAATGTATTTTGTTTTTTAAATATTTTAGTATGAAACCTGTGATGAGCAAGCATTTGCATTTATTTTGAAGCCCTGCATCATTACACAGTTTTGTAAAATGCAGTCTGTAATTTCCTTGCTCCTTTTCTTCAAAGCAATGCAAGGAAGAAAGAAAGAAATATTATAGACATTACACCTGTGGGCACCAGATGCTTGAATGGCAAGGAGCTATTCAGGAGGGGAAGTTTTTCCATTTTATTCACTCTAGAATTCTTTTTAAAAAAAGGAAAAACCTTTTTTTTAATGCTTGTACAATGTCAAGTGGTCTCCTTTCTTCTTCTTTAAGAAGATCCCCAAGGCACTTAACTGGCCATGTGTTGCTGCCAGACAAGTAGCTTGTGTCAGCTTGACCTTTAGTCAATTTCAGGAGAGGTCACAATGAAAGACCACAAGCTTGACTTACAGTGTGATTTTTGGCTCATTGACACACTGTGATCTCGTCCTTTTTTTTTTCTGTACACACACACACACACACACACACACACACACACACACACACACACACACACACACACACACACACACACACACACACACACACGTGAATACACAAACATGCACACATGCACAGAGGACAGATCTGACCTCTTGCCCCACCCTTCAGTGTCAGAGATAATTAAATGTTTCTGCACTGTCCTAGACTGTGGCATTCATTAATCTGAAGCTGAAGTGTGTGTTTGTGTGCACGTGTGTGTACAAGCATGGATAATCTCACACAGATATAGCCCAGTTTTCCCCCTGCTTTTATCTCGTCTCCTCTCCTGTTATCAGTAACTAATCTCACCATCTTATTATTGTTCCTAGAAAAAATTACACAAACAGCAGTTAACATGGCCAAATAACGTGTCCTTTATATCAACTTTGCATAAAGTGCGTAAATCAAATAAATATTGTGCTCCATTTAAATGGGAAATCCGTGAAGTTTATTTCCCAATAGTCCACACAGGGTCAGCACCAGTGAATCACTTTACTTTACTCTGTTACTGAGTTTTTTGGGTCCTACAACTCACAGCCATGATCACTCTGTTTTGTAGCTAATGTATAGCCAATCAAAAGCATGTTTTAGGATACGCAGCACTGCATTGTTATACACTGACACTGCTTTCATCATCAAGATGACATCAAACACAAAAGAACCTGTAAATAACTAAAAATAACCAGACGTCCAGATGCATCTGTGAAAATGTACTGAAAATGTATCCAGGGTTTCGCAACATCACAGGTCTTTTTCGTAGAAAGTGCGGATTACTATGTGTTCCCGTGTTATTTATCTTGTACTGAATTACAGATAAAAATATGTGTAACTGGATAACAACTCTGTCATTTAAGGTGCACTGTGCATCTTTGGTAGCACAACAAATCCTCCACACAGCATAACAAGCACTCTCAGGGGATGGTCATTACAACTTGCTCCCCTGGTGCATGCTCTTGAAATGATTCTGTGAGTTTCATGGTTATGCCTTGTCAATACCTTCTGGCGAGTGGACATAGGAGCACTTCTTATGTTATTTAACAAACTGACCTTGTGTTTTGCGCAATTATTTTATTCACAATCTACTGTGGTGGTGCACAGAGGAAAAACTGCAAAAATTGTATCCAACGTATTAAAGATCTAACTGCATGTTAGTACTGAAGACAAACCTTGAAATTACTATTCGTTAGGAAAGAGGCTAGGCTTGATCATTCTGTGTGAATATGCAGTGATCCATCTAGTTGATGAAGCAATTAGCTTTATTTATCTTTTATTTACCACCATGGCATCTTTGTAATCAAGCTGAACAGGGCTGGGGAACTAAATTAATTAAACACTTTTGCATTATATCCGATGTTATTCATAAACTTCAGCAGACACATCAGACCAGTTTAAGCTCAATGTAAAGTAATGCCACAGTCTATTGTCTAAATCAGTGCCTGTCCACAAAGCACCTTATAATCTGTGATCAGTCTGTATAGCTATATGAGAAGCAACATCATTCTAACCTAATAATACATACACAGCAAGTCAGCTAAATCCGAATAGGTAAATGAACTCTATCTACAAGGACAGGATCGTTATGGTATCAACCAAGTATGAGCTAAAAGTAGCTCAGAGTACCTGGAGCAATAGAAAAACATATATTACCATGGATTTAAATAGAAACTAAACAAACTAAAATAAGAACTCACCATCCTGTACTGTCTTTTTGGCCGAGCTGGAGTGGGCTTTAGTTCTTGGGTCTCCATATCGGCCAGGTTCAGCCACTCGCTCTGAATGAAAAAATCATAAACACAAGACAAATTCATTAGAGAATGCTTTTTCATGGTTAAAGTAATAGTTTACCATATTCTTTAGCCACTTCTTTGTTGCCTTGGTGGTATGTTTTGGGTCACTGTTGTGCTGGAAAATCCATCCATGACCAATCTTCAGTGTTCTGGCTAAGGGAAAGAGGTTCTCGTCCATAATATTACAGTACACAGCCTCATCCTTGAACCAAAAAAGCCTCAACGCACAATGTTTCCATCTCCGTGATATGACCTAAAGAACCGCATCCCCACAATGGTGTTCTCGAGGTCACACACAGGAAGAGAAATTATCTCTTCCCCCAAAGATGCCTTGTGGAGTTGATGCCAGATATCTCAGTTTTGGTTTCAACAGCACCTTCTCCCATGTTTACTGGCAAACTGGTTGATATTCTGTCTCTCTTCATTTAAATTAAACTACCATAAAATCAGAGACACTTCGTTTCTTTTTAAGTGAGAAAACGTAATTATTCAGAAGGAGATCAAATAATTATTTTCCCCACTATAATGTAATTCCCTTCATCTCCAGTTCTGTACTTAATAGACAAACATGTCAAACTCTCAGAAAGAAGGCAAATGCGACTGTGTGCCAATATTTTACACTCCTACTTTGTGTTTTAGCTTAATCAATTTACAACCTGACCAGAAGTATTTCCTCACATAATGCCTCTTAATCACCAGAAATACATTATAGACTCCATTGGCAAATTTGGCAGGGAGGCAAAGTGACAGAATTCTCCTCATTATAAAAGAGTAATTGCTACACTATTCTCGCTCTTACACACTCACAGCACTACAACATCCCATATGGAAGGAAGCCAGTGGCAGCACTACCTCAGGGAGGAAGCAGAGCAGCCAAACACTGAGTTACAGGGAGTTTGTCATGTCTGTCTGTAGGCTGTGACATTAACACCCAGAAATGATTAACTCTCCGAACTCATCCATCTCCAGTATTTATTAGCGAGCAAGACTTTTGAGTGGGGACTGACCACGAAGTGTATTTAATGATCAGGAAAGAGGGTGTGGGTGTTTGTGTGTGTGTGCAAAACTTAGTCCAACTTTTGTCAATATGCCCTCTGTTCATTATTCCTCCCTTCTCTCCCTTTTGCCAGACTTTCTCTCCTCCTCATTATGGGAAAACTTTCTTATCTCTGAGTTATCCTCTCTGCAGGCACTCTCTCTCAAGTGTTCTCTGTAGGCCTCATGTCTATATATCTTTTGTATCCTCCCCTGCCTTCTTCCCTCCCGATACTCCCCGATGCCACTGTCACTTTTGTGTGCTGCCGTTTAGCTCGAGGGTTCCTGCTATGATCGCTTGCAACAACTGCCTGCTCATATCCTCTGAAGTTTATTTATCCTATAATTTACAATTATCATCAGAGTCTCTAGTGGCCACGGGGCAAGAAGGGCAGAATCAAAACAACAACACACCCATTCACTTGACTCTCTGTCTGCGTGATCTACTACTGAGCGCATCTCTCCTTGAAAACAGCTTGTTCAGCACCGTTCAAATAACTGCAGTTCACTTTATTTTGTTGTTGATTTTGGTGGCGGGGGGCAGTAATAATTCACTCCACTCTGTGTGGTCTGCTGACATTTGTCCTTTCTTAATCACTGCTTTAGCGCCTTCCATACCTTTACGTCTTTCCATCTCAGCTGCACAGATATTTAATTGCTTTGTTGTTATGATTGGCTTTGTCTCTTCATTGAATTAACAATACCCACGGTGTGACTGTGTGTATTTACTTCCTCTGCATCTCAGCAGGCTCCAGGTATCATTGATTACCTCCACTGTGTGCGTATTTGACTGGTTAATTTGCTGTGTATGCCTCAAATCAGTGTAGCATGTATCTGTGCTTTTTTGTTGATAATCCCTTTTATGTGCCGAGGCTCAACACGGCGAGAGCTCACTCCTCTGAAAGAGCGAGATAAGGGCTGAGCTGAGGGTCGTGGATATTGAGTCATTTTTTATGATGTGGCCAACAAGCCATTAAAATCAGAGTGGTAAACAATGTTTAAAGAACGCCTGGTGAGCGAGCAACAAACCCTTAGCACATTACACCGAAATGAGATATTTGTTCTTGCTCCAGCACACACTCTGTTTCATACACAGAGCTGAGGTGCTGACTGTTTGTTGTCCTATATGTCTCTTATCAGTTTCCCTCTTTCTAATTCTTTTAGCTCCTCCAGGCGCAGATCAAAGGCGGGTTTATGAGAACGTATTAAGAGGCAGTGACAGAGTTACAGAAGATTAAAGATGGACCAATGAGAAATGGGAACTGACAGACAGAATATCTTCAGAGAGACTGCGACTTAGTGAATTGGAGAAAGAGCTGATGAAATATATAACAACGACGAACACTCTGCTGGGAAAACGCAGTGTCATGTCTAATCAGGCCGATTGGCAATTTGGAAGCTCCAGATTTTCAAGGCTTTGTTTGCCGCTGGTACTGCCAAACCCGAGTGCTTCGCAAACGACTTTGGGTTCTGCTGCCAAAACGGTCCCCATAGCAACCACTAATTCATTATGTAAACTAATAAGAATAGACAAGTAGCAAACACCTGAAAATTGACAACTTGAATTGTATTGTTTTTTTCTGCGCTTGTATTGCATCCTCTAGTTGTATCTTGGTGCCAGTTTGACTCTCCTGTGCTCCTCTGGACTGGCTGTGATAATGAGGCCCTGTCTGGCATTTGTAATCTTCCCTTTGACTCCCCTCTCTGGATAATGCATTGCAATAACAAGCTCACAAATCTGTTGGGCAAGCCCATACGGAGGAAGCCAGATTCAAATAACCAGAATACTGTTTCTACCATTGGTCTCGCTGACAGCACATCCGTTATCTTCTGCCAAGGACTCTTCCTCCTCTCCTCTCATCTCTCTGTCTGTCTACTTGGGCTGAAAAGCCTGTTAAGCACAACTCTCCAACCATTACTGATGGGACTGAAATTAATGCACATGTAGAAAGTTATAAATAATAATTCAGTCTGACTTTGGAAGAAGTCTAAGCTGCCCTGGAGGACATATAGGATTCAGGTTTAACTGGATGGATTCTGAAGACCAGGCAGTAATATGTAATAAGTTGAAACATGGTACACAGTGTGTTACAACAAGGCGAGAGAATGTTGAGACACTGGTTAGTACAATGTTTCAGTAAAAGAAATAAAACACATGCCTAAATTAATGTAAATACAAAAACGTGTGATCCATATTTGAGACTCTCTAACAGAATGTATTTTTTCTACAAAATTTATTAATTTATACTACAAAATTAAATGTAAATGTCAGGACATGGCTGATATTTTAATCACTGTAGTAGGCTGTCACTCTTTTTCCAGGTCACTGCAGTCATGCTTGAAAAGTAAAAACAATAATTAAAGTGTATGCATGTCTTCCAGCTTGTCTCTGACTTCATATGCCTCTGTACTGTCACCGTTGGTGCAAAAAAAATAAAAAGTAGTTTGTTTTTTTTAAACCAAACTCACGTTCTTTTTGAGATGGAATTTTCTCAGCTGTAAATTAATGTTTCTGAATGCAATGCTACAAATATTCTGCAGCTATGGCTGAGGAGATAGAGCAGGTTGCCTATCACTTTGAAGGCTGGTGGTTCAACCTATAGTATGCATGTTGACCCAAATGCATTTATCAGTATGAGTGCGTGCAAATATTCAGTTAAAAGCACTGAGGCATAGAAAAAAGCACTTGTGTAAATAAGTGAACGAGGCCTGTAGTGACAAAACACTGAGTGGCTCAAACACAGTATGAAAGCATTATAGAAGCGTGAGTCTATTTACCTTTCTGATAACCGATTAACTGTGCTAGTAATTACAAACCCATGCTTCGGGTTCGTACCTGTCAAAATAAAACATCAATTCAAACAATTTTTCTTAACAAAAGAAGCAAATTAACCAAAAATAATAACAATAAAAATATTATTTGTTAAATAATCTTTGTTAAAACTCTGGAAAGAGAAACTTTAGTTGAGAATATTTTGACTAGTTATTTTTGTAGTTTTAATAACATGAGGTTTGGCTTCTGTGGTAAAACATTTATCTTGTTTCATATTCAGTAACCTCTTCCTGATTGTTCCTGGGCCATTTTGGAGTCGTTCTGGCACACTATGAAACATAAGCCCTGATGTGAGTACAGCAGATGTCTATGTAATCCACCTACAGGATGAGCTGAGCTGTCTGGGACTCAGGCCAGTGTAACCCACACAACCCTACCTCCTCAGAGGGCTGTAGAATTTTGTATTAAGTGCAACACGTAAAGAGGCAGTTTTTAACAGTTTTTAACCATCCATGACTAGAAAACAGGCAGGTCAACGAACTGTCACCATGGAAACAAGTTCATGCACAGCAAAATATCTGGGCACATGGACAAGGGAGACTGAAGGGTTGTAGCATTTAATTGCTGTGTGGGATTTTTCCAAATTTTGCTTTTTAAAGACACATTTAATTGCAAACTTAATTCCTCTCTTTGTGTATCACGCTACGTGCATTTTGATCAAGAACATTATTTGTTTTGCAAATTCAAATTTGCATTTCTCATTTACTTTTCTAAGCACTATTTTAATAAAAATTTTTATCATAATTATTTATTTTACTTGTTAGCAACTCAACGTTATCTGTTAAAAAAATAATTAAAAATTAATGAACTACTAACAAGCAGGAGGGGTGTTCTGTTGGTGAGTTATTCTTTTTTTTAACAATTTAATTTAAAGAATAAAAGAAACTGACAAAACGAGCACGAATAGTCATGACTACAAGAGCACATGCACAAAAATATAAGAATAGCAACCAAATTCTTTAAAAAATTAATTAAAGGTGCATGAATAAAGCAACCAATGAACTCTCACAGGCTTTAACTGCATGTGTGCGTGTATTTACGGCACTGTGGCATGTTGATTAACAGTAACCCATTGTTCAATATTATGTAATTTCCATGTGATGAACTCAATACGTCAGAAATAATAGAAAACTGTGTAGAAACAATGAGCAGATACACAGGGCTGTGAAGTGAAAAGGATGGAAGAAAAAGGAAATTATCTTGAAAATATGAAAGAGAACAAATAAAATTGAAGGGACAAAACAAAATGAGGGTAATGTTTAAAGAAAAGGCAGTGAATTAGAATTCAGCTGCTTTAGTAAATTGCCTAAAACTTAACCTAAAGTTAAATAGTTAAGTTTGTGACTACTTTAGTCTTTTAGAAAAATGACTTGTGAGATCTGAGGAGGTGAATGTTTACTTTTAGCTATAGGATACCAACATCTATATGATCTAGCCAATTTACAAATGGGTTTATACAATACATAACAGGTTAAAAAAAATCAAAAAATATTTCCAATTTTGCAGCGTTAGAACCTCCAGTGAGGAACTAAACACATGCAAACAACAGATTTGGAGCTTGAAACGAGTTTGATTTAAGAAATTGTTTGCTGAAATTCAGTGCAAAGAAGTGCATAAAATCTCCTTGTAACTGCTTAAATAATAGATAAACTTGAAAAAGTGCAACTGTAAACTATTCCAGTACTGCTCTATGTGTGGGGAAGTGTTTTAAGCCAATCGTACATCTTTTATAGAAAATTATAGGTGACCACGGCAACCTGCTAGGGACCAAAGCAATCTCAAAAGGTTTTTAGTGCAGCCCTGTATATTTCTTTTCAGTGAATTTCACTGCAAATCAACTGCCAGCAACCACTTTGCAGTTAGTTGGAGAATACACATTTTTCTCTTGTTGCCTTTGGTTGTCAATGAGTCACTCACTGGTCTCTAGGCTTGTGTCACTGTATCCTTAATTGGACACAGTTTTTTGGGGGGATATGTAAAGAAGCCAAAACAGTTAATCCATGACTAGAAATCAGGCAGATCAATGAACTGTCACCATGGAAACAAGTTAACAACATTTAGCCTTAAAACTACTCATCTGTGGGAACTCAGTAGGCACGACATGTATGGAAAACAGATTTAGCACCAGTGGATTTGATGACTCAGCATTACAAACAAGCCATTTGTGATAACACTAATTTCATCCATGCTACCCATGCTACAAAGGTGAACATTAATTGCAGAGTGATTCATCAGGGACTGGATTTTCCCCCAATCAACCTTTCTGCTGCTGATTAGTCTCCAAGGACGACCTGGGATTCATTAGTCAAAGTGAAACCTGCAGGTGCACGGTATTGTTTTTTCTGTACTGACCTCAAATCAAGTGCTGTGGTCGCACATGTCATTTCAGTATCATTAGCGATCTGACCACACACATTAGATTATATAAGATTTAATCATTTTGTACGTTTTTTTTTTTTGCAGTGGTTCCTCACATTCACTCCGTGTTACCTAGAATCTTTATTGTCTACCTTTCAGTTTAGGCAACTTTAATTCCTCATTTTAAAACTTAAAGGAAAACTAAAATCCTCTGAATACTAAAAATTGTAGATAGTTGAGGAGTCAGTTTTGCTTAGATCATGAGTCATTCACATCCAATACTCTGATTTGGTTCAAAGGTGAAGTTTACAGTAAGGAATGAAATGCCTGCAGTATCAGCTGGGTGAAAACTGGACCGACTGAAGAAGCACGTGATAACAGCAAATATTCCCAAAAGAGGACCAGATTGTTAGATTGATTCCTCATACTTATTTGGTGCCTAATCATTTAGCCATCCATTACTCCCAGCTGAGCTGTTTGTGTGGGAGTAACTGCAGAGTGCAGTTTGAAGGAGTGCAGAAAGGGCAGGCTGTTTCGAGCTCTGCAGCAGGGGAGCAGTCATGTTGCAGCTGATGTGCAGCGCTGCAGGAGAAATTATACGGCACAAAAAAGTATGTGCAGTATTTAATTGGCATGAATATGACCTGTGCTTCAGCTGCACCCAATGAGTCTCCAGATAAATGCACAGATGTCACATTGCTGTGTTGAACCAGAATGACTCACATGCATGGAGTGGACAGTTTGATGTTAGTGGTCTCATCAAGGAGCACTTTCGAAACAAAATGTAACAAATGGTAAAAGACAAATGATGTAATCAGTGAACTTTACTGACTCTTGTTGCAATTAAAGGAAAACTACACCTTGGGGTTTTTTTGTTTTGTTTTTTTCAGTCTGTCTTTTGGTTCTAGTATGTCCCTGTTGGTTAAATTTAAACAAATGGCTGGACATATAAAAATTAAAACCCCTGGTATAATTACCAGGAGCTAAATGCTAGCAAGTAAAGAGTAACACCTCGCTTGAGTGTACATGAGTAACCACACAGATGCTGAATGTCTTTAGTTTGCCAGTGCAGTAAGTGTTCTTTCTCTTCGGGTTTACTCTGTCAGCACCAATGAAATGAGAAATGAAGCACTCTTGTGTTTATTGTGTTTGGTCTCCGGCCTAATTTGGTGAAAGATGTTGCAAATAATATACAGCTGACAACATCAATATTGAATCCTATGAGAGGTTAAATCAAACCAGTGCCTCCAGGTATAGAAAGAAATGTGATACAGATGTTGTGGCACTACAGTACCTTTTTTTGGCCAAGTATATAATTCTTTTAGCACCTAAATCTGGCCTCACTCCTCCTGGATTTTGGCACAAAGAATAATATTCATAATGCAGCAAGCACTGAGTCCCTAGTTAAGAGAATGAAGCTCTGTTTACCTTTTGTTTTTACTTATCTCTGAGAAAATAGAGTATCACCAAAATTTGATGCACTGAGGCAAGGCTGTTCTCATTAGGCTCAGTATCCATGAGGAGCTGGCCCAGATAAACCTGCTCAGCAAGTCTTTCCCTGAAGAGTTGCAGTTACTGTGCTACATATGCAAAACCAAGCCAGCAAAGAACAGAACAAGCTCAGTGGTAGCAAGATTTCTGGTGCGCTGTTCAAAAAGCTGCCGTCCAATTAACCCCACAAACTACCTCGGTGTGAGAGTGCGTGTGTGCGTCTGCATACGTAAGTAAAGCAAGACTGTGAGTGTGAATGAAAGTGAGTTAGTGTTTGTAATAACTGAGGTTAGTCAAGAGTTACTGGGGGTCTAAGAGCATTACACACTTGACTGTGACTGATAAAGTGGACTTGGCATTATTGCCATACTAGTCCATAAGCAGCACGTACAGTTCAAAAGAAAGAACATTTGGCCAGACACATGCACACAGTCAAAAAACAGCAGAACTACCCTAACTTTAAGAATTAGACACCACTTGCGATGCATTCTTGCTAAAATGCTGCAAATCACATTATGGAGACTTGCTTTTAGAAGACAAAAGAAAGATGAGTACACATAAACTAAAGGGATTTTTGTCTGCACAATAAGAGTATTACATAAGGGAGATTATTGGGTTGTTGGCAGCAAATCACTCAACAGTGCAACTCAGAGTCCTTCTAGCATCTTTACTGAAAAATGCTAAAATACAAAGGTAACATGTAAATGCAATGTGAACATCAAACACAAGTCACACAATAAAGTTTCAGTGACGTAAATTATCTCTTTATAACACTTGACATTTACTGGTTTTGAACTAGTTGTACTTGTCGATGACCTTCAGTATTAATTTCTAATTTATCAAACAATTTATATATTTATTACACTGTCTACATACTGTGTTATGGTTTTATTTTTAATAGTTGCCTCTGGTTTTCTTCATTGTTTCATTTTCTGTGCATAATCAATGTCTAACTTTCAATTAAAGATTATGATTTAGGTCTTTTACGCAGCCTCTGAGTATCCCGATTTTGGGTCCTTTTATTGGGGTGCTATTGACAAAACACAGTGTTTAATTTAGTTTCTTTTAAAGCTCATCAGATGACAGCAAAGTGGAGCTGTCTGACCACAGCGCCACATTTGATAAAAAAAAAACAAACACAAAAAATCAGCACAAACACCTCATACCAGCTGCAAAGCACGGTGGTGGAGAGGTAATGATTTGGGCTTGTTTGGCTGCTAAAGGACCTGGACACCTTCCAGCCATTAAGTGGACCATGAACTACTCTGTATCCCAAAGTATTCTAGAGTCAGATGTGATGCTGTCTGTCTGGGAGCTAAACCTACGCAGGTCCAAATTGGGTCATGCAGCAGGACCATGATCCCAAGCAGAACAATAAACTCCTTTTGGACATGACTGTATGTGTGCTAAAAGAAGGTTAAATATACTATACTGCATTTTAGCACAAATATACTCCTTGCAATAGCTTCAATTTGAGGACTATGCACTTTTTATATCTGTTGAATTTGACAAAATCTGACAAATCTCTCCCAGTACTCCCAGTATTTAATGTTTCTTAGACTTTCTGATTGGCTTGCTTAGATTATTAGACACATAATACGGTATACGGTAAAAGGTATAGCATCAGGCATCACTTACTAGTTTAAAATCAACTTAGAACTCAAAGCAGCAGTGGAATTTTCCATTTTTACCCGTAGTTTCACATACAGCTTACAGTAATACAAAAATTTATAGTAACACAAAAAAGCAAAACTCACCTTGATCGAGAGACTTTGCAGGTGCCCAGCTTTTGAAGTAGTCATCCTGAGTGGAAACACAACAGAAGCGATTGGGTTATGAAAGAACTAAACATGTGAAGAGTGGACAGATTATTTTATTGAACAGAAAGTAAACAAACCAAATACTAAATGTCACTACTGAGAAATCCTGTTTCCATTCTTCTCTCTTTTTGTTCGTCTCTTTGTTGATTTCAATAGAAAATATGTATGGTATGAGCTTGTTCGGATAATAAAATAGGGACAAATGTAAATAGAAACTTGCAGCAGAAACACTCGAGCGTAAAGAAGGTTATATGCTCCAAAGAACAAACAAAGCAGCATAACATTTAACAGCCATTATGAATTAACACTGGTCAAATATGATTTTCATGACTCTATTTGAACAAGTCTTTGTTCACCACAGTTTTGTTTAGAGTTAAAGGGAAAGCTTCATGAACTGAACATATTCAAATAAAAAAATAACTGGCTGTTTTAATACTATTTGATACATTGGTTCAATTAAGAGCAGACTTCCTGCCTTGTTAGAGACATCTTCTGCTGTGTAGAGCAATTAAAGTAATAAGCCCACTGTGTAGAGTGATGACTTTGTTAGTGTCATGTAATGTGTTTTACGTAAGTAAAGAATAAACAAAGAATGGTCTGACATACAGATGAAAGGAAAAAGTGGTATAAGTGGTGTCATTTTGGAGTAGCTACTTATAGAAAAAGCAGCAGATTTGCATTTAAAACATCTGATCTGTTAAGCATAAACTGATATTTGTACTTGATTGAACTTTCGTGAACACTTTATGCTTTAACATACACGATAACGGCTTACAACACACTAAAACGATTGTGTTATTAGGGTTTTAAGGAAATTTTGGGTTGTTTTTATAATTGAAGGTATTTTTCAATTATTTAGATTTACCAACATTTTAGTTTATTATAACAGTTTTATTACCAAGACACCATGTGTGGGTACCTAAAGGAAGAGCTGTAGTTGACCCCTCCTGTCAGATTCAGTTTATATTTAATAATAAAGATAATAATATTACATAACGTACTAATACACACACATATATGCACGCAGAGGTGTGTAGTGGTGGTGTCTTCTAAATGATTTCCCTGGGTGAACCATATGTGTGTCAGCAGGAAGTGAGCCTGAGTCAGTGACATTTGTGAACCTGCTGGGTCTGAAAACTCTATCTCCTGTGCTATTGAGTTATAGGGAGAGCGAGGGAGAGCGAGAATATAAGAGTATAAAAGTGAGAGAGACTAAATTAGTATCAGTGATATGGAACAGTCCAGTGAAAATGGACAGTTGACCCACTCATACAGTCCTTGTTCTATAAATGACAACCGTCAAAATTTGAGCCAACGCAGAAGTTTGAAATCAGGAGATGAAACCTAATTAGCCTGTCCCTTAGGCGCTTACTTAAATCATGTCCTCACATCATTTTCTTTCATTTATTTTATGTCCACATCTCCTGCTCTGGTTCAGCATTATTAGTGTCTTCACCGTTGAGCAGCTTTCCCGTTCCTTGGATAGTGATACAACCTCAACCACACTGCCAGATGCTGTCTTTCCTCTCTAAACCAGACCAGTCATTCAGTCAGACATGCACAGATATGTCCAGGTTCTAAATAAAAAAAAAAACACTGCACACAATAAATAAATATAGGTACACAACCATGCACATGCATACTTGGATTTAACTTTCTTTTTGGATGCTACTTTTATGATTATTTTTTTTCAAAATAACTAGTAGTTTTTCTTTATTTATGGAACACGTAACTATGACCTTTGCCAACATTTTTGGGATGAACACAGACAGCCCACATAACCCAGCCTCAGTAATGCTCTGAAGCAAACTGCCAGAGAAGTCCGGTTAATTCAGTTTACTTCATTGAAGCATAGTAAGCTTGCTTGAGAGTGTGAAACCTACAAGCACAACAGCAGAATTTTAATATGCTGGACTATAACATACTATGCATGACTAGCCACCTAACCTGCTGTGCAATTAAATCAGCAACACCTATCCAGCAGTTTGTAAGTGCACTAAAACTTTACTAAAGAATTACAATGTGTTTCAAAATAATGACAGTTACAAAAACAATGACTCTACTTACCTCTGCTTCCTTTAGATGATTGCAGAGGACAGAAAGGAATAGAGGGGAGAGAGAAGAAAAGAAAGGTCAGTGATAATGGCACAGTATGCTATGTCTATCAGATGTATTACAACCCTGTATTACTCATTCTGAATACTGAGTTGAACTCTAGAGTTTCATTTAATACGAATCTGAAGGTGGTGGAATACCCAAGGACCCGCACACTTGCACCGGCGCTCGCAGCATTATGAGATAGCCTTATTTGATGTGGCATGTAATTTGAAACACATTGAGGCCAAATTGTACACGCAGCGTAACAGGGCAGCATAAGGGAAAGGAGAGAAGAAACAGAGAGGGAGAGGCACGGAAGTTGCGCAGAAGAAAGCATAGAATTATTTAACTGGGGGTCCTTTTTACAAATGCCAAAATGCCATATGAAAAAAAAGAGAAAAGGAGGGCATGTAAAATTTTCAGGGACAGAGACTAAACAAAAGGTTTACTGTTTTAATCTGGATCTAATCTGTAGATGAAAAATGTCCATTAACTAATTGATGCTGTAGCTAAATCCAGTCCCAACTGAGAGGAAAAACAGCTAAAGTGACATGCAAAAACAACATCATCATCATCAGCAGCAGCAGCAGCAGCAGCAGCAGCGTTGAAATGCAGTGAAATCTGTAAAAATCAGGGATGGTCCAAGAAATAACATGTAACCATCTCAGTATAACAATAATAGCTTCATAATTATATTCATGGGACACTGACTTTTAATAGGCTTTATGTAATCTCTATGGATGCTATCCTTTGGGTAAATGGGTGCAATCTTCTGGGATTTAAAAATAGACATATGATTCTTGGTGAATATGACAACGTTAAGACAGAAACAAGAGGGGTAAGTGGTCTGGTCAACAAACTAAGCCAAAGGCTAGATGGGTAGTCCTGTATTTTCTTTCTTTCACTAAACTCAATTTGGCCTGCTGTGGCGGGAACCGAACGCACAGAAGCAGACGACGAGCTGCTTGCTTTACTTTTGATTCTTCTAACAACATTTTTGAGTGGACTGAGACTTCTGGTCGGGGAAAAACATAAGAGGTAGTCAGTAGACTTAAGGGTCGGTACGCAAGCTGCTCTCTGACTAACAGCAGTTGTTGAGCAGCATAATAATGTATTATGATCAAATGAAGATTGCTTTCATGTTTTGTTGGCTGCCTGTGTTAACAATGCTGTTGAGGGGCTAGTTTTATCACAAGCAGAGCCCATTCTTGCTGGACATATCTTAATGCACTGAAACAGATGGTCAGCTAGATTAAATCCTTATAGACATTTAGTTCAGATGAACAAAAATTTTAAAAGAGATTGAAAAAGTTTATTTTTAAATCCCTTCTTTCTCCTAAGACAGGGATGTCCAAAAATAAGGACCAGGAGGGAGGGCATAGATTTTGGACTTTGCATCATTTACATCTTAACTTTTTTTTAATTAATAAACTTAATTTTAACATGTAACTTCACACATTTATTTCTTACAATTTAAGAGTTACAGTATAATTCTTTGATTTACTATAGGAGCATTTCTTTATCATGTATCATGCACTTTTTTTTTTTTACACATCTCAGGGATTAAATGTGTAGTTAAACATAAGTTAAACATCTTTACACTGGTCTGGCCCATTTAAGGTCGAAGTGGGCTGCATCTCGACCATGATGTAAAATGAGTTTGACATCCCTGCCCTAAGATCACTTAAAGTGGTCTGAAAACATAAAAAATGTAGTTATTTTGAATTTTCTTCAAATAATCCAGAAGCTAACTTGTCATCTGTAATAAATAACATTTAAAACCTGATTAAACTTCAAGACATTTTCTTATTTTTGTTAAAGTCACAGTATTTTCGCTTTTCTTACACCTGTGTACAAAAAAATCACACAAACATCATGATGGATTATAGCGCCTCTTTGCAATGGGTTATTTGCAGTCAGTAACACTAACGGTTTTCATTTGTTTTTCTTCAGCTTTGGTAGAATCACTATATTTGTTTTCTGTACCATCTACAATTTGGAACTCCTCTGTATTTTCTAGTGAGACAAATTTTACCTGTGACTAAAAAAAACCCAAAAAACAAGCAAAAGTTCACAACAGATAAGAGCGTTAACTGTATCCAACAGAGGACAGCAGCTGAGCTGCTGTTGCCTGAGAAGAGCCTCCACTGTTTTCTAGCTGGTGTCACTTAAGGTTCACAGTGTTGCTACTAGCTCTCTTATTATTCAGCTTCAGTCACAGTGATGACCTTTCCTTGCCCAAGACCCCCATTAATATTTTATTGTGCTCATCTCAAAAGCATTAACTGGCTGTTTAGCTCTCTGCGACACTGCCCCAATGTCATTCAAACCCTTTAAAGTGATTACAAGGACATAAAACTGTGTCGTTATTATCATATCGTCTTTGTTGGAGGTGATGGTGGAACTTTCAGGAGCGAGTCTCAGGAAAAAACCTGTTAACCATGTTGTGTCCAAACTTGTGAACACTGCAGAAGCTCTGACACACACATATACGCACACGCTCACACAAAATATCTGTGTAATTAAGTCTTTTTTGAGGTGTTCAATTAAAAATCAATTTAAAAATGTAGCATAACAGCTGTCACTGAAAATTGGATTCTTTTATTATACACCTGTTCATATTACAGTTTATTTACAACCTCTATTTTAATTATGGTTAACTGACTACATGTTTTTGTGCAAACACCTTCAAATTGCAGTGAGTAGTTTCATTAAGCTTAGGAGCTAGAGGATACATTAAAACGTAGCAGCAGTGTTTTAACTGTCTTCCCAGGGAAGGACAAGGGGCACCATGCCAATGAGGAAATGCAATGAATATAGTGAAAACAACAAATTAGGATATTGTAGGTAATACATTTATATGTATGACTGTGCTGTTTATTCTGGGTCTCATCTCTAAGTCAGATTTCAGTCAGGAATATGTTTTTTTTTGCATATATTACGTACTGAAAAAACATAGTTTCCAGTTCCTCATTTTGAATATACAGTACTAACAGGAGTACTTTGAGAAATCAAAGTGGCATATAAACACTTTAATGCATGAAAAGTGGGATATTTGTCAGTTAGCCACAGTGTAAATTGCTGCAGAACTGCAGTTTAACAGGTCTCTCAACAGGATTGTGGAGGCAAAAGAAATTCCCCTGGCAGTTCACCCCATCTGACCCTTGACTTAGAGGAGACTGTTAGGTATTCAAATGAAAAACATAATATTATGAAGGGGTCACAGCTAAAATGTACTGAGCTCTGCTGACTCTGCTATAAAATATTCAAGCTCAGTATGATACATGGTGCAACAGGAGAAACACAGTGAAGCAAAGACAATAAGACAATAATAACAACAATAAGAAATGGGATTGTGAACATGCTCATATAAAAGTTAAAGGCTGAGAATTGTTTCACCAGTGTGACACCAGATTTTTATTCTCATTCTTTCTCAATGTCATTTCTATTTTATTAGTTATTGTACAATCATGAAGTAATTGTGGGCTGCTGACTTCTTTTGTATTGCCATGGTACCTCAATGTTTATTCTACACGAGGATGTCACATTCATTTACAATCAAATTGGGCTGTATGCACCCCAATTTGATCCATACAATCTGACTAAGTATAGCCATTGCATAGCAACCTAGAAAACCTTTTTTTTTATTTAAGTATACTTTATGAAAGTCTTCATATTCAATAAAACCACATTGCTGCAAAAGCAATCCGTCTTTTACGCTCGACATATACTGTTTAACTACTTTTAGACAGTCTGACATTATCAATCAATTGAACTTGGACTACGAGCAGACAGTAGATATAAAACAGAATGCCTCAAGCACCAAAAATCTTGCTCTTCGTCTACAGAATCGATATATGTACAGTGCTGTGAAAAAGTATATACCCCCTTCCTTATTACTTTTTCACCTTTTTACGTTGGGCAATTACTTTTTCACAGATGGCCTGCTAGGTTTGGGTTTTTTTCCTCTTAATAAATTAAAATCACGGTTTAAAAACTCAATTTTGTATTTACTTGGGTTATATTTTTGTAATAATAAAATTAGTCTGATCACCTGAAACATGTAAGAGCAACAAATATGGAAAAAACTGATGAAATCTGGTCGGAGGCAAATACTTTTTCACAACACTGTATATGAAGATGCAACTTAAAACACAAAGACACAAAGTGCAAAAACTGACTAAATAAATAAAAGCTGTCTTTTCGTTTGTTAGGCTCTGACAGATTATCCAGTGAGCCAGACTGAATCCTTTGGTGAGCCAGTTGTAAAGCGCCCTGTAGGCTATCAGTGTGGGGGGAACTATTAAAGCTACAAAAACAGTGCTTTTGGTCTGCTTCTAAGAAAGATCTGAAATAATCTTTCACTGTTACGATGACCTCACAGTCAGTCTAGTAGGACTTCACCAGGTCAGCTCATTTTCTTTTTCTCAGTTTAATGTGATGTGCCTGATATTATCTGATAGGAGGTTCCTTAGGAAATCTGTGACAAGAAAAGGGACAGAAGGAACCAAAGCGGGAATGGTTTCAGCCCGATTAGCTTCTCTCAGCAGAAGTAACCTTCTCTGAAAAGTGTGTGTTTTGTGTGAGTGTGTATGTGTGTGTATATGCCTATTCTCACAAGTGAGTAATAGTGAATTTGTGCAAACACTCACATTAACATTAAAATGGGCAATGCCAAGCCTGGAGTGCTGACTGAAGATGTCATAATCAGGGGATGAGGATGCAAATCTGGCCTCTCAGTGGAAACTAAACAGCATTAAAATTTTACTGTGTACTTTATGCATTTTATTCATGGCTCTGGAACCTTGCCGAATTCCCATCCTCCCACCCTCATCTTTTTCCCCATAGTCTCTAATTCTCCCCCTCCTCATCTTCCTTTCCGTCTCCACCAAGTCTCTGCTCTTTTCCTTAGGCAACATTATACTTAGAGACAAGGACTGATCTGGGATCTGATCAGTGCCTTGTGAAGCTGATATATGAGCTTTGTGAACAGATAGCACAGAGCAGCGAGTGGATTTCAGGGATACACTGCGTCAGATTACTGTACTGCAGGAATGAAGAATGCTCAATAGAGGCAGCAGATTTGCTTTACATAAATTTTAGATACTACATGCTCACATTTGGAAAAGCAACACATTGATTTAGAGTGAGAAGCTGAGCAACCGATAAGCCTGTTCACACAGTGAAATCTTGCAGTTATTAGAACAAAAGTACAGGGAGTGCAGAATTATTAGGCAAATGAGAATTTTGTCCACATCATCCTCTTCATGCATGTTGTCTCACTCCAAGCTGTATAGGCTCAAAAGCCTACTACCAATTAAGCATATAAGGTGATGTGCATCTCTGTAATGAGAAGGGGTGTGGTCTAATGACATCAACACCCTATATCAGGTGTGCATAATTATTAGGCAACGTCCTTTCCTTTGGCAAAATGGGTCAAAAGAAGGACTTGACAGGCTCAGAAAAGTCAAAAATAGTGACATATCTTGCAGAGGGATGCAGCAGTCTCAAAATTGCAAAGCTTCTGAAGCGTGATCATCGAACAATCAAGCGTTTCATTCAAAATAGTCAACAGGGTCGCAAGAAGCGTGTGGAAAAACCAAGGCGCAAAATAACTGCCCATGAACTGAGAAAAGTCAAGCATGCAGCTGCCAAGATGCCACTTGCCACCAGTTTGGCCATATTTCAGAGCTGCAACATCACTGGAGTGCCCAAAAGCACAAGGTGTGCAATACTCAGAGACATGGCCAAGGTAAGAAAGGCTGAAAGACGACCACCACTGAACAAGACACACAAGCTGAAACGTCAAGACTGGGCCAAGAAATATCTCAAGACTGATTTTTCTAAGGTTTTATGGACTGATGAAATGAGAGTGAGTCTTGATGGGCCAGATGGATGGGCCTGTGGCTGGATTGGTAAAGGGCAGAGAGCTCCAGTCCGGCTCAGACGCCAGCAAGGTGGAGGTGGAGTACTGGTTTGGGCTGGTATCATCAAAGATGAGCTTGTGGGGCCTTTTCGGGTTGAGGATGGAGTCAAGATCAACTCCCAGTCCTACTGCCAGTTTCTGGAAGACACCTTCTTCAAGCAGTGGTACAGGAAGAAGTCTGCATCCTTCAAGAAAAACATGATTTTCATGCAGGACAATGCTCCATCACACGCGTCCAAGTACTCCACAGCGCGGCTGGCAAGAAAGGGTATAAAAGAAGAAAAACTAATGACATGGCCACCTTGTTCACCTGATCTGAACCCCATTGAGAACCTGTGGTCCATCATCAAATGTGAGATTTACAAGGAGGGAAAACAGTACACCTCTCTGAACAGTGTCTGGGAGGCTGTGGTTGCTGCTGCACGCAATGTTGATGGTGAACAGATCAAAACACTGACAGAATCCATGGATGGCAGGCTTTTGAGTGTCCTTGCAAAGAAAGGTGGCTATATTGGTCGCTGATTTGTTTTTGTTTTGTTTTTGAATGTCAGAAATGTATATTTGTGAATGTGGAGATGTCCCAAGGTTCCATCTTGGGACCCCCTCTGTTTAACATCTACATGCTCCCACTGGCACAGATTATAAAGAACAACAAAATAAACTATCACAGCTATGCAGATGACACACAAATATATATCACAATGTCACCAGGAGACCGAGGCCCTGTACAGGCTCTTGGTAAATGCATTGAGGAAATTAATGACTGGTTGTGCCACAATTTTCTCCAACTAAACAAAAACAAAACTGAGGTAATAGTCTTTGGCGCCAAAGAAAAACGATTACAGGTCACCAGAGAACTTCAATCTATACATCTAAAAACCACAAACCAGGCGAGAAATTTGGGTGTAGTGATGGATGCAGACCTAAACTTAGAAAAACACATTAAGACAATAACAAAATCAGCTTACTATCACCTCAAGAATATTTCTAGGATAAAAGATCTGATGTCTCAACAGGACCTGGAAAAACTAGTCCATGCATTCATTTTTAGTAGGCTTGATTACTGTAACAGCATCTTTACAGGTCTACCTAAGAAATCAGTCAGACAACTACAGCTCATTCAGAACTCTGCTGCTCGAGTCCTCACTAAGACCAAAAAAGTGGACCACATCAGTCCAGCTCTGAGGTCTTTACACTGGCTGCCTGTCCGTCAGAGGATAGACTTTTAAAGTTCTGATGCTGGCCTATAAAGCTCTGAATGGTTTAGGACCAAAATACATCAGTGACCTCCTGACCCAGTATGAACCATCCAGATCCCTCAGGTCATCTGGATCCGGTCTTTTATCAGTTCCCAGAGTCAGAACCAGACACGGAGAAGCTGCATTCAGCTTTTATGCTCCTTATATCTAGAACAAACTCCCAGAAAGCCTCAGATAAGCTGAAACACTCAGTTTATTTAAATCCAGGTTTGTTTGTTTGTTTGTTTGTTTGTTTGTTTGTTAAGTGGGATTAGAGCTCTGGGTAGCTCCCCAGCTGGGTCTAGACTAGGTCTAGAGAGTATTTTAAATTCAGGGAATTTAAAATAGAAAGTAGCTCGTCCACAGAAGGACTGGTAGCTCCCCTTACGATAAGGGTTCAGATCGCGCGAACAGGTGTGAAATGTGTGTGTTTAGTTAGTTTGTTTGTTTGCTTGTTTTAATCAATTTTAAATCATGCTTTTTATTTGTTTTTGTTTCTAATGTCTCTGTAAAGCACTTTGAATCACCTTGTTGTTGAATTGTGCTATACAAATAAATTTGCCTTGCCTTGCCTTATATTGGTTTCACTGGTAAAAATAAATAATTGAAATGGGTATATATTTGTTTTTTGTCAAGTTGCCTAATAATTATGCACAGTAATAGTCACCTGCACACACAGATATCCCCCTAAAATAGCTAAAACTAAAAACAAACTAAAAACTACTTCCAAAAACATTCAGCTTTGATATTAATGAGTTTTTTGGGTTCAATGAGAACATGGTTGTTCAATAATAAAATTATTCCTCAAAAATACAACTTGCCTAATAATTCTGCACTCCCTGTATTTAACATTTCAATCAAGTCAAACCATTTTACAATTCTCCAAACTATACAAATGTATCAACAAAAGATATTAACAAATTAAAAAAAACCCTAATCTCTGCATTTAAAATGTTAAATGACCTTCCATTAACAATTTATATCACCTCAAGTGGATTTAAAGCCATACAACTGAAAATAAAATGATTATAAGGGCTTATGAAGCCTTCTGGGTCATTATCACAACAGTGATGAATTAATATGAAAACTAATTAGCTGTAACACACTTAACAAACTACTTGGATTAAAAGTTTTAAAATGGAGCCCAACCAATACAAGCATTTTAGTGACATGAGCAAATTCTAAACTGAATGCACCACTACTTATGCCGCAGGATGGGTTATTATGAACACATTTAGGTACGTTTTGCAACTTATTTGTAGCTGGGACAGCTAGCAAGAGACTGTGTGCTGGCTGGAGCACTGTTAGTGCTCTGTTCAAAATATAAATTTGAGAATTCAAAGAGATTAATCAAAAAGAGACTGTCTTGATCATACAAGTTTGACTACAGTTTAACCTTTTTTAGACTCCATATCGATATTTTCAGCAGGGCAGCAAAGTGAGAAGGTCGTGGGTTTTTAAATCCAGCCTGGGGCCCTTCTGTGTGGTGTTTGCATGAAATTGACCATAACCGTGAATGTTGTCTGTCTCTATGTGTTAGGTCTGCAACAGATAGTCTGTTTCAGCTCGGTTGGGTTCTATCCCCCACCTGACCCCTATAGCAATGACGAACTGGATGAGCAAAGGAAAATCAAAGGATAAATAGATTTTAGCACGTTATGAAGCACATTATATACCTTCTCAAAATTTCTGACAAAGCTTGTTAAATAGGTTTTTTTCTTAACAGGCAATAGTAGCCTCCACAAGTGAGAGCCCTTGTTTGCATATCCATTCAACCCTTATTTCTTCGTAATGGAGCTATGAAATGGACGATGTGAGAAAATGAAGATATAATCAGGAGAAGAGGAACAAAAAGCTGTACTGGGAAAATTGAGGATTTAAAGCACATGCAGGAAGAGAAAATATGAAGGCAATTATGAGATGCTTTGCAGGAGGAGAGCAGGAGAGGAAGCAGAATAGTCGACGAGGACTAAAGAAGAAAGACGACGAGACGAGAAATGGACAGACAGGGAAGAGGGAAAAGGTTTGGAGCACAGAGTGAGAAGGCAACGCAGTGAGAGGCAAAAAAGAAAGAGGAGAACAGAAGAAGAACAGAGAGGAGGGTTTGCTTTCCTGAAGCAAAGGTCCACCGGAGTCGATCCACTATTTGAGTCTCTAGCCTTAAGATTGACAGGCAGCATCTCATTCATATGAACACATGGATAACACTGAATATTACATGTGCTGCTCAGAAGATGATGGAGGAGGATACCCCACATGCACACACACGCACACACATAGACGCACACACATAGACGCACACACACACCTTATTGGAAGGTAGTCAGCCTTTACTGCCTCTCTTTCTCTCTCACTCCCTGTTTTGCACCCACGTGCGCACACACAACTCATCTAAAATAAACATGGCTTCATCATTAGAACAATGATTTCTGTCCAGCCTGTAAAATTATGTAAGACCTGACCTACCAGTGATAACATGTGCATTCACAGCCAGTCCAGCTCCTCTAAACTGAGACAAACAACTTCTTTTCTCTCTGCATGCTTCCCTTCCCTTCTCCCTTTGGCTTTCTATTTTTACAGCTTCCCTCATTCATCAACTCTCTTCCTCTCTGCTCTTGTGCTATTTTTTTATACTGCTGAGCACTATCCCCTTCAGATCCAGAAACTGAACAATATGGCTGGAAGCCGACATCAAAAATCTGCTTCCTCTTCATTCTGTCCTTTCTTTTCACGTTAATGAGAGGAAAACCTCACTGAGGAGTGTGTTATTCAAAATATCTTGCCATCTTCTCTGCAGATTTATCTCCTCCTCCAACAGTTCCCCCCCCAAAGAAAAAGCTTCATTCCATTTTCTCCCCATATTTTCTTTCAGTTTCAGGATATTGAACATGAAAAGGATTCAATTATGATAGAAGAAGTGGAAAATGGAAAGAGAGGAGTCAATTTAACAAAAAAAGCATTGAGCACTGAGTAGAGTGAGAAGAATAAGAGGACAACTAGTTTGAAGTAACAACAAAAAAAAAAAGGCAAAAGACGGATGATGGAGCCCTGTGGAAGAGCACTCTTTGCATATACCTGCTGACAGCAACCAGACCAGAGTGACAAGCACAGAACACAGTGGCAGGAAGGATGATTGTTGAGAGAAAAAGGGTTGCTTTGGATGTAGGAAAATAACTGTCTATTAGGAAACAAAAAACGACCACACATAAAAACAAAAAAATCTTTGAAAAATGTTCTTCTGTATGTACGCTCGCACTCACTTTAAAAACGTGCACATTCATAAATCCAAAATGTATCCTATTTGATGCCAAAAAAGTTGAAACAAATTTGATCTGAGGATATGCTAAAGGCTGTAACTGCATTCTCTGTCAGAACGAGTTTGTACAAAATGTTGTTGAAACTAATCAGAGAGCAGAAACAGTTTTAGCTGCACCCGAAGGCCTCACTCGAAGGCAGGGAGAAAAAAATCTGAGAGTAGCTGTTCATAAATGGGGAATAGAGCTGCACATTTTCTAACAGTCTTTCCTCGCAGTGATTATTATTGCTGTTTACACCTAGTATCAGATTCTATTTATGTGATATTCTCACTGTAGTTCTGGTAGACTCAGTATTTTGAATATTTAGGCTTGCGTTAAATAGTAGAACTGAGCTATTTTCCTGCTATGACTGTAAAAAGATAATGGGAGGAATGTAACATAAGTCCAGCTGGAGCTGGAGCGCCTTTATCTCTTGCTATTTAGCATTGTCATGCAAAATTAGATCAATTCAATAAGGAGAGATCATTTTGAAGAATTGAACATGATTTGTTCAGATAGCGAAATTAATCAATATATTTGGCGATTAGACTCTGATGACCCGTCATGGCAGAACAGAATCCCAGCAGTAATACGATTTAGGACAGGACCCCCTGGAGTCTAGACGCTGGTGCTAGTGAAGATGGATACTGAGGCTTGGATGGAGCTTCGAATGACTTGGGTGAATCAGGGGTGGGGAGGAGGTGGGTTGCATGAATGAGAGTCTGAAAGGGAGAATGGTGGAGAGCATAGATTTAAACCACATGGGGCAGAGGCTGATTGGCTCAAAGAAGGGAGGCAAGAAGATGATTGGATGTCAGTATTGAGTTTGACAGCGTGGGAAAGTGGAAGGGATGAAAGAACGGGCTAACAGGCGAGCACCCAGACAGCAGGCAGCACAGATCCTTATTAATTTAAACATAAGCTTCGTTTGGCTCAAACGCCACCTTCTTGTCATTTTTGTGTCTTTCACACAAAAAAATGTCCCATCTTGTAGAGAAGATGAGTTAAATTCAGCAATTCATTTTCCTTATTGATTATTTTGTGATACTCGTAGCTAGGATAGGCTCCAGCCTCTTTACGACCCTGAACTGGATAAGTGGCAGAAAAATTAATGGTTAGATGGATAGAATCCACAATTTTGTATTGTTTCTCTTCAAAATCTAAAAGTTTTAAAAACTGCCATAATTTCCTTGTGGTGATGTATTTGTTTGTATACAATGTTTAGAATATAAAATGGAATAAAGGAGCTGTTCTGAGATTTGACAAAGAGGAATGAGCAAGACATTTTTCACCACTAAATCTCTTTAGCAATAATCGTTTAATTTCATTTCAGTGCTGTTTGATATTATATTTTTTCAGTCGTGTCTACTTATGTCTGGTACAGCATGTGCCAACTTTGAAAGCTTTGTGAAGAAAAAACGGGTATTCGTGCGTCCCCATCACTAAGTTTGTAAGAGGACAAACAAGTGACTGCCCAAAAAATTGTAAAATTGGCAGTCAGTAAGTGACAAAGATAAAAGGAAAAAGGCTGAGCATGAGTTTTGTGTTAAACACAATGACAGAGGAGTCTAAATGAATTTGCTGTGACTCAGAGATTTTCTCCACATGCCTAGCTAAGTGTCATGCCATGAACTGTTTCCATGTCACAGCAGCCAGCATGTAAACCACAGGCATCGAGGTCGACATAGATCTAGGTTGGTCTAAGTGGAGGGGAGATACAAGCTAGTGGACACAGTTCAATAAATAATAAATAAGACAGCATGTTAGTAAATTAGCCTGACACTACCACAGATCTGCCGTCCTTCATTTTCAGAGGAAGCAGGCAACACAGAAGCATTAAGGGACTTGTTGTTTCAACAAGCCAGCGAGTATGTCAGAACAGATTGTTTTCAGTGAAGGTCAGAGGTGCACAGATCGATAGGCTGGTGACCAAAATCTTTAATTTTTCCCTCATAGATCGTGTAAGCTCTTAACTTTAGTGCTTACAAAGAAAGGAAAACACAATTGGCAAGTCAGGCTTTTGAAAAACTGAATTGCAATCGGTCCCTAACTTGTGTGGTTCTTTGATTTTTCTTATCTATGAAGTGAGCTCCACTAGTGAGCGTACAGCCATAAGCTAGATGATGATGATGAATTACTTCCTCTGCCGCGGTCTGCCATGCTTCCATAACCTCTTCTTGGTGTGAAAAAACAAAGCAGTAGCTGTATTTTTCTTCAGCTGCTGGATGAAATTCTCTTAACACTTTGCTGTGATCGTTTCGGTTTAATCTCTCAGTGTTTTACAGACTGATAGGGAAGACAGCAGAGCAATGCTCGCTCTTATTTGGTTTCTACTAGAAAGCTTCAATTTGTAACATTAGCGTGAGACTGTTGTAATAAAAAGCCATAGTGGCAGTAACTGAAGCCATACATTTGCACTGATGGGCTTCGAAAAGGTTCCAAAGTAAAAGATTCAAAAGGTTACAGCTGTCATAATGAAGTGATATGGCAACTCTGTTTTTCACTCTCAAAGAGAGCTAGTGCCATAAAGGGAGATCTATTCAGTCTCACAGCGAAAATGTGTAAAAAAAAATCGAGGAAATTATGCAAAGAAAAAATGACCATGATAGGAGGCTTACATCTGTGTGTCTTGGGCATTTCATGTTCGAGCTCAGGTTCACACGCAGCATTCAAATACGCTGATTCAAATTCAGTCAGCTAACTTCATGTACAAAATTATCCAATCTTTTTTAAACACCATCCCATCTGACAGAATCCCTCAGCTCCTGATGGTATCCCACAGTGATAGCGCAGCAGTGGCATAGGGCCAAGTGTTAAGCCAATCATACACAAACCCTCTTATCTGTCTGCTCCACTGAGGAAACAAGGGAAGAGTTCAGGAGGAGGGAGAGATAAATGCCCTTTCTTTACTCCAAGTACATTACTCTGCTCTGTTTAATCCTTTTCTCTTCTTCCTCAGTTCTACTCTGTAAGTTTGCAGAGTTTCCTCCTCCCTTAAGATGTTCGAGCAGTACCGAACCAGTCAGAGGATCGCTGTGCTCATCTTCTACTTTCATTCGTTCCCCATCTTTTTCTCATTTGCCTTCATTCTGACACTTGCTGTCTTTTTTACTGTTTTATACTGTGTGTTCACAGAGTAAACGGCAGGAGAATGTTCAAAGGAAGCTCATGGGAAGGAGCACTTACATCTCACTGCGTGCGACTGTTTATGTGTACGTCTTTGTGCAGATACTCACCTGTCTCTGAGGCTTTGCCAAACTAAACGCAAGTCAAATAGCCTACATGCAGACAAAGCCTCCACGCACGGCCCCAGACAAATTCCCACAATGTTTTGAAGTTTGCTGCATGGGAACAGAAAATATCTGTTGGTTCAGCACTTTGTTAAAATAATAAAAACTGCAATATTTACCCTTTGGGTTTTCCTAAGGGCCAGCCAAATTATTTTTACAGTAAACACTGCATAGGCACTTTTAAATAAGAATTATTAATGCTATACATCCCCCACTTTAACAGTCAAAGCACAAGGGTTGTGGGTTTTTTTAGGGCTTATGTGGATTTCATGAACACAAAGTCTGATACTTTTGCAGCATGAACAAAAATCTTGTTGTTAATGCTGAATATAAATATGCAAGGCAGATTTTTGTACACAAAGTAGTAGTGGAAGGGCACATAGTATTTTTCTCAGTATATAACTGAGCTCTTTGGTCTGCAAAACACATTTCACAGAGCCCTAAACTATGCCACAATGCATTTTGTTTAATTCTTCAAATTTCAAAGACCAATTTACTATAACTAAGCCTTTTATCACTATGGTCACAATAAAAACAAAACATAAAACAAGCTTCATTTGTGCATTTAAATTTTAAAATATTGCCAGACAGTTTGTTCTGTTCAAGTAAATACCATTCCCACTAAAGTTCCCACTGACATTTTTACTAAATACCACATTCATCATATTTATCACAGCTGAGTGCGTCCTGTACAGGAAACAACACTGCACTGAGCCAAAACACGGGACACTCCTCTTTACCAATAGATTTCTTATCTGTGCAGAATGTTTTTAAAACAGCACTGCTGCTGCTCGAGGTAAGGAAGATGGGGTTCAAGCAGGACAGCACTTTGGAAAACTATTGCACTCCTTTGCTTTTATATTAAAACACAACAGAAAAAAACAGCAGTGTGCCTTATGTCTGATCAAAGTTAGCAGTAAAGAATACCAGGACTACTCACTGACACCCCCACCATCTCACACAACACAGCTCTACGACTCCCAGCAGCCAGGAGCTAATTTCACACAGTCTCACGGGAACTGAAAAGGCTTACTCAGGAACAGAATCAGTGAGGGAAACAAAGAGAGAAGAGGAAAAGGTGCTGATGTAGGAAAATGAGAAGGAGAACGGATTGGAAAGGGGAATGCAGGATAAAAACCACGGAAAAGGTTGAGCGGAGAAGAGCGGCGCGGGGAGAGATGAAGCAAACACAGTAGCAGATTTAAGATGTTGTTGCAGATAACGGCAACTTGAGGTTTGCTCGAGCTGACAGACGTCTTTATCTCAATAAGCGCGTTCCTTCAAAACGAAAGCTTGCACAAACAATGCACTCGATCCTTTCATATTTGAGGATAAATACATCACTTATTGTTCTGTCAACACTTTCGAAGGCTCCTTTCCATCATGTTTTTTGTTAGAGTACTGCTTAGTTTGTGAAAACAGAGTTTAGTTCTTTAGATTATACCGGTGTGTTGGGCATTGCTTAAAATCTGGTATACAGTAAGAGCACCTCAAAAATAATGACACACAATCTACAGCTTACTGCCAAAGCTAACAAAATACCAGTGAATGTAACTGTTATTAAACTTAAGCATTTATTATTGATTAGTTGATTGGTATAATCAAATAATCAATAATGTCCCTATCCCTGTGACTGCAGGTAAGACAAAACAAGTGTTTCCAAATACATCATGATGGAGTCTAATAAATAGTAGTAACTATTTTTCATGATTACGCCACGTTTATGGACTAACAACTGATTAATTAATTAAAGTTACTTTGTTTGAAAAACATATCAGACCATCACCCACTGTAAGGTTTATGTCACAGCTCCCCTAAATTAACTGTATTTTTAATTACTAAAAGCACTTTTTATATTCCTGTAATGATTACGCCACCAATATGTACAAACTTTTTAATCAGAATCATTTTTTGAATGCTGATATATTATCATTGTTGTTTTCCTTGAATTGTATTTATTTATTTATTTTACAAAAAAGCTGAATAAATAAATAAAAAGCAAATCATTAGTTTTTTAATTAAGGTTCCATTTCTGACTTAGTCTAGTGTGACGGCTCAATTGTGGGTATAAAAATGGGAATTCAGTTTAAGGAGGTCAGAAAGTTTTAGTTTTTGAGAGTCTTGCATCTTCTTGTTTTTATGTGTTTTTAAGTAGTCCAATATGGTAATGTAATAAATTTGTTATGCATTGTATATGTTAATTCTACCTCTGAAATGAACATAACATACGATTAGGCGAGTGATACTAGAAACTGCAGCAGTTTTACACTGAACAAAGGCGTGAGATGCACTTTCATAAAAGCAGCAGAAGAATATTTCAATTCTGGAGTCATTCGTTTCATTTCAACTGGAGTAAACATTTAACAATAGAGAGATATTTAACCACTGCGGTTACTTGACATTAATGTTTTTTCTTTAAATGAATGTTCAGCCCATGATCACTTCATACCTTCCAATTTGCTCCTGGTGCTGCTAGTGACACTGTATTTTTGCTATACTGACGAGTACCCATGGAGACAGGAAAAGACGGGAGCTAACAATGGGATAGTCAAGACTCCTCTGCAGTGATAGGCTCAAATTTTACCAACATCATATTTAATAGAAGCAGGAAGGACAACTAAAATCATATTTGCAAACAGGAAGGTATGATGTGTGGGCTGAACATCACATACATATCATGTATTAGTGATGCACCAAGAACAGCACACCGATTACTTTTGATATCAAACCTGTAGTGTTGACCAAAATGCTGAATGAAAATCCAAGAGACAGTGTAAACTGTCAGATGTGATTTTAAAAACATGGATGCATGGAGAGGAAGGGCATCTGAGGTCAAAAAATGAAGCCAAGGAAACAGGGTAAGAACACCAAAACCAAAGAAAAGGAGGCAGAGTGGAATAATAATGACATCAAAAGGAACCACAACATCACCAGGTCAATTAATTCAAAATTAAACCACAAATATTATAACTGCGCAAAGACACAAATAAAAATGAAATTGAACCTTGGAACCAACATGCGAAATCTGAACAAATCCCAAAAAACTCAAAGTCAAAAACCCAGGATCACGGCAGTACCTACAGCAGCTGTGGGCACACTATGGTGGCACACTATACCACATAATGACATTCAGCAATTTAAAAATGTTTTTGTTCAAAAATTCCTAATTTGACTAAAAAAAAAAAAGAAATCAAAGATAAACAATTATTAATCCAACTGAAGTACAGCTACATCAGTGAAGTTCTTCTGTCTGCAAGTCCTTCACAGAGTGATTCAGCTAACAGCCATGTCTCTGGACACTGGGAAGAAGCCACTGTGATCTTCCACACATTTGAGCAGGAGGTTCAGACAAACTTGCTGTAACAGTGCTAACAATTACGGCACTGTGCCGCCCATATTCCGGTATTTAGTTTTGATGTTTTTAAAATTATTAGCAGACATTCTTATATTTAAACAGCAGCAAGCTTGCGAAAACATTTTGCCAAGTGCACCAACCCACTGTACAGAACACAATGCTACCCCTTGTTTTTATTTAATTAAAAAAATACAGGTTCCTACCATTAGTTGGAGAAAAACGAGATGACTGGTCTTTCTCTAGATTTACTGTGACAGTTATTTTGCATATTGGAACAGTGTGTACAGGACTAACCATTGTCTTCTTAGAAAGGAGGACGCTATTATGTGAATTCTCTCTGCGAACAAACAACACGTCCCTAACAAGACCACATGGGGATTGGTCCTTCCACCTGGACGATCTGTGCACTGACTGACGTTCTCACACCTCTGCAGGAGTGATATAATAATCCTCCTAAAATTATGATATTCTGTCAGACCCCAAATGATGCACAACTGTATTGGGTAGGGACATATTACTGTAACTCCAATCAGACGAACATCTGAGACGACATATAGGAAAGTCTTTATTCTGACGTAACAAAAGTAAAATCAGATTTAATGAGCCCTCCTGGGAGAAGTGTTCTCTTTCAGCTTTCACCATTTGATGGAAGACTAATTTTCATTTTATAGGTAAGACAAGGGTTTTCAGCTGTAAATTCATGTGCAAAACAAACATGACACATTCAGTGTATCCAGTCCCCTTAATAGCTGCAATTGTTCAGGAGGATCAGCTCCTACCAAATCCTAAAACACTTTTTATTTCCCTCTAAATACTTAACTTAAATAACTTAAAAGCACTCATACTGCTAAACTCACTACAAAATGTGTCACATTAACCATCTCGTTCTTGACGCTGATGCATATGTCAGCAGAAAACAGTGCTAGCTTGCAAGCACTCACCAAGGTTTGGAGATCAATCACCTTTCTCCTGTGCACCAGGCTGTTTATGTCACTCCATCTCTGAGGCACATGCTAAATTTACACCAGTGTCCTATTGCTGTTGTTTCCTTTTGGGGCAACTGGGACCTGTTTCATGCAAGTTGCAACATGCAAAAAGAGATCTTTTTCTCTCCTGTTAATTTGGTACTTTTAAGCCATTAAAAGAAAAATCACATGTGACTCACGCATGACCATGGGAGAGGATTTTGGAATTTGTCAATTTGCAACTATCGGAAGGAAACAATTGTTAAAGGCTCCATTTGCAGTCTATGTGGAGCCTAATTAGTGCAAACTAATCACAATCTTAAGAGATGCTCACTGTTGTTAGAACACAAGTCTACAAACCCAGTTTTACCTTGAGCCGTCATCTGAATCCACTGGACCTGCTGTTAACACCACTACAGGAAATCAGCCTTTTGCTACCAGCTAAATCAAGATTTGTTCACTTGCCATGCTAAATACTGAGGATACAGAAATCCCTGAATGTTGGCTTTTCTTTTTAAAATCTGTGTTATGCAAATCGAAGCTTAGTGACCAGTTTGGTGATTGGTTCTTTGAAGGGCACCTTCTCATGTGACTGGTTCCTTCCGGATGGCATATGAAAGATTTAAGTAACAGAAATGTGGTGTCTGTGTTTACTCTTTAATGAACACAGTCGTGCTCTAAAGGTTTGCAACTGCACTGTTGTATTTCAGAAATTAATAACTGTGTTGTCATTGATGTATTCCAAAGGAAGTAGCTATGCTCTCTCCAGCTGGCAGGTTAATAACTGCCCAGTACTCTAATCTGAAAATTCATGTCGCAATTCTTCAGCCATTTGCAATGTTAATTATACCGAATTTTACATGCCCTTTAAAATGGCAAACTTACTAGCATGACTCAAACATCTTATTTCACTCTCTCTCTTCTCAGTTCTGAACCACAATATGAGTGTAGTCGCTCGTCTTTGAGCCGGGCTCCAGAGGAGGTGCTTTTACACGCGCTATCAACTTGAATCTTACCAGCTGCTCCCTGGAAAACCTCATATTTCAACATGTGGCAGCAAAGAAGTTCAGTGGCTTATTCTCCATTTTATATCCACTTAGATCGGCCAAGGCAGCCTTAATGCTTCTATTAAAATCCTTCTTTCTCACTGTGTAATTACAAGATCAGTATAATTAGAGTGAAAACATGAGAGTCATGCTTAAGATACTGAGATGATAGCGAGGCTTGAAGAAATCCCCTCGCTTAAAGCAGTGACTCCTCAGAGGAAACCTGAGCGGATCTTTACATTCATATGCTTAATGCTCTTTGCAATTGCTCTGGCTGAGAATGGTGGAAAGAACACCGACATACCTCACACACTCTTCCTGCCATGCTGTTGAAACAGATTTAGTAAGGGTGATGGAGGAGCTTAATAACATTTCTAGAAGCCCTGCTGTAAATGCAGATTTGTTTTGGTTGAAGCACTCTGAGGCAGGAGCCGTTCTGTGAGGTCCTATGTGTTTAGAGAGCCGCTGTGAATAATGAACGAGATCTACATCATTCACCTAGACAGGCGGCCCTTCTGCCATTCAAAACGAGGACTGAAACGTGCTGTGTAGACCTGTCAGGTGTGCTATCAGCAGATACTCAGTCAAATAAAATCCACAAAGAATGTGTGATGAGCTAGTCTTTGTTTTGTCTGTTTTATTGGGACAATTTTATGATTTTTGACACTAAAGAAAAAAGAAAACACTGACAGGCACATTTCCACAGCTACTCATCACTGCTGTCATTTAGTTATTCTCCTTTCCCTTCCCTTCTGGAAAGCCAACTGAGAAATCCACCCCCCACCAAAAAATGCGTCTATTTATCATTTCATCTATTCTTCCTCAAATTCCTTCTTAATTGCTGTTAAATGAGATTTGAGCTTCTGCATGCAGAGGCAGCATTTGCTGTTATTTCTCCTTTGTTTTCCTCGACTGTGCTTTCATTTCCTCCACAAATTACTGTTCTGATTACATGCCTTAACCTCTGCCTATGTGTTTGTTGGCGTGAGCATATAAATCCTATCTAAGAGGAGTGCGCTTGCAGTTATTCACACCCAATTCACAAAGCATCATGTGTGAAACAAGAGGAATATTTTCCGTAAGGGAGCTGCTGTTTTCTGATTATTTCTCTCTCTCTTTTCTCTCAACACCCATCCCCAGGTGCCCCGTCTTTGGCTTTTTCTATTTCTGAATCTCTCCCTCTGCACAGGACAATAAGCAAGACCATGCCACTTTGGAATAAGGAAATAGGACATTCTTCAGACTATAAATCAAACGTTAAATTCGCAAGCAATGAAATGCACCCTTAATTAATTTAACAGTTCTGCTTGTTTCATTGCTTGAACACGGATGACGGTTTTTACTGTTATGATTTACCTGCAATTGTCTCTTGTGGCTTCAGATGCTACAGCGGTCTCACTTTAAACATATATTAAAAAATAAAGGCAAAACAACAATAATTCAAGTTAATGTTTTTTCTTCTACCTAATAATAAAGCAGGTGAGCTGTTGAGGATGATTATTGTTATTTTTTTCCGCACCTAATCACTGACTAAATTGAAACCCTACACAGATTTACATCTCCCACATGCCCGTAGTAGTTAAAACTCCCGGTTTTCTCCTGCAGACAGCAAATTCCAATCAGAACGAGCTACGGGCGATAAATGAATGTACCAGAGACACAGCCACTGTCAATAAGGAGTGTAATCACAAACACAATCATCATCATCACAACAGTAGTGATCAACAAAGTCAGCATCATAATCATAAAGCTGACAGGGATGCTAATCAAAAAGCTGATAGTAGAGTGGAAAAGTAATTGGAATGAATGTGACGGTATTTATCTCCAATTTAAAGCTGGATAGATTTTTTTTCCCTTGACTTTCAAGACTTTCAAATGTGACGGTATCACTGGAGCCTGTGTTCCACATGTGTGAATACTGTGAATATAAAAAGGACAAAAATATGCATGCTTGTGCAGCAGTGAAAGAAAATTGTGGAAATTAAAAGGTTGCAGAGGGGAGAGAATAAAGGAGAAATATAATACTGAAAAGAATGGTGAATAAATTATTGCTAAGAGAAAGCCAGGTAGAGAGTTGGAGGTTAAAGGTGAGGGTATTAACTGAAGGCCGGACGGTCCTGATCCCCAAGGACCCCAAGAAGGGACCGGTCCCCTCCAACTACCGACCAATAACCTGCCTCAGTACTACATGGAAGCTCCTGTCAGGCATCATATCGGCTAAGATGAACAGGCACATGGGTCAATACATGAGCGGGACACAGAAAGGAATTGGCAAGAATACCAGAGGCGCAAAACACCAGCTACTGGTAGACAGAACAATCAGCCGAGACTGCAAGACCAGACTGACCAACCTGTGCACTGCCTGGATTGATTACAAGAAGGCCTATGACTCAATGCCCCACAGCTGGATACTGGAATGCCTAGAATTGTACAAGATCAATGGGACCCTAAGAGCCTTCATCAGGAACTCAATGGGGATGTGGCGTACAACACTAGAGGCCAACTCCAAGCCCATAGCACAAGTCACCATCAAGTGCGGGATCTACCAAGGAGATGCTCTGTCCCCACTGCTGTTCTGCATAGGCCTGAACCCCCTCAATGAGATCATTAACAAGACTGGCTACGGATACCGACTACGGAACGGAGCAGTTGTCAGCCACCTCCTGTACATGGATGACATCAAGCTGTATGCCAAGAGTGAACGAGACATCGATTCACTGATCCACACTACCAGGCTATACAGCAATGACATTGGAATGTCGTTCGGACTGGAGAAGTGTAGTCGGATGGTAACAAAGAGAGGGAAGGTAGTCAGAACTGAGGGGATTGAACTACCAGAAGGCAACATTGCAGACATAGAGGACAGTTACAAGTACTTGGGGATCCCGCAGGCGAATGGGAACCATGAAGAGGCCGCTAGAAAAGCTGCAACCACCAAGTACCTGCAGAGGGTCAGGCAAGTCCTGAGGAGTCAGCTGAATGGTAAGAACAAGATCCGGGCCATCAACACGTACGCCCTGCCCGTGATCAGGTACCCTGCTGGGGTAATAGGCTGGCCAAAGGAGGAGATAGAAGCCACTGACATAAAGACAAGAAAGCTCCTTACCATGCATGGAGGGTTTCACCCCAAGTCCAGCACCCTGAGGCTGTACGCTAAGCGGAAGGAAGGGGGCCGGGGACTGGTGAGTGTCAGCACCACAGTCCAGGATGAGACAACGAACATCCAAGAATACATTGGGAAGATGGCCCCAACTGACCGAGTGCTCAGTGAATACCTCAGGCAGCAGAAACCCAAGAAAGAGGAGGGAGACGAGGAACCATCATGGAAGGACAGAGCCCTGCACGGTATGTACCACCGGCAGATAGAGGAGGTGGCTGATATCCAGAAATCCTACCAGTGGCTGGACAAAGCTGGACTGAAAGACAGCACAGAGGCACTAATCATGGCAGCACAAGAACAAGCTCTGAGCACAAGATCCATAGAGGCTGGGGTCTATCACACCAGGCAAGACCCCAGGTGCAGGCTGTGTAAAGATGCCCCAGAGACAATCCAGCACATAACAGCAGGGTGCAAGATGCTAGCAGGCAAGGCATACATGGAACGCCATAACCAAGTGGCCGGCATAGTGTACAGGAACATCTGTGCCGAGTATAACCTGGAAGTCCCGAGGTCAAAATGGGAGATGCCCCCAAGGGTGGTGGAGAATGACCGAGCTAAGATCCTGTGGGACTTCCAGATACAGACGGACAAAATGGTGGTGGCTAACCAACCGGACATAGTGGTGGTAGACAAACAGAAGAAGACGGCCGTAGTGATCGATGTAGCGGTTCCGAATGACAGCAATATCAGGAAGAAGGAACACGAGAAGCTGGAGAAATACCAAGGGCTCAGAGAAGAGCTCGAGAGGATGTGGAGGGTGAAGGTAACGGTGGTCCCCGTGGTAATCGGAGCACTAGGTGCGGTGACTCCCAAGATAGGCGAGTGGCTCCAGCAGATCCCGGGAACAACATCGGAGATCTCTGTCCAGAAGAGCGCAGTCCTGGGAACAGCTAAGATACTGCGCAGGACCCTCAAGCTCCCAGGCCTCTGGTAGAGGACCCGAGCTTGAAGGATAAACCGCCCGCAGGGGCGTGCTGGGTGTTTATATATATATATATATATATATATATATATATATATATATATATATATATATATATATATATATATATATATATATATATGTGTGTGTGTGTGTGTGTGTGTGTGTGTGTGTGTGTGTGTGTGTGTGTGCGTGTGCGTGCGTGTGGGTGTGTAATATGTATATGTAATGATTCTAGAACGAGATATAGTATAGCTGAAGGGTAGAAAATGGTAAGGTAAACACTGACTCTGTAGACTCTTTTAAAAGGCAGTTAAAAACTTTATTTAATCTACCTGCTTATTTTACTGTCATATTATCTTTTTATTGGTTATCATTGCAGTTAATTCTTCTATATATTTTGCTCTTTTTGTGTATAGTGCTTTGTGGCTGTCTGTGAAAAGTGCTTAATACTAGTCCTGTCAGCGTTATTCTCGTTAAAATGACGTTAACGCCATGGCGCTGCAAGGCGCCAATGCGTTAACGAGCTAACCGCGCTGATGCGTTGATGCCATGGAGCCCAACGCACGGGGCGATCCGCGTTAACTCATTAACGGAGATTTGCAGCATTAACGCGGTTATGGCGTTAACGTCATTTTTACGAGATCAACGCTGACAGCTCTACTTAGTACATAAACTTTTCTTACTTACTTACTAACTAAAGGAATTTTGACTCATGGTTTTATGTAGATGCTGCAGGAAGTTAACAATTGAAAAAAACAATTGAGCATAAATTGTGTGCCATTGGACAAACTTTGCACTCAGTATCGCCACTGCATGAAATCTTGAGGACAACATGTCATAAAAAGTATTGTAGAGAATGTAGAGAAAGTCAAGACAACCTGACACTGATAAAACTTTTCAAAAAAAAAAAAAAAAGAAAAGTCATGAGCTCTACGGAATTCTTATTAGTGAGCCCGACCAACTCAGATTAGCACAATGACCCATTTAATTAATTGCATATAGATCTACATGCAAGTCAACATTTCTGTAAGGCTCTATAGCTAGAGTGTCAAAATGTGTAAAAATTGCAGAGAACAGTTACATAATAACATGTAAACATAATAATAACACGAAGCTTTGAGACTATTTTCTGTATTTTAAACTGTTAAACATAGTCTTGCAAGTTGTTCCAAATGTATCATGTCATGTGAACTTCTGTCTTGTCATCGGGTATTTAAAGAGTGGCTGTGGCCGCAGTTCTTCACCACATTACTGTGTCCGCTACAATGGTAACTTGGCCTAACCTAACGCTGTTTAAATCCTGTTTATTCCAGTGACAACTAACTTCAGTCTCTCTGCCATCTTTACAGTGTTTCTCAAAGATTTCACCAGCTGTCAAGTTAATCATTCTGCCTCTGGAGAAAATGAGCCAATATGAGTCAATATCTCCAGATGCTTCACCTACAATATCTACTTATCTGAGGATATCAATGCCCACTCCTCAGCCTATACAGGTATACTGTATGCTAGAGTTTGGGATAAATGCTTCCCTAAGGACAGATAATACCACAGCTGTGCAAAGCACACAAACTGTAGCAACTAGCTGTAAAATAAACTAGACCAGAACAGAGCACTTCCTTCCATTACTTTCCCATTTCCTTTTGTTGCTGTGACCATTTTTTTGCTTGGATTTAGTTTGCTCTAAGTTTCCTTTGTAATGACAAGACATTGAGGACAGAAAACTGGAAACCTATTGTTGGAATTGCACTCATTTTTACAGTCATATCAGTACTTTGATCATCGATTTGGCCAAATGGATAGTTCATTAAATGAGAATGTTTTCTTGTGCTCATTGACCTTAAATGAAAGGGGGGGAAAAGTTTCTTTAGTTTATTGATTTTTTTTTTTAAATAAATAAAGTTTAAGCATATTATGCACAGGTTTTTCTGGTCAGGCCTGTTGAGATTAAATTGGGCTTCATTTCAGGAGCTAAAATGAGTCTGACACTTCTGCTTCATAGTTTTTTAATGTGCCGATTACCATGTGTATGAGATTACATTACCACCACATTTTTCCAATGAGCAGCTGAGTGTGGGCCAATAAATTTTTTCCATTTGTGCTGACAACTCTCTGTCCTATGAGGTGGATTGTCAGCCCGTCTGCGTGACATTTTGAGCTGAGCTGGATGCTTCCCAACACCTGAATCTCAGCCTGCGCTGCCAAAACTGAGCTGCTATTTTCCCATGTGAGTCTTATCTCCTTGAAGACCTTTCCATCAGCACTGACAACATGACAGTGAGTCCTGGCCAGACTGCCAAGTGTGATGTTACCCAACCCACAGCTGACATATCCAAGCTCTTATCATCTTGGATCTTGACTACTGTAACCCTCCACTAGCTGGGCTGCCAAAACTGTCACTTCAACCACATTCATAAGTCAAAGGTTCAGCATGCCTGTGCTTTAGTCTCAATAAATGTGGAACCCAGTGTGCCAGTGTAAAGCACAATCCACTTCTAAGATGAAAACAATAACTCAACAGATCCTCAACAATTTAGAAAACAAGACTTGACAACAGAGGTTAAAGTCCACACAGTGACTCTAAGTTTGCTGTACAAATTGAAAATACTGAATAATTCAACACCACAGACAAAAAAAATGTCAAGAACCATTTGAAAATGTTGGCCAAAATCCAAGCATGTATTGTGCAAGACAGGGATTTGTTAAGAGATGAAAGAGTTTGCCATTTCTCTGGAGTACACTTGTTGAAAGTGTAGATAAGTCATTGAGCTCACTTTTATCTCTTTGGAAGACAACACATTAAGCTCCATATGGCCACGGGCTGATGACATCATGCAGTCATGTTTTGCATTATGGATGCATATTCTAAATACAGATTCAAATCCAGATATTCACCCAACAAACAAGTGATACAACATGTTATACACTGATAGTTTGCCAGTCCATAAAAAACACACACATCTACACTTACAACTAAATCAGAATCACCAATTAATCTTTCAGTTCATGCCTTTAGGACTGCAGGAGGACATCAGTGAGGCACATAAGCTTTTAAAGCATGTGTCTTTACTTCCCTCATATTGTGTCTAAGTACCATGACAGACAGTGGAATAACCGGACTTCAAAAGAAGATGAAGCAGACAGAAATGTACATCTTAAGATATCTGAAATAATATACGAACACTGGCTTTATACAGTTGGATTAAGTGCGGATGTGATGATAAGAGGAACTTTGCACTTTTGTGTTGCAGTGCATCACAAGCTCACATAAATTCCTCTTATTTACACTTCCTGTATTCACTCTCACAATGCCACAAAATGTTCCAGACATCAGCCAACTAAAAATATCTTGACGATTAAGAATGACTGCAATTACAAGGAGATTTTATCAGGAAAAAAACACAGCTGCACTTGCTGTGCTATTTCAACAAATAACCCTAACACAATGTCTTTTGGATGCTTGGATTTTTGGCCAACATTTTCAAATATAATTGAGTCATGTGGCTTATGTATTAGAGTTTATTGGTGAAACTGGTCACCAATAAAATGTAACTGGTTGCGTAAAATATATTTGGCTAAAGATTCTCGTTTCTATAGGCGCAGAGAGAACCAATGCTACTCACTGCAAGGTCGAAATCACATGATATCATTTGTCATTTTGATTGGTCACCAGTTGCTGATTTGAGCTGCCTAAAGAGCAACAGCTTATTAAATGTTCTTGACTGTTAGTAGCTGCTATGACTTAAAGCTCAATGGTAGTTAACCCCCCCCCCCCCCCCCCATACCTACCAACAAAGAGATCTATTTCTCCTCCCATCAAAATAATTCTGTGCAGTTGCACTAACTCCATGTTTTTCCATTCTCAGATCTATGGCAATGTATTGCAGACAGCAACAGATGAGCAATAAGCAAATCAAAGTGAGGCTTCCAGCAAATTCCACATGAGGTCAGAGATCAAGGCACAGTTAGATAAAAGTGCCACTAAATAGCCTGGGAACTATAAATGTAGCGGGTGAATAAGGAATCTGCTGTGTAACACTGTAATTTCAAGGTTTCTTTATTCACAGTAGGGATTTTTTGTTTCATTCTGTATTCATCCATTTTCATTTATTTTAGAATTTATGATTCAAGCAATACCCAAGTCATTTGAAAATGAAGGGCAGCAAAGGACACGAGTGTACACACACACATACAGTGGGGAAAAAAAGTATTTAGTCAGCCACCGATTGTGCAAGTTCCCCCACTTAAAATGATGACAGAGGTCAGTAATTTGCACCAGAGGTACACTTCAACTGTGAGAGACAGAATGTGAAAAAAAAATCCATGAATCCACATGGTAGGATTTGTAAAGAATTTATTCGTAAATCAGGGTGGAAAATAAGTATTTGGTCAATAACAAAAATACAACTCAATACTTTGTAACATAACCTTTGTTGGCAATAACAGAGGTCAAACGTTTACTATAGGTCTTTACCAGGTTTGCACACACAGTAGCTGGTATTTTGGCCCATTCCTCCATGCAGATCTTCTCGAGAGCAGTGATGTTTTGGGGCTGTCGCCGAGCAACACGGACTTTCAACTCCCGCCACAGATTTTCTATGGGGTTGAGGTCTGGAGACTGGCTAGGCCACTCCAGGACTTTCAAATGCTTCTTACGGAGCCACTCCTTTGTTGCCCGGGCGGTGTGGTTTGGATCATTGTCATGTTGGAAGACCCAGCCTCATTTCATCTTCAAAGTTCTCACTGATGGAAGGAGGTTTTGGCTCAAAATCTCACGATACATGGCCCCATTCATCCTGTCCTTAACACGGATCAGTCGTCCTGTCCCCTTGGCAGAAAAACAGCCCCATAGCATGATGTTTCCACCCCCATGCTTCACAGTAGGTATGGTGTTCTTGGGATGCAACTCAGTATTCTTCTTCCTCCAAACACGACGAGTTGAGTTTATACCAAAAAGTTCTACTTTGGTTTCATCTGACCACATGACATTCTCCCAATCCTCGGCTGTATCATCCATGTGCTCTCTGGCAAACTTCAGACGGGCCTGGACATGCACTGGCTTCAGCAGCGGAACACGTCTGGCACTGCGGGATTTGATTCCCTGCCGTTGTAGTGTGTTACTGATGGTGACCTTTGTTACTTTGGTCCCAGCTCTCTGCAGGTCATTCACCAGGTCCCCCCGTGTGGTTCTGGGATCTTTGCTCACCGTTCTCATGATCATTTTGACCCCACGGGATGAGATCTTGCGTGGAGCCCCAGATCGAGGGAGATTATCAGTGGTCTTGTATGTCTTCCATTTTCTGATGATTGCTCCCACAGTTGATTTTTTCACACCAAGCTGCTTGCCTATTGTAGATTCACTCTTCCCAGTCTGGTGCAGGTCTACAATACTTTTCCTGGTGTCCTTCGAAAGCTCTTTGGTCTTGGCCATGGCGGAGTTTGGAGTCTGACTGTTTGAGGCTGTGGACAGGTGTCTTTTATACAGATGATGAGTTCAAACAGGTGCCATTCATACAGGTAACGAGTGGGGGACAGAAAAGCTTCTTACAGAAGACGTTACAGGTCTGTGAGAGCCAGAGATTTTCCTTGTTTGAGGTGACCAAATACTTATTTTCCACCCTGATTTACAAATAAATTCTTTACAAATCCTACCATGTGGATTCATGGATTTTTTTTTCACATTCTGTCTCTCACAGTTGAAGTGTACCTCTGGTGCAAATTACTGACCTCTGTCATCATTTTAAGTGGGGGAACTTGCACAATCGGTGGCTGACTAAATACTTTTTTGCCCCACTGTATACATGCACACATACACACACGTGCACACAAGCTCCGGTGAAAGACCACGATTAAATCATTTTTTATCAAGGCCCCAGGCTCCCCAGTGACACAGAGGCTGATGTGGGATCATCACAGCAAGCAGGCAGACATATAGATGATAGAGAGGGTCTACATGAAGATAATTTTGGATACCTGTCTAAAAAATATATTGTACAATATAAAATGCAGAAAGAGAAAGCACTGTGCTGCATTCATGGATTTTTTTTGGGGGGGGGGGTGAGGAAAAAAAATCTTAGTTGCTTTGACGTCTAGATCCTGCCGGAACAAAAATTACAGTTACACAAACACGGCTGAAAGATCGCTTTCACTGGATGGAATTTTTTTTGTGCTTCAGCGTGTTTTCTCAAACTGTGGCCTTAAACGAAACTGAGGCAGACAGACACAAAGTTTATGCAAATCCAGCATAAAAGTGTATTTTCAGTTCTCCATTTACCATGAAATTGCACTTGTGTTACAGCTCGCACAGATCACCTCTTAATGCAAATGCAAGCACATAGCATTTTTGCAGCTGTAATTGGCAAGAGCACACACAAAGAAATGGACAAAAAAAATATGGATGTTACACAAGCCTTTGTCGCTTTAACTTTTATTTGCTTTAATGCTTAAATATACATATTCAAATCTTCCAACAAGTCTGTATCAATTAGCATTTTTCAATGTGATTAAGTAGAGACAACTGGCAAATTCATACCAACTAAGTAATCAAGAAATCTTTATATCTCCTCTACATGACATTCCTCTCAGCTCACTGATCACTTTAGCAATTATGCAGTAATAACGTGATTCTCTGTCTTCTGTGTACTTTAATTAGTTATACAGGATCAAGATCTAAAAAGATTTTTGTTTTTGTAAAACACTTTGAGGAGATTTAAGATTGAAGTTTGAAATTAGCTGTAGAAAAAGATCATTTGTATTGGTATGCATCTCGTCCCCTCATCAGACAGAATATTTATACTATTAACAAAACCTCTTACAGTGGTACGCATCCTCTAAAGTACTCATATTTTGTCTGTGATGCACACTGAATTATTATAAACATGTCTTCAAAAAGGTAAAACTCTTGCTAATCTCAGAGTTTCTACAGGAGTGGGCACATGACAAATATAGCGGTTACAAACAACTGCACTGCTACTATATGTTGGAAATACTTCATTAAACAAGAAAAAACAGACTGGCTTAATAAGGCACAAGTTACTATAATTGTACTTTCACCACCACACAGAATTTTTTTTTCTGATGAGAACATGGCCTGGCCTCTCCTCCCGGCTCATTAGAAAACTGTCTGCTGCAATTAAAGTGGCTAAGAGGAACCAACGTGATTGTCCATTATATAGCTCCCTCCAACTCCACCTTCTGACACCGCATTCCTCCTACTCATAAAGTGCTCATCGCACTTAGTGCTAAGGCTGCACTTCTGTATCTGGTTACCCATTTTTTAAAAGCTATTTGGTCACATCAGACTTTTTATATGTGCGTCTAAGTGTGAGTTTATATGATGAACACACCGTAATAGGGCGGGTGGCTGCCTCCAAACAGAAATTCAATACAGACTTGGCAGTGCAATCGAAGAAGCCAAGACAGCAGCTGTGCATTTGGGTGTGTTTTTGTTGCGTTTAAGCATGTGTGAACTGTACATGAATGTTTACTCAATTAGAAGCATCCTAACTTTGGGTCTCAGGACATCATCAGTGAGTGAAAAGTCAGAAGAAGGGGTATATTAATCTGTTTACACCCTCACATTGCGTGGATTCAAGCCAATCACCATAATAAGGTCAGTGATTACATTTTAGGCTGAAGACCTCCCGTGAGCAACACCAGATGGTTGCCCCTCCCTGCACATGGTTCTATCGGACATTTCTTTCTGTTAAAAGGAAGTTTTTCCTTCCCACTGTCACCAAGTAATTGCCCATAGGGGAGTCTAATTGCTGTGTAATTGGTTTTTCTCTGTATTATTGTAGGGTCTTTACCTTACAATATAAAACGTAACAGCTACTGCTGTTGTGATTTGGTGCTTTATAAATAAAATTGAACTGAACTGAATCGAAGACTTGGCCTATAGTCAAACTAAGGTTTCAAACAGGAACTAGGATTAGTTGACTTAAAACTGTTGGTTGCATTTCCTTTTATGATTATATGCCTTCATAAAATTTTATCCTCCATTTTCCTTTTGCATTATATTGTTGAATTTATTGCTTTAAATTTTACTTCTAGGTCTAAGCATATTACTGTTTATACTGCAAAACCCAGTGTCCACATGAAGATCGATAAAATTTTATATTTTCCATTTATCATCTTATAAAGAAAGCGACATCTGCAGCCTTAGTTTGGAGCTCTTGTTGAATTTACTGCCATCGATTGGCATTCGCACAGACACACCCAAGCAGCTTGCCTGCAGGCACGGAAGGTATATTTGAAGGTTCTGACCTTGTCCATCTGCAGGATTTCTGTTATTGTACTCCATCAACTACTACTGTATGATCTCCTTTTCAAAGACAAAGAAAAAGACAAATAGACACCTGTGGGAAGTGTGTTTAGTATGAGTCTGAGAACAAGATGAAAACAGAAAAAAAAAAAGGTACAACTGAAAGATGGGCTAGGAAGTGTGAAGACGTGGTGAGAGAGCAAACGGGCATTCCTTTCTGAAATGTGATTTGCTGATTTCACTGTGGAATCGATGCTGCAAGAAGGCATGCAGGACAGACCACAGACCGCTTCTATCCCTTTCTGTCCTTCTCACAGTTTAATTACCGTTCATCACAAACACATATAGCTGCTGATTGGCATTCTGTTTGAGAGTCGACATCGGTGCTATGTTTGTTTGTCTCGGTGCCACAAAGAGTCATTTCTAGCACTAATGACTTAGCTGGCTCCTCACAGATGATGGAAATAACAGAGCCATCACTGCCCAAACTCAAGCAGAAATCACAGCCACTTCATTTCATTTTCCTTTCCTTTCCTTTCCTCTCCTCTCTTTTGCCTCATTTACATTGCTCCATTTGATATCTTTAGCATCAATTTATGTGAATTACATCTACAAAACCCCAACAATGCCCGTCAGCTTTTTAACTGTCTGTCACAATCTCTTACCATATTTTCTTTTCGGTATACTTTCCTCTTTCTCACCACTGTGACCTCTCTGCTTGCTTTCCATTCCTCTCATTTATGTCGGGCTATTGACACTCTGTTTGAGAACAGAGATTAGCAATGTGTTTGTTTGTCTCTGTGAGCGCCTGGATTCATTTCTCAAACTAATGACCAGGCTGGTTATTAATGGATGAAAGAAATAATGGACCTGTCACTTTCGAAACTCATACTCCTCCGTTTGGTTGCTTTCCCTTCTTACTCTGCTACTACGCTCTACTATTTTCTACACTCCAGTCTCTCCCACTGTTTAGTGTACATATGGCGACATAAATATTTCACTATTCTTCATTTACATTTGAGAGTTGTACATTCCCAGGTATACATACTGGGATATGTGCTGTTGTAACAGAATATGAGCACAATACACTCAGCATGACCTTTTGAAGTTAAAAGAGGAATGGATCCAGATGTACTGCTTCACTATTACAATCATCCATTTTTGTTTCAATTACAAAAAGCTTCAAAGGTGGTGTGATGGACCGAGCAGTGAAGGAAACTTAGGCACAGGTTAAAATCCAAAAAAATGATTTTTTATTTAACCCAAAAAACATAATTGGTTAACTCATGCAAAAAGAATCAAAATCTTGGGCCCATAAAAGAGGTCAAAATAACAAAACTCTACTCAAAGTTGACAACTCAACTGATTACTCACACAAACTGACCTAACTTAATGAGACAAAGGGGAAACTTAAATAGTGGCTGATCAGCCCACAAAAACAGGAGAAGGGGTAAAACACACAAAACCTAACTAAGCCAAACATAATGAACTCCAATTCCCCCCCATGGTCCTGAGTTATGGCATGAACCAATTTGTAGCCTTCCTTTAAAGCTCGCTCCGCCCCTTTCCCACCTCTTGGCTCCTTAATCAACAGCTGCAACGAAGGCAACTCAGAAAACAAAAGATTAATCATACATAACAGTGTAAACTAAAATGTGCGCACTTATTTTAGAATGCAGTGTTATGTGGATATGTGAGTGAATTCTAAACCAAAACCAGTTATTTATTGTCCTGTAAATTAATTCCTATATTTAAAGAAAGACATGTGAATGCAATGTTACTTATAAGCCTCTACACTAACATGGTGATATTACCACTGTGTGGCTGTAAGTGCAGCCATCACAGGTGGAAATTTCAATTATGAGCCAATTAGATTAATGTATTAATATAAATTTTAGGCAGTTTTTGCTGAGATTGTACAAGAGCACAAAAAAGGGATTGCAAAAAAACCTAAAATGTGGTGAATCCAGCGATATATATGCATGTGGTCTTTGATCTTTGGGCTGAAGGAAGGACAACACTCGGTGTATAAATGCTCAATCAACAATCATTTTATTCCATACAATTCTCATTATTCCATACAACACTTTTCAGCATAAACCATCCGGAGGGGAGCTTTTCTCACATTCTTATAGCTTCAGCCCCCCTCCAAAGTCATAATACCTAAACATCCACATTCTTTCTCTCTCTGCTTCTCAATAATTCTCCACTCTCGCTTTATTTCTCCTTTCTCTACATCAGGTATAGTCGCTGTCCTAATTTAAAAAGTGTACGGTGTAGTCAAAGTACAATAAAAAAGATGTAAATAGGGTGAAAATGTCAAGTTTATTTAACTTATAATTAGTTTTGTAGAATAGATTTCACTCATATTGGCAGAGCGTCTTCAACAAAGCTAGATATAATCACTAAGTAGGTTAAAAATGATATCATGACTTGCTGAGTGTGATTGGCAGAGGTCAATTTAATTAATTTTAAGCTATTTAAAACCATGTTCAAGTTCTAATTTGACCCGTTCCCATTAGCGGCTAGCTGCAAGCTGTTTTTTAGGAGTATGGCTTGCTGACTCCACTTCTTTGACTTCAGCTAAATGCAAATGATGCTTAATTTCCTCCTGCTCATTCGAGTCACCGTAATAAATTTTGTGTTCTGAATCTGTGTGATCTTGAAAACTAAGCAAGGCACTTTTGAGGGTCATCCCTCTAGCCTAGAAGGCAGTATAGTCTTTAACATTAAAACCAAACAATTTTTGTCATTTAAAAACCATTTACATATCTGGTACTTGTGTTCAATGTTAATTATTTTACATGGTTTTCCACCCACAAAAGTTCAAGGCAGTTCGATGTTTAGTGCACACCAAAGAAGTTATGGTGACAAACTATACCAATTTTACTGCCAAGAAGAAGACTGAATCACACTAAGACTGAATCTGAATTTGAAGGCAAAGTTAGCTTTAGTAATAAACAATAGGTCTTTCTATCTCCATTTAAAAGCAGCAGCAACAGCAAAAAAAAGAAAAAAAACTGAAGGAAAGAGCTTAGGTGAGAGAGAACAAAAACCTAAAAAGAGCAAAAATATAGAGCACCCCAAATATTTATATCCTTCGTCCTATATACTGCCAGAAGTAGAATAAACAGGCTCCTATGCTTGTGCTTCACTGCAGAAAAAGCTGCTGCAAACAATTCTCACACTTCTACTGGTTAATCTATTAAAACTCAAAGCTTCTTACCTTCTCCTGCATATTAACAGAAATACATTGATATGTATTAAATAAAAAAAAGAATCTTAATGTAAAATGTCACCATTTGTCTAGAAGAAAAAAATAAACAGTAGTTTTATCCTTTGAAGATAAGTTATTTTTCAGAAAAGTGCACAAAGTAGGCCATCATTAAAGACAAATGTACCCAAGCTGAGCTATGTAATTATTGAGTCTACACTATACTAGAAAAGTTTTAAGTATACAAGAATTTGTATAAGGGATGATTGTCATCCTCCATCTACTATTTCTGAGCAGAACGCACAAATAAAGAAGCAGCAGAACTTAAGTGAACTCAATGCACTATAAACTCCAAGGGTGTGTTTACCTTCACAATATTCGCCATCCTGCCCAACAGCACTTCTGAGCCTTAATCATTGTACAGGTTTAGGTTTAATATTAACAGGGCGAGTCGGGTCTGAAATTGATTTACAAATAATAGCAGGGTATATGAGCATTTCTTATTCCACTCAGGAAAAGGTAAGGGACTGCTGAACCTCTGCAAACTTGACTTCAGGGGTTCAAAAAAATAAAATCCAAAATAAAAAGAAAGTGAACTTTTAAAAACTGTTTTATTTGTTTACCTTACAGTGTTACTGACGACTTTCCTTGACAGTAAAATGAAAACTACTCCATTTCTTATATAAAAAAAAACAATTACCAAAGGTTGCGGCTCGAGGTTCAGTTATTTTGAAGATAAACAAGTAGCTTTTAAAAAGTAGTAAATTAATAATAATACGAGGTAATTTCAACAACAGGAAAAAGCTACAATTCTAAAAGCGTATATGCATCAGATGGTGCTGACACTAACTGCCCTCACTCAAACACACCTTAGCCACAGCTTTCCAAACACAAATTTTAATAAACCAAATGATAACAAAATGCAAAGAAATCTATCTAAAACGCCGCAATGAAGAACTAAGTAGTGTAGTAATAGTAGGGTTACTATGCTGGAGGACCTGGACTCACACACATGCGTGCATGATTTATAGTTGCTTACAGAATAAATTAAGTTGAAATGAACTGGATAATTAATATGTATTGATCTGTGTGTATCTTTTATTTTATGATAAATTGGATTTTGATGCTTTGACTTGTTAAAAAAATGACAATTAATAAACAATATTGTCATTACAATAAAGCGTCTTTGAATTTGAATTTGTATACACACACACATAATTACCATGTGCGTTTAGGTCAGTAAGTGACAGTTACAATTAGACATTGCCATGTGAAGTGGATACCTGACGTTAAGGTAAAAAAATATAATCTACCTCAAGACGATGTTGATGCATTTTGCTATATATAGTTCTATTTACCATTTAGTTTGATTCCTTATCCTTATATCTTAAACCCCAACAATAATACTGGCTGTTAATTGTCTTAGGGGTCATGGTTCAATATTAGAATTTCTGGGTTTTCTTCTGACGAGGTCAGACTAACCAATATCACTTATTCTGGCATTGTGAAACTTGTTACAGGGAAACATATTTCTATTGCAAATGAAGCAGCTAGTGTTGCCATAATACAGTAAGACTGCATGAAAAGTGTAATTTTATGCACCATCAGCAACCACAGCATTTGATAGCGACTTTCTATTACTTGGATTGCATACATCGACTAGGATAGGAAGACGTTCTTACTAAGGCAAACTAAAGACGTTCCACTTGATAAATAAACTTTACAGCCTGCTGGCTCAGTGTTTTAGAGGTAAATGCTGCACTCATAAGGAATTGTTATAACAGAACTGATACACAGTATATTTCTTTTTTAATGTCTTTACTTACAACACTACCTCCCCAACTTGTTTAAAACTGTGTAAGAGCTGACCTAACTGAAATAACTATACTGAATACTATACTGGATTTTGTTATAAATTTCTAAGTACCATACTTTACACTGCAGCCAGTAAGTTTAACTGATTTTTTTTAAATCACTCTAAGCATATCAGTACAATATCCTACTGAATCTTTGATTTATTATTACTGTGCAACATGCTAAATTGTAGTCTGTGTCCTGTCCAGATGTACCTTAAATAATGGTGCAGACATCTGTTTGCCAGTTGGCAGGTTTTTACCCTCTAGTCAGAAGTGGAAAAAAAATGCTGTGAAAACTATATCAGGATAATCATTCCCACAACAGTGGTATAAAATTGTACAAGAGGGCTACATTTCCACATACATCAGTAGTGTTATCAGTGAACCACGGTCAGAGACTAAAGGCATTAGATTTTTCCCTGCTTTTTTGTAGTGCATTGGAGCCCCATCAAACTGTGGTGAAATCAAACTGTACCGTGTCTGTGGAGATGAGCAGGGTTACATATCTCAGTTGTCACACTCGAGCCTCAAGGTCTACAATGCAGTCACCAAAGCTCTACCTACTAAGACACATAACCCACAAACACACTGACACGCTGAGAGCCACAAACCGTCTTGCCAGCGGCGCAAATCTCTGTAGGTACGTGTTTATATAACCCAGCTGAAAACAAATGCCACAATCCCTCGAGTCCCAATTACTTGCCAACCAGAAAATAAACATAATAGCACATGCTGATAAATAGTCATTAAGTTTTATGCTGTACCTCTTATGTTTATTCTTTGACAGCTATCGTATATTTGTTTTGATGATCCCAAGATTAGAGCTCAGCAAACATTTGCCTCTGTGTTACAATAAAGAAAGAGAAATACAGACTTACCTGTTGTTCCGTCAGGTAAGACATGACAGAAAAACAACAAAATTACCCTGCGATTAAAGAAATTATGCTACATTTATTTTAATTTCATATCCAAATCGACACAAACTCTCCAGTTTAATGTGAGCTGAGATCACGGTGTGTTTGTGTCCCCTAAAAGATGTTGCCTAAAACGGGCAAAAAAAAAAAGAAATCCCGATATTGTGTCAAGCTATCTATAACTTTTACTTTATTTCTACTTTTCTATAACTGTGAACATTTTTCACACTTTTTGAAAAACAAAGCTCTTTAATGAAAACAAATCTAAGTTACGTCCACTTCAAACTTCTGTTCCCTGCAACCACGGTTCTCTGTCACAGTGAATAAAGTTAGGAGAGAAGGGCAAACATTGCAACCACAACAAATAGTTTTATATATGGCAATAAAACTAGGCAGACCTTACCACCATCACTTCTACCACAAACTAAATGAAAAAAGTAAATCTGTCTATGACTTAGAATAACGATACAATAACATAAGGAGTTCAGTAGTTAATAATTCTAACAAAAAGAAAAAAAATGGATTTCACCAGATGTTCTGATGAAATCTGTCTATATGACGAGGTTCAGGTGGTTCGAAAACATTGGACCTTAAATATGAAATCATTTCCTAACACCACAATGCTCTCCCATAAAGCAATAGCTAGTAATCTCACCATGTAACATCTGCTGTATTCTCACTTGCGCTGCTCTACCAAGATGTGTAGGCTCAGTTGTTCTGAAATCTTGTTTTTCTTTTCTTTCTTTCTTTTTTTTGCACTGCGGTAATTTCAGTTAACGCTCCAAGTACATTATGATCTGCACAGCTCAGTGAGTATTGTCTGAAGTAAAGTTCAGCACAGTGGCAGGGAAGTCCCACCTCTACATGTTATTTTAAAGGTTTAAATACAGAGCAATGCAGGGATATGTCAGGTAGTGTTATATACCATAGCTCTTTTTTTCAGATTGGTTTTTATTTGTATAAACAAGCTCTGCCCTTTAAAACCAGATCTTTTTTCTTCTGCCTCCTGGTGCAGTTTTGAAGAAATGTCAATGTAATTATATGCACTGTATCACTGCTGGTTAGAGACAATAAGCATAATATTATAGTGATGTAACATATTTTTTATACATTTATTTACTATGTTATACATGTCTTTGCCTAAACCTAAACAAAAAGTTTGAAAAAAGTAAATATGTACACACACACACACACACACACAAAAAACTACAGTGAGTGAAAATATAATTTACTGTAGCCATACACATAATGGGCCCTCACTGTATTTATTCACATTTTACATAAAAATTATAAAATAAAATACTAATGCAGATAATGTTCAAAAAGATTTTTACACAAACATATTAACAGTGCATTAACTAATGCTTATTAACTAATGCTTAATACATATTGATTCAGGTTAACTGAGGCAGAATCTACATTTGAATTTGAGTCAACAATGAATCAGCCACTGACTGGTTATTTATTCATGTAAAAGGATTTACAGTAGAAATAATATTTTCCAACAATCCTGTGTCATTTATAGTAATACTGCATACATGTATTACAGTGTAATTATTTTCCAATTACAAAGAAACAGTTACAGTTTAGGCTGGAACAGATGACACATTCTTGGACTCGTTGTTAATATTATTATTATGACAATCAGTTATCACCTAGTCTAGTGGGAATCAGCAATAGAATCAGTTAATTGGTTGAATTAAATCAGGGTATCAGCTTTGATCAGTATTAAAACTCTTTAAAGTGTTTTCCCTAGAGATCCAACAGTTAACAGTAATACAGTTTCTGAAATCCAGAAAGTGAAACAACAGAGGTTGGATTGACAGAATTTCAACTAAAGCAGGCAGTGTCCTTCTTGCCCTTTGGCTACACATGGCACACACATACCACACACATACAAGTACACACAAATACAGGTAAAAACATTATGATAAATAGTGCTTTCACTGGAAGTGAGCCACAGAAATTCTCACCCACTCTCTCTTTCTGAGCAGCCAGTTAGAGAAAGTCAGAGTGGGTTGATACTGGCCATTTCCATTTAAATGTCAAAGCTCTCACCATGAAAAGTTGCTGTAATAAAAGCGAGAACACATAAAAGCAAGGGTCATAAACTTTTTCATCTGAGTGTATGTATCTGCATGTATACACAAGAGTAGATTAATACTAGTGCAAATCAAAGTATTGTACACTGTTGTTGAATACTTCAAAAACAATCTACTTAAGATCATTAAACAGAGCACTTAAACCACATGTCAGCCTGATTGGATCTTCTATTAGGTTCCAAATATCTCTGTGTGTGGTTGTTCGTCTGTATGTGCACTTAATTACTTATGTACAGTCCAACAATTTCTTTCCAACTACCTGCATTAACCAGTAACACTAAGTGACACTTGATTAACACGCCTTTCTATACTTGCCATTATGGCAAGGCTGGGATGATCAATTTGGTAAAGTAAATCCGTTGGGCATCTTACTTTGCCTTTAGACAACAATTCTGATGGCAAAAGAGCCAAACGGGAGAGGCAAAAAAAACAAAACAAAAAAAAAACAAAAACGCGCCTTTCAATAGGCAGCTGCAACAGGCTTTATTAGCTCTATGCAACATTGCCTTGGCTCTAACATATCAATTAAAAGAATACATTAATAGGCGAACAAGATCCCATGCAAGAAGCTGCTATACACAACAACATCAAGCTAACAACTTAAACAATTCCTAGTATACCAACTGATACAGTGCCAGTTACAGTTACGTTGTTCTATACTATTGCTCCTAGAATGCTCTGGTAGTATCTAGTATGAGCAGCATTTTAAATATTACGCCGAATCATTTAGTGATATCAGATCTCAGCGTGAAAAGGGACAAACTCTGATGCTTTTTTTTTTTTTTTTTTTTAGCAATGCCAGCAATAAGGGGTGGCTGTAGCTCAGGTGGTAAAGCAGGTCATCTGCTAGAAGTTTGGCGGTTCGATCCCTTGTCCACTCTGCATGCCAAATGTCCTTAGGAAAGCTACTAACCCCAAGTTTCTCTCTGAATGTTAAATAGAAAGCACTTGTGCATAGAAATAGTGTTGTATAAAGTAGTTTGAGGGCACTGGGAAAGTAGAAAAGTGCTATATAAGATCCATCTCTAATCGTCTAACACAGCGGTCCCCAACCCCCGGGCCTCGGACCGGTATCGGTCCGTGAGTCGTTTGGTACCGGGCCGCGAGAGTTGAGGCTCAGGTGTGAAATGTATGGTTTTCAGGGTTTTTATCGGTTTTCAGCGTTATTTTGTTATCGTTTTTATCGTTAACTCGGTTTTCCTGGGTCTTTTCACGTGTGTTATGAATAAATCTTCTTTTTTTCAGTACCGGTACTAGTTTTATTTTGTTGTATTTATCCGCGACACCTTAAAGGCCGGTCCGTGAAAATGTTGTCGGTCATAAACCGGTCCGTGCCGCAAAAAAGGTTGGGGACCGCTGGTCTAACATACATGCTGGTTACAACATATCTGTGATAAGCCAACATAAGCTGATAATATTGGACCACCAATATGTCAGTGAGGCTCTAATGCTGTGCAAATAAAAGGTTTTGGCAAAGCAAATCTCTTAATTGCAGCAATTAAAAAAGTCCCATCCAAAGCGAAGCCATGCCTGCCAAAACTGGCTGGAAAGGAACATTTTTTTTTTCTGTCAGTTTGAAAAAAAGGAAGCTCCTCGTATTGATCAGCAGCATCTGAGCACACCGTACTATCCAACTGAAAATCCACGAGGAAGTCACTGGAAATAAGCCAAAGGCTTGTGCTTTCACAGGAGTGCGCTCACATACATGTACACACTCACACACATGCTTAGTTCTGTTCCCATTTTTTCATGACTTTAGAGAACTTTATTGACTTACAATCATGTTCTTAAGACTTACCTTAGTCGTAACTACTACCTGCCAAAACCTAAACCCTGTTTTCATCTTAAAAATTAATGTTTCACATAATGGGGACTCCCTTTGTAAACAAACACACACAAGACAGGCAGAAGAAAAGAGGGAGGTTTAAAGAAATGCACCTTATTCCGTGTGGGCTGCTGCGTGTGTGGCTCATTAAATTGTGACTGAAGTCGCAGCTCAGCCGCCTGACTCAGCTGAGTTTAATTAAAGCTGTCAAACAATTCTTGTGTCAGCCTCCAACACGCATATACATAAACGTATTCATTTTTACTCCCACATCCATCTCACTCTGTCTCTCTCTCATCAAAAGTGTGACATACGCATAATCAATCTCCCTTTATTTAGCCAATGCATATGACCATTTTGCTTCACTATTCTTCCTATGTCTTTCCCCAGCTAACTGCTCGATCATTGGGACTGCCGTTGTTAGCACATGCAACATGACAGAGTCAGTCTATCATACAGAATTAGGGGTGTCACAAAGGTGACAAAGTGAAGGAAATGTAAAAGGTAAGTCCATCACACAACTGTTTATTAAGTGGGAACATCCAGATCCCGGGAAAAAAAATCCAAAAGCATGGTTAAAGATGGGCAAAATGCTACTCATCCAATGCCGTTATACAGAAATGAGAACATAAATGTATACAATCTGAGCTGATCAAAATAAAAACTGCACTAATGCACTATCTATTTTGGTCAGATTAACTGTAGTGTTCCATTTGTTCTTGTAAAGCAATTTTACACTTCGTTTTGAATGGTGCTTAATGTGTAATCAGTGATACAAATCCCTGTATGAGCACATGCTATCCTCTAGTGTGTAATGTAATTTATATGGATTATAACTATGAATAAAACAAACCTTATCAGATTCCACATCACAAAACATGTGCATAAATTTGCTTTGCAGATTTTGCAATAAACACATCAAAAGCCAAAAGAAGGTGAAAATATAGACTTAGTATTAACTGTTTGATGCATAAGTAGCTTTACTGATAGTGTCTAATGTAATAATGGTTTAGATTAAAAAATAGCACAAACTCTACAACTAACAATGAAAGGACTCCACTGTTTAAAATAATAAAAACTGAACTTCACCAAATGACTTTTAAATGAGCGGTTTCTCCTTCAAACACATGTCAATATCTTCAACATTAAAAGTTTAAATAACATACAGCATAAAAACACCATCTGGCTTAAATCTGGTTACTCATGTCTCTCTGGGTTTGAAAGTCAGCCTGAAACAGGACATCCGCCCAGCTGTTACTCTGACAACACTGTGACATCTGATTGGAGAGTGGTTGTGTAACGCCTCAGAAAATGGGTCTAAAGTTGGCAGTGACATACTAGAAGTATCTCCAATGTCTGGAATAACTTTAAGAGTTGTTACAGATCTTGATTATTGTGCTCAATATGGTTTTTATCCATTTCAACTGCCATTTCTGACCCTCAACACAGAGCAGAAAATACTCACCACCACAGATTCCCACCAACACACAGGGCTTACAATAAACTGGATTCTTCTCTATTAGGACTTCGCAGTAGGAGTATGGTGCAGACTGTGTTGCTGAAATGTAATACCTGAATTCCAGTTGAATGAATCCTGTACAGGAGCAGTTTTCCTACTATATGCCTTTATAGTATGAAATGGCAATGGCCATGTCCGTCTCTAGATTGGTTTGCCCTATGCTTTGGTCAAGACAGGCAATATCTCAACAAGCTGTGGGAAATTGTTTCGGACTCCTGCGGTCCCCAGAGGACAAATCCCGCTGACTTTTCTCCATATGCCACCAGGAGGTCCACTCTTGTGGTTTTGTGTGAAATATCTCTACAACTGTTGGATAAAACAGCATGACCACAGCTTCAAAATGGGATGTTTTTTGTCTGTTGTAATAACTTTGGTGACTCCGGAAAGCAAAATTGCAGTCTTTCTAAACCTTGATCTTATCTTCTGGGTTTCACTAAATACAAAAATGTTTGGAAACATAACAAAGTCTTATTGAAGAAAAAGCCTGAACTATTATGTGCTTTTGTACTCAATTTAAGTGCTCAAAGCTCTTTTTCACCATAAGCCTCATTAACAAATACATACAGGGTGCCTTTTTCTACACCTAAATGCTTATAGCTTAACATCCAGATGATCAAGGGGACCTGGCATTTCAATTTCTTGCCCAAGGAAGTTTCACAAAAGCAAGGGTTTGAACCACTAACTTTCCAACTCTACGTCCTGAACCACAGCCATCACTAATCTTGAGGGAAAGTGTGCTGTTGATGGTATTGTGCTATTTGAGTGACAGTTAAGGAAACATATTCATGGAAGAGTGTAATTAAAGTACAAATACAGAAAACAAAATAGAAAGTTTAACTTACTGAGGTAAAGGTTAATAAACTCATAAAGGTACATGGTTTCTGGTTCCAAATTGTGACCACAAACTATGCAATAGTTTGTAAATGTTTAATAGACTACCTTTAGAGATAGGGACATGCTGAAAATGTGCCTAATTTTCCTGTATTGGATTAAAACACTCTACTCTGTATGCTGGTCCTTGCATATCAGTGCATGCAGTGTCAGTTTTATGAAAGATGACCACTACGAGTCAAAAGGGTCAAACTCAGCTGCATCACTGCATGCATAACATTGTAAGAATAAAACAAACTGTAACATCAAAACATTCTCAGACACTTAGCAATCTGCTATAATAACCCTCTCAAAATTCAGAGAATTGTCGCTATTGCTTTGATTTACCCAGAGTTTGCATATCATAAATGAAAGTGTTGCAGGGACTTATTTTATTTTTTTAAACTTCATCAGTATATGAATATAAAATAGAATCCAACATTGTCACATAATTAAGCACGTCTAGCCTAAGCTTAGGCTAGATAACAAGGATAGTAGTAAAACCACATGTTCAACAAGGAAACACGTTTGAGGAAAAAATACATGTAAAAACGTGCACAAAATGCAACCTATTTACAGTAAACCAAATCTAAAAATTGGGATAACATAATAGTTTTACTGCAAATTTATTATGATTTCTGTTACGGCCCATTTTGGGGGAATTCTTTATTTCTCAACTTTTTCTACTTGATAAGTTTATAAGCAGTCTTGGTTTTAAACCACACATCGAGCAATTTTTGGCTAACCAAGACAAAGGATTACCATTGTGTAAGAAATGTGATATCTTAAATCATGGCTCCAAATGAGCAGTCATAAATCAAAAGTAAAAACTTATCTGTTTTCTTGTGACCAGACACGCCCTGAGACCACAATTCTGATACAAATACAAGCCAATCAATAGAAAAGCAGCATGAAATGATGCAAGTCTATCTAAGCTGTCAAATGGACAATCTGGATAGGTCACCAGTCTATCTCAAGTCTCTATTTAGTATATTGTCTGTTAATTTAATAAACATTTGCTTTCTGGAGGAAAACCAAATTGATACTGTTTTCTAAACCTTGAGTGGAAATGATGAGTTTTTAAAACATGCTGTAGAAAGTGATACAGTAAGGGATATGGAAAATCAATTACAGCTACACAAAATAAAATCTGTCAGATCTCGGTGCGTCTTCCTCTCTCTGCCTCTCTTGGTATCTCCCCTTTACTCCCTCCCCCTCGAGCATCACATGAGCCGCAATAGCAGAAACCTGATGAATTATTGAAGGAGACAAGACATCTTTCAAACTCACACACGCGCTCTAACACACAAACAGTAACTGTATCCCTTTCCTCAGGGGAAAAACGAGATAATGACCAATTCAATCTGACATGGTTTTAGAGACTGTAAACATCAGAGTGAGAGAAGAAGAGAAAGAGTGAAAGAGGTGGGGAAGAGATGCTGACACTGATCTAAAACTAAACTGCGAAGGTGTGAGGAAAAAAAAACGGAAACAGACTTCTCACAATTTATTCCACATTTTGATTCTCAGGTTTGGAAAGGCTTATTTTTGTTTTTCAAATGTGGTAAGCCAACTTGCATATAAAATCTAATGAATTACAATAAGTGATTATACTGCTACCAAAACACAATATGTAGCCAAACAATTCATTCCAGAGGCTGATGTGTAATTTGAGTGCTGTTTGTATGATAATCTGCATCAGTTATCACGATGAGAAAAGCGATGCGTTCATCATCTTAGTAACAACCCCTGTGATTACGGGGAACAAGCAAAGGAAGACACTTATAATCAGTCATGGCAAGAAGCTGGCTTATAAATCACAAGATATACCTCACTACATGACGGTGGAGAGAAGAAAATGTTGGTCCATTGTGTGGCAGCAAAAAATTGCACAATACAAAAAGTGATTATTATAACGGAGAAACAGTTGAACAGTGAGTATTATCTTTCTCTGCCTCATGCTCACATTTCTTCTAATTAACCCTTACTTCTTCAGATGTCCAGCAGCTTTTTTTCAGTCACATAGATTTCATGCTGCATAATTATTATAATATTATGTTTTCTTTTGACGCCTTCTACAGAACTGCTCAAAGTTTTTCTGTCTGTCAAGAGCCAGGCAGACAAATCTTGACAACTTGACTGCCAGAAAAAGTTCTGAAGTTTTCAATATTCCAGAGGAATGAATCATGCAAACTATGTGTTACCTGAATGTTCTACACTGTCAACTTTTGGTTTAAGAATGAAAAAGCTCAACAGCTACTGAGTGAGGGTATTAACTATGGTGGGCAGATTTGAACTACCCCTGAGGATGAACATTATACCTGCTCAGCTCAGTCACTGTCAACATGTTGAGATGCTAAGTATTTAATAGAACAATACAGTCTAGCACCACCCCTCGCACAGCTATACATTCTTACAATACTATTGCATTAGACTCAAAGTAAGAGACACCAAATTAATAGGTGAAAAGGTGTGTTATTCCAAGGCTATTAAATAACCAATTAAATAACCAAAATTCAATTCAATTTTATTTATATAGCACCAAATCACAACAACAGTCACCTCAATGTGCTTTAAATTGTATGGTAAGGACCCTACAGTAATACAGAGATATATAAAGCAGATTAACAGGGATAGCTCAGTAGGTAGAGTGGTGGCCCCATGATCGGAAGGTCGGGGGTTCGACTCCACTGAACGGCTACCCTGAGGTACCCCTGAGCAAGGTGCCGTCCCTACACACTGCTCCCCGGGCGCTGCACTGGTGGCTGCCCACTGCTTCACTAGGTGAACGGGTTAAATGCAGAGGAACTTTTTCCCTATGGGGACTAACACGCACACTTTACTTTACTTTTACTTTACACTTTACACACTGCCGTATGGAGAGATGCAGAGAGAGAAAAAAAACCCCAGAGGAAAAGACATCTGATCACACTCTAAAAACAGGTGCACAGTGAGGATGACAGCTTCATCAATGGCAGTGGCAACAGATTCAGCAAGAACAACTGTGACATTTATACTTGACCATTAATATATAAAAACAAACAAACAAACAACAATGGCATAAATCAATGAAAATGAAATATGGTAAAAGAAAATGAAGGGAGGGGAGGGAACAGCTCAAAGGTGTATGCATACGTCCTGCATGCATTGTAATCACATGTTAACACTAGAGATTTAGAACGTAGATTGAATCTGTTGTAGTGCTCAAATGATTAGTTGAATTATTAATTAGATGGAATCCTGCTCAATACCCATAGCCCAAAGCATTATTGAATTGGTAAGACTGTGAATCAAATAGCCAATCAAAACTATATGTGAAGAAGCGGCAAATGAAAGCAGAGAAAGCTCCACTGCTGATACAAGAATCTCTTTTAATAGGCAATAATGCTTGTGTGGTTGCTAAAATTACTATTGTGACCCATTTTTAATGATAATGATCCCGAATTTTATTTTTCAGATGTAACACTCAAAATAATGTTCAGAAAAAAAAAGGACTGAAGAGGGAATCCACCCAAATTCCATCACGTTGTTGCATTAAGGGAGGGTTTGATGGCATTCAATTAGTTTGTTTATGCAGCGATATAATTACTGCTAATGCTTTTACCTAACATTCAGAGAATGGTAAATTCACATTTCAGTCTCCAGCCTGTGAGATTTTTTTTAAATGATTATATTGCTAGCTAATGCTTGTGAAGGAAATTTCATTACATTTTTGGCACTTAGTGGAAAAGTTCTACAATCTCTTTGCATATATAACTAGACACATTTAACGGTTGTGGCAATGTAATAACTCATTATTACCTCATCTATTACAATGGTACCAAGGACAAGGGTTCTAAATGCAAGTTTTCTAATATATTGCTTAAAGGAATAGATCTAAATGTAGATCTGGTGGCATTACAGTTTTTTGTTGTGTTTTTTCCATGGTCTAGCAGTAGTCTGTCTAGGTAAATCTTTAGAGAGACGCAGACTAACCAGACAGCATCTCTTCAAAAGAATCAACAGCTTAGCAGGAGACCTTCATATCTGCACCAAATAGACCAACAGAAAGACAATCCCCACAGAGAAAGAATGGAGCTTGGAGGGGCTGCCGTAACAAAGCTGACTGAAACACACGCACACGTGCACACACACACACACACACACACATAGATGATCGATTCCACATTTCTCCTATCCTTCCATGTTTGTCCATCTGTTCTGCCGGTGCTCATAGGCTTCACATTAAAGCTCCTCCTCTTCCTCTCTTCTCCTAGCATCTCTCTCTCTTTTTTCTATTTCCCCTCTCTGGTCTGTAGCCAAAATTACGGCCAGTCCTTTATCTCCCCTGCTTTGTCTATCTCTCTGTTGTACACTCCAGTATTGAGTGTACACACATGTGTGCACACACCCACACTTCACAATCAGTGTGTCCTGGTCATAAGGGACAGTGACCTTTGTCTTTCCTGTGACCGAACTGCCCTCAGCTGACTATGTATGCATGGTGTGTGTGTGTGTGTGTTTGTGTGTTCCTGTATTTTTCACTCTTATTGATTAGATCAAGGCTCCAATCCAGGTTACCCTGCCCTGTGAATTGAATAATTGATCTCACCAAAAGCCTCGGGGTGGATGGGATCATGTGTTTGTGTGTCAGTACACACAGGCAGAAACATCAGAAAGACAGACACATGGAAACTTTAGTTTGAAGAGGTACTAGAACACATAAAGAAATGCACACAACCACAGTCCTTTAGAACAGAGATTAGAATCAGAATGTTCTCATTTGACATCAATGGCTCAAAGTGAAAAATATTCACACAGAAGTAGAGCATGGAAAAAAAATCATGGGTTGAAAGGAGCAGAAAGCATGAGAGACAGCGGGGGTTTATTTTGAAGGGCACTGTTTCATCGGGAATTAGTGGAATGTAAAAAAGAAAATGGGATGAGCCAGGAGAGAGAGAGAGAAGAGAGGATAATGAAATGCATGAAGAGAAGGTATAGAAGCAGCTGAGTAGGAGAAAGAGAAATGGAGGGCAGAGCAGAGGGGGAGATAAGAAAGAATGACAGGTGTTCAGGCAAGTCTTTGCTTAATTGACAGAAATACTGTATGTCTGCTGGGGAGAATACACTCAGGATTTATGTATGTCTGTCTGTGTGTGTGTGTGTGTGTGTGTGTGTGTGTGTGTGTGTGTGTGTGTGTGTGTGTGTGTGTGTGTGTGTGTGTGTGTGTGTGTGTGTCAGAGAGAGAGAGAGGGGGGGAAGGTGAAGGTGACTCCAGGGGTTCGTCTTTTCTAAGCTACCTCTCTAAACCTCCCTACCCCTCCCCCTTGGCTGTGCAACCGACCAATCAGAGCACATGCATATACAGGCCTGCACAAACCCAGACACACCGACCAATACCATTTAATTTGGATTCAGAGGGGTGCATCCAGGTATAAATGTGTTGACTGTGAAGCAGTGTGTGGAACAAAAAAAAAATGCATGCTCAGCAAAATCCTTTCCTCCATAAATGCCAAAGGACAAAACATGTAAAACAAGCTACCAAACAAACCATTTGTGAATTTAATAAATGATAATAACTCTTCAGGTGCTTCTGTTGCAGACAAAACTACGCCACAGGCGGGATCTTTGACTGACAGTCCCGAAAATGCTGGCATCTTGGAAAACAGAATACGGATGGCATTTAATTCTCATTGTGAGAATGAGCTGAGACAGGTGGCTCTCATGTTTAAATTACAGGGCACCTACACAAGCACATACACAGGTGTTCATCATGTCTCTCCATACACCGACTAATGAATAGACAGTCTGAAGACGGAATGCATTTACACAAATACATGAGGTAATACACAGCAGACATCCAATGTCCCTCATAAATTCGACTTATTGGATTTCTGTAAACCTGACAGCACACCCTGCAGGGTGGTAGACAGGATCTCACTCTGAAAGGAATGAAAATAGTGGAAGTGGACAGCTAGTAAAAAAGCCTCCTTTAGAAAAGAAAGAAACAACAGGCTCAGAAAATTGAAAACTTTTTTCTTTTTACCTCTTTAGTATAAAAGATTCCAGAATAGAAATGACAGCTTTTATTCTGTCAGGAAAAAAAGCCAGAAGAAATGGTGAGAGAAGATGACACGGTTAAGATGTAACTCCAAGTATATTCATGCATGAACCAAATTTTCAGATCAGTATGCATTCCCCAGGTTTGTCCCACAAGTCTAAAAGTTAAGAAGTCTATGTCAACATACTTCCTGTACAAGATGGCATTTTTAAATCTATAACCAGAACTTTTTGTCAGTCAAAAAGTTGTTGTACATTACCTATAGCATGCTAGCAGGGGTTGTATTGAAAGCTAAGGGGCTTTTTTACTTTCCACTATAAGTGTCTATAGTGACTTGTGGCCATGAATGCAGGCAACTATAGGCACTCTGAACATGTGTTCTTTCAGATGTTATTTTCTAGTCTGCTTGGAGGACACAGTTGCAGTTGGTGTCTTTGTTTCCTAGTGACAGTGCAGAAAAGTCTGTGGTGTGCTGTCAGAGATGACTAATGCCACAGGTATGCTTGCCATGATAGTCTTTGCTCACGTAAACTGTGACGTCAACACAGCCATCTAACCATTTTTTTGTTGCACTCAACTTAATGCTTTCTGCTAATAAGCCATAAGGTCTTGCAAGTCACCCATCAGCAGAAGATGACATATGAGTAAACTAAGCAGCTGTTGAGTTTTTGCTGCAGAATGCCTTATTTTTTCCAGTTCTTTCAACAATCTCTCATTCTGCCATCTGGGGATCTCTACGCTCATGCACTGATGTTTCATTTCAGATCAACTAAGCTCATGCTCACAATATAAAAAGGCTCTTCAGCTGTAATGCTTAGAGTACATTTATTTCAATATAAACTAACCAATAACCAATAAAATCCACCTGTGATAGACTGTCTTAATCCAGAATAGCAGAACTGACCCAAACCAGCCAGCCCAACAATGTACACACTGTTTGTTGATAGCTTTCAATATTCTATAAAATTTGATTATAAACGGATCTTTTCAGTTGCATTGTATATCTCCAATTGCACTATTTTATGAAATGTTATAAATAGATTATCCTACATTATTACCTCTATTCCCTGCAGAGGGCATCTAAGATTGTGGTCAACAAGGTGAACGCTGCTGTAATTAGCCAAATGATTTAGAAAAAAATGAAGGACCATAATTATCTGCTAAAAATGTGTCTATTGACAACACTTGAGATAAGCGTCTGAGGAGAGATAGAGTGGATGAATATGTGCCACCAGTGTGATGGAAGTGTGAATATTGGTGCCTCCGCTCCAGGAAATCAGCGGGGTTGCTCTTTGATGCTCTGTGGCATCATCTCTGTCACTAGGTTTGGATTGGTTAGTAAGGTTTGCAGTTTTTGCTGCTACTAATTCTACCACTGCTCCAGCTGGACCTCTCATATTCACTTTTGTCCTGACCAGAATACTTTGATGTAGCCAACAACAGAAGGCAGCTGCAGGCTTACAACAAAGTTGACCCTGTCTGAAACAGAAACACAGTTGAACCCTGTGCTGCATACAAATGTGTGTATATTCTCTGCAGCTATAGTTTATTTGCATAAGAGCTTATGAAAATTAAAATGGTGATTGCAACCTCAGGACAACTCAAAAAGGCTACTGTTGGCATAAACAACAACAACAAGTCGTTTGGCAAAAGTGCAACAAAGGAGGTTTAGCAAATTTAAGGATTAATAAACAATTTAATTGGTCGAGAACATTTAGGTGTCCTCTAGCAAGCTGAACCACATCTTCAACAAATTAAAGCAATTTTTCACAAGACAGCTAATCACAATATTGTGAGTATTTGAACTAGCTCTGGCAGCAAGTCTTTCTACAGACTTCATTCTGAACATTGCATGCCATTTATTCCACAAACATGTTCTGTTGTCTGCATAAACAGCATAAATTAACGTTTGCATCATGAATGCAACTAAGGAACAAAGACACTGGAGCTACTATTGATTGAGAAAAATGCTATTAAAATGTCAAACTGTGCTGGTAAGAAACACAATTATTTTTCTACCGCATGTCATTTAACAAAAGGAGGACTAGATTAATCTGCAGCACACTTATCTCCCTACACGTTAGACCTCAGTTAGTAATGTGACTAAGCAATTGAATAAATCAAATCCCGTGTTCCTTTTTTTTTTTTTTAAGATAAGCCACCTGGACATTGACTATTTAACTATTGCACCAGCTCTGCCAAGAAATGGACACTCATGCATTATGCAGAAGGAGCAAGTGGCTCATCAACAGGGATGCAGAGTGAAACATGGCAGGCAGAGGAGAACAGAAGAGAGGAGGAGTCATGGGTAAGGCCAGGGGAAGAGAAAGGGGGAGATAGGAAGGGCTATGGTTGAGGAAGCACAGGGTCATTCGCTGCTCTGCAGACAGAGGGAGAAAATGACAGAAATGGAGAAGCTTGGAAGAAAAATGTTGACTTCATCACTCAATAAGAATTGATGAAAGAGCAAAGAACTGATAGAGAGACTGACGTACTGCTATAAAAAGAAATTGTTCACAAGATTAATAAGTGGTGATAAAATTAAATTGGAAAATATAAGGATCGGGATAATTTATAGCTGATACTCATTGTTATACACTAAACTTTTTCCAGCAAGGCTATTAAACCTTGAGATATATTTTCAGAGTGCAGCTAATACATCTGTTAGCTGATATCAGCCTATTAGAGATATATTGGTATTGGCAGCTATGCTGTCTGGTAGAGATGTTTTACAGAAAAGGTGCTTGGGTTAAATTATAAACGGTGTCACCATCACCATCATCATAGTTTTCCCTGCAGAGCGACTCCAATACTGTCATTAATGACTGCAGCAAATGTACCAGAGTGTATGTCAGACGAACAGTAGAAGAATATTGGTCATTATAGCAATATATTTTCAGTATGAGCATCAACTCCCCAAAATCCAGTACTGTTGGGTTCTACTGTTCACAATAAAGTAATTATTCTTTATATACTTCGCTTACCATCTGCTTTCACTGTGATATGATAATTTTCCAAGTGCCATCCTGTAGAGAATAATCATCTTTTGTTTTTAATAATTATGTTTTTAAATAATGTAAAATATTTGTTATATTACTCACTACAAGGACAGGCAGGGGTTTTTTTTCATGTTACAATCTGCACATCATCTTCCTTCCACACTATATCAGCTCTGAGGAATGTCAGATGATTAAGACAGCGCCAGATCATCAGCTTAACATTCAACATGTTGTTGACATACTGCGTCCACCCCACCCCAAATTAAAAAAACCATGAGGGGAAAATGGAGAAACCATGGAGTCATGGTTGAGAAGAAAAGGAGGGGGGGGGGAGTGAACTGGAATCATATCAATCTGTGTTTTAATTACCTGGGTTGTAAACATGATTCATAGCAGCAGTCACACTGTGGGATTGCAGTGCTATGGCTGGGGTCCTTGTTCTTACTAAAGACTTAAATAAAATAATTACATACATGACACACAGTTTAATTTAAGACTATCATTTAAGACTGATGATTATGCCAAACATTTTTTCACAGTGTTAAGTCTCCTTAGATCACTTAATTGTTGTCTAGGACCAAGTAGTTATGGTAAAATTAATCACAATCACAATTACTCTGATGAAATTAAGATTGTGCAACGTGATTGTTCATTGATTTGGGAAAAATGTGAATTTTTCAAACTTTAAAAAAATGTCTTTGAATTGATTCAACAAGATGCTGGAAGCATTCATCAGAGATTCTGGTCCATATTGACTTTCTGGCATTACACAGTTGCTGCAGATTTGTCAGATGTCCGCCCATGATGTGAATCTCCCACTCCACCACATCCCAAAGTTCTAGTGACTGTCGGGGCCATTTTGGGTAAAGTTTGAGATGATTTGAGCTTTGAGCAGCCATCAGAAGATGGTGGTGCACTGTGGTCATGAAGGGGTGACCATGGTCGGCAACAATACTCAGTTAAACTACCAACCTTCTGATTAGTATTTGAACTGCTCTGCCTCCTGAGCCACCACAAGCTTAGAACACCTGGTATTCCCAGGCAGTCTCTCATTCAAGCACTAACTAGGACTGACCCTATTAAACTTCCGAGATCAGATGAGATCAGGCATACTCCAGGTTAGGACTGCTCGATTATGGCAAAAATGATAATCACGATTATTTTCACTGAAATTGAGATCTCGATTATTTGACGATATTTATTTAACCCTTTAAGACCTACTATAGAACCAAGTCCACCAGAGCTTATATTATTTTTTTACATCTTGTAGTGCCATTTGTGGGAGCATTTCAAGTTGCTATACAACTGTTATAGCCCATATTTTAATAATATGTATGCATTAAGTCCATAGTAACTACATTAATTGCAAAAAAGTGCAATAAACTACAAAAAAATTGAAAATCGTTTTTGTTTTGTTTTTTACATATATTTCTACTTGGAGAAATTTAAGAGGTTTATCCCTCAAAACTTTAAATACAAAAAAGTTGCAAAAAATAGTTTACAACAACAGGAAATTTATTTTGAGTGTCTTCATAGTTTTATTTTGGAGATACACCAATTTTTATGTACTGCAGGAAAAACGAAAAAACAATCCTATGATGCAAATTTGCAAAGAAAACAGCTGGTGCATCAAAATAAACTATTTCCAGCTGTGCAATTCGAGTTCTAAGCATCCCAGAAACTATTCAGAAAAGTCAAACATGACCAGTATAGGCTTTTAAGGCCTACAAGTAAAAAACTACATTTTCCGCGAAAATGATGTCACTTCCGGTTTCGGGCAGGAAATGGCAGACATGCGATAGTTCGCGCTGACGTCTGTTTCACTGTGGGAAGTGTTACGAACAGCTGATCGGATCGGCAAAGCGTGTTTCTGGAATATTATGTTTTTGTTCCTGCAAGCGCTTTTTATGCAATTTTTGCAAAGCTATATGTGGAAGAAAACCGTGACCGAGGACAAGCTGATGGCATCAGATGTAAGTACAACTCCTCCGGTTTCATATGCAAAATAAATTATTGCGCTAGCTTACACGGTTCAGGTTCTACAGGGATTTAAAAATAGTTACACAAAACGGAGCGTGCTGCTCTGACCGGTGTTGTGCCAAAAAGTGATTGTCTGCCAAAAACTGATTTCCGGTATTTGCCAAAAAGCGATTGCTCATATTTAAAGTGCTATAAGTAACTTGTTGGGCTATAATATGTGAAACATATGTCAAATGCATCCCTTATGGATGACATAAAGTCATCTTGAGCCACAAACAACATTCGTGTAGCAAGATACAAGCCGCAATCAGTTTTTGGCAGCGACTTTTATATAACCTTTATTTATGCAGTAAAAAAAATCTCATTAACATTAAAAATGTATTTTGTAAGAGTAAGTTGGCCAAGAGCACAGCAGAAATGGCAGCAAATATTACAATAGTTCTGTAAAAATATTTTAAGTGGGGATAAAGGACCGGATTGGTTATAATGTAAGTACAAGTTGTAAAGATACTTAAAAAACAGATAATTTTTTAATTCTTTATGTAACCCCTTTGTATCCCCTGTTCACCGAAGTCTATTTACGAACATACGTAAAGATATTACACATAAAAAATACACAGAAACACTGGAAATCAGTTTTTGGCAGACAATCACTTTTTGGCACAACACCGGCTTTAAAGGGTTAACAATAACAATGTATTGAATAATGACTTTAAAAAATAATATAAAATAGTGTGCAACACCACTGAAGTTTTTTTTTACCTCTCTTTTCAACCAACAGCAGTCACTCTCCTCTCCAAATAACTTCTGCTTAGCTTTCCGAGCTTCCCTCAGGTCCTCTTAATCAGCGGTCTCCAACCTTTTTTGCGCCACGGACCGGTTTATGCCCGACAATATTTTCACGGACCGGCCTTTAAGGTGTCGCAGATAAATGAGGGAGGGGCTAATAATCGGCTCAGTCATTTTTAATGATCGTTGAAAGCCCAGATCGTAATCGTGATTAAAATTCGATTAATTGAGCAGCCCTACTCCAGGTGGTACGGCCGGAAGAATTGCAGCCTGGGTTTCCAGTTCTTAGCTGACTGCTGCTGTAGCTCAGTAATACTACAGACTACTCTGCATAGTCTTCTGCATATGCCTCGGTTGTAATGAGTGGTTATTTGAGGTACTCTTGCCTTCCCATGAGCCTAAAAGCATCTGGCCATGCTCTTCTGGCCTCTAACATCAACAAGGCATTTTTGCTCAGAGAACTACCTCTCACTCAATATTTTCTCTTTTTTGGACCTTTCTCTGTGAACCCTAATAATGTTTGCATGGGAAAATCCCAGCAGATTAGCAGTTTTTGAAATACTCAGACCAACCCATCTGGCTTCAACAACCATGTCACATTCAAAGCCACTTAAATCACTTTTCTTCCCCATTTTGATGCTTGGTTTGAGCTTCAAAAAGTTATCTTAACAATGCTTACATCCCTAAATGAACTGAGTTGCTGCAATATAATTGGGTGATTAGATATTTGAAATATTAGCTAAACACGTGTACCTAATAAAGTTGCTGGTAACAGTATAAAATAACTAGAAAAATAAAAGCTAGATAAAACATTTGAGCCTGACTGGGAACGTTATGCTGTAAAGGCGCTGTAAAAGCCACTGCTGTAAAAAGAGTGATGTGCTCATTTATAACACAAGACAAAACTAGAGCATCATAGCAAAATGGATTGTGGCACAATGTCATCTATGTTATTTTGTTTTCATAGTTGCTAGGACCTATTGAAGCTCAAACATATAGCTGAAAATAAAATCTGATTTATTGCCCAACCCTAGTACTGTCCCTGAAGATCACAATTTCCGCAGTCATCAAATTTAGACAGTTGTTTTATAGTTTGAAACTGATTCATACAGAGCAGTCTTCTTACTGGCGGTGATATTAAAGAGTTTGGTGCCAGACACAGGAGGAGAGAAATCACTAGGAATAAATTGTGAAGGAAAGAAGACACAGTTGGACAAATCGCAACCAGCAGGTTTCCCAACATGATAGGTGTGACAGTACACTCACACACAGGGACACAAAGACACATGTAAACACTACAGCAGCTCCCTCATTTGGTTAGTTGCACTGCTTGAAATATTAAACGTACAGTAAATGTCGCAGCCTTTCCCCCCTATATATTTGCTCCTCATTTCCCCTCCTTTTCCTCCTTTTCGTCTCCTGTCCTCAGCTCTCCACTGACAGTTTCCTGTTAATGACTCTCATTTGCACAGGAGACCAGAGAGTGGAATAAAGTGGACACACACACACACACTGCAGGTAGTAGAGCTCAAACTGAATGTATACTGCAATGACCACCTCTCACATCACGGTAACAGTACTATGTGGGGAAGGCCAGCTCTAATAAGGCCAAAGTTACCCCTCTGTCTGCTGAAATCTCTGGGGATTGCAGAAAAGCGCATCATGATGTTAAGAGTATGGCAACACTGCTGTTACTATTGGTCTGGTGATGTGTGTTAGTTCACATTAGGCCAAACCTAAAACATTGGTGGAAGAGTTTGCATCTCAAAATACTTAAAGAAGAGCACAGGCTTTTCCTAATTATTTGAAGAACACGTGTCATGCATCAAGACGTCTGGGTATCCAGATTTATTCTCACTTAAATTATTAAAGATTGCTTGAGAGGTATCTTAACCCATTTAGGGCTCCCCCAGCAGACAGCTGTGTTACACACATAGAGATGGAGGCCAAGCATTTTCCAATAATAGGACGCTTTAGAACTGTTTGATCATGCAGAGTTGATAGAAGATCAAGACAGAGTCCCAATACAGTAGGAACACGGCAGGTTATAGTTAAGGTGCATTGGATACACTTTAATATCTGTTTTAGCAGCTTTAAAGCTGGTAAATTCATGCTGTCAGAAAACACTGCAAACATTTATTTTCAGGTCTGTGTTGAAGATGTGATTCGAACCAAAGACTGCACATTTTTATGGCTTTGTCTTCCATGAAATGAGAATACTATCCAGGATTTTCACCTTACCCTTCAGGAAACATGCCCCTTCGGTTCACCGTTTATGTGCACAGCTTAAGAACACACATACCTCTGCATATAATAGCTGCTACATAAAGTTTGCATTAAACATTAATATTGTTTTAGGTTAAACAGAAAAGGCTTATGGATAAAAAATAAATAAATAAACATTAACTGCAAAGGTGTTTTGTATGTTAAAATCACATAGCACACGCCCATGTCTTCTGATCCCAATGAAAACTGAGATTAATTATTGTTAATGAAAGCCCTATATAACAGAATGACACCCTATGAGTTTGTGACAGCATTACCAGAAGAAGAAAAAAGGCAGTTCAGTAGCAATATCGTTCAATCAATCAAAGCAAAAGCTGGCAAGAATTCTTCCCCGTCATGTACAGAAGTGCAATGTCTGTCGATAAGTCTGATTGGCTTTCAGCCGGGGTTTGAACCTGCTGAGTTTCTACAAGGTGGATTATGCCTGCTGGCAAGTGCTCAAGTACTCACAGGGTGTATCAAGGGTGCAGTGTGCTCTCTCTCTCTCACACACACACAAATCCAAACAGATAAACACAAACACATGAAAAGATTCGCATTGAAGCTAATTAAAACGCCGCTTTTGGCTAGATGTTGTGTTTCTCAGAGCAACTCACATCTCTGAATCTGTTCCAGGATCTGTCCTTATACTGAGCCACGGTTCCCAGCCATTTCTCATTATTGTTAGCGGAGACCACCGTTTCTCTGCTCAGCAAGAGAGCCACGACAGGTAGCAGAAAGAAGAACATCTTCTGAAAGGAAACACAGAAGAGAAGAGAGAGAGGAGAGAGGCGGGGGTAAGAAAAGAGTGAGAAAACACATGGGGAGCGGAGGATGCTGCAAAGTGTAGATGAAGTGAGATGGAGCACTTTAGAGAACACACAACTCTCACGCTGTGACGCATCATGGGTCAGAATGTCACAATGAAGCAACAAACGGACCCCCACTAAAAGACTGCACGGGGTGCAGAGTGATCATTTCATCAAACTGCTGAGGCTCCATCTAATCGGATTATAAACACTGGAGAGTTGTTACCGCGGCAGATTGGGCACAGCGTAACATTAGCTCGCGAGCTTCCCATCCGCTAATTAAAAAACAGAAAAGGAAAAAAAAAAAGCAATTATCGGCGTCAACACAATTGCTGCCCTCACGGACCTTTGTCTTGGCTTTCAGCTGCTTTCTCTCAATATCACTTCAAATTTAGATTTCTTTTCAAATTCACACCAGCGACGCGACGCAGTGAACTGCCCACCTGGAATAGTTCGTTGGTGTCCACTTCTGATTCCCGGGGTAAAATAAGTCCACAGCCCCGGGCACACTCCGGTAGAACCCGACTGCTTGTGGGATTGACGGCAAAAGCGAGCAGCGAGGACTAGAGGACCGGGCGCTTTCTCCTCCTCCTCTGTCAGGAGACACCGCCTCCTCTCTCTCTCTCTCCCTCTCCCTCTCTCCCACTAACAGTGTCATTGATTTTCATCAGGGGATTTTTTTCTGTGTTCACAGTAGAGCGCAGGCAGGATTTGGGAGGCACGTCAAAGCGCTGTTTGGGTGTACATTACAAACACAAATTTCTTGTCAGTCGCGCGCATTTGTTGTGGAATTCGAACTCGTGTCCCCGTAGTTAATACAATTATATTACATAAGCCACAACTGAGCAGTGCTATGTGTGTCTGAGCGTTTAACGGCTTCATTTCCTATGGAGGATGCGCACAGACGGACAGACGCAGGGCCCTCTTTTTAAATGAAAGTACACTTCATAAATAGGGCGCATAACCAGGGCTTTATTTTCCCGGGTATGTGACAGTGTATCTGTAAATTATTAATCGACTACTCTGTTGTGCCTCTCTTTGTAGGCCTCTGGTGTCTGTGTGAATGTGTTTGGTTCAGTGAAAAGTTACTGTCGGGTTCTGTACCTATGCTGATGTGAGTAACAGAAATACACTCCTCTCTGTGTGTTCTGTTCTGTTTTGGCGCAGATAAAACCAATGAAAGGTTTAGAACATATCTTTTATCTCCGCAAATTCGTGTACTCTTGCTGATGCTGCAGTCGTTTTCACGAAATAGGCTGCTACGAGGATTAATAAGGTTGTCAAGCAGTAGTCAGTAGAGAAACTGTTCCTTTATTTTGCAGTTCTTTCTCGAACAGTCTGTTTGGGTTAGGTGTTTCAGGTGCTCCCTCCCCCCCCCCAAAGCTAATAAAGTCGGAGATTCCTGTATTTCACTTACTAGTGTTAAAAATGTGGAATTTAGAAGAAATGTTATATCATTACATATGTTACATATGCTATATTTTTAAAGGCAGTTATCCAGTAGCAATGTGCCATGCTGTAAATTTTGTTATGATCTGTTACCAAGTAAATACAGAGACAGGATTGACGATACCAATACCGATACTTTTAACTAATAAAGGCAGCTTATATAGGGGAGATATCATTGGTTTACTATAGCACACCCCACCCCAAAATTAGTTCACCATCTCAGTGGTGTTTAATACTGTAAATATCGGTATCAATCTGATAAGTAAAGTAAATACAGAACCAGTAGTTCTGATACCAATACCAACACTGAAACTTTTAAGCTCTAAAGGCAGATCATGTAGGGAAGAATCATATTCTGTGTCACATTCTGAATCCATTTTCAGGACCATTTAATAACTGACAGTACAATAATTAAGTAACACAGAAAAAAACATCTCTCAGCTTTTCATGTATTTTGAAACCTTTTTTTTTAGACCTGGAATGTAAATGTGCCCGTCTTGAAAGCACTTTGGGGCAAGCTCTGTTGTTTAAGTGTGTTACATGAATAAAACAGACTTGATAAAAACACATGTTTATTAGATTAAGGCATTTTTCACATTTGTGTTAATTAGTAAAATATGAATAAAAACATTTATTTCACACAGTTTCATAGACTGAATATTTTATTTGAATACCTGAATATAGTCTATAGGCAATCAGTCTGCTAAAGTAACAATTACGAAGACCAGTGACACTTTAACACTCCTGAGTGAAACATGACTTTCACCACTGTCTGAGCTACCTGGATAGTCTTTGCCTCTCTGAAAGGACAGTGACAGTGACCTCTGTCTCTGTGCTGGGTGTCTGGGTCTGTCTGAAGGATTTCCTTCCTCCTCTCTTCATTTCTTTTGCTGCTTATTCCAGGACAAAGCCCTCGTTTTGGTCTTTCATTTATTTATATAAGTCAGGGTTGTTGCCACAGTAAAGAATTTTCTTCCAACACGCACCACTTTTTTAAAGGATTTTCATTTACTGTTGTAAAGTGCCTCTACACGATGCTCCACTTTCTCAGTCACTGTAACCAACATGTTGCTGCTCAGTGCTACTGAGTTACATGACTGCAGGACATCTAAACAGTAGTGAAGGGAGCAGGGGGTGGAGCAAAGTGTGCTTGCATGAGAGGAGCTTTATTTGCACAGACATATCTCCTGTGTAATGAATGACTAAACTTAGAAGAGGCAAACAAACCAAAGCATCAATCTTATTATGCTAGTATCGATCCAATATCAATATCAGCGTTGATACTGATACTACTGGTACTCGGACTGAACTGCCCACCTCTATTATCCAGTCATAATTAAACTAAACTAAGGAAATATATTTTCTTAGAAGACCCAGCTATGTTTTGGGGATCATTGCAAATATTTTCCAAAATGAAGTCATTGTAAAGCATAAACAATCAAAACAAAGAATGCAAAAAGTAGGAGCAGAAGAATCATATTAGAATCCAAAAAATATTGCTTTTTTATATGTAAAGCTGCTGACATTTAAGTTTGAGTTTTTCTGTTCTTTATTATGAAAAGCAAGCCCCTCTCGAAAATCCAAGCATGCCATTCTGCATCATATGACCTCTTATGGAGGTTCAAGAGACATACATTTTGAATACTTGTGTCTAAGATCTTTTTGTTTGGGAACGTTATAAATATTCAAAATTGTCTCTGTGTATGACAGGACAAAGGTGAAGATATATGTAACACTGGTTCTTTATTATATTATTTTAGTTTTGTCAGATGTGATATATAAAACTTTAGACTTGTTCAAACAATACAAGAACTTTGTGAAAAAAAAAACATAGTCATCAGTACATTCTCTTGTGGATTCACATTTTTTATATATAGTGCATTTTCAAAAGTCTCAAGCCACTCCACATTTCTTTATAGTTTGCTAAAAAAAGAAAAGAAAAGAAAAAGGAAATACGGTGCAGCAATTTATTTAAACACATACAAAAATGGAAATACTATATTTAAAGTAAAAAATGAATTTGTAAATTCTAACAAGCAGTATTTGTTATGCGATTTTATTTTTCAACACATCCTGAACTCTCCTTGACAGGTATGCTGGTAATTTCTTTAAGTAGTTTCCAGAAAACGTGAATCATGCTCTTCAGCCTTTGTTGGAAATATCTTTGCTCTTTACTGGAGAATAGAGTATATCTGTTGGTCCAACCTCAGATTCTGGAGGAACAATGCAGTTGTGGAAAGCTGGACCAATTCTTTATCTGTTCAAGGATACTCAAAGGTGTCTGGGAGCTTGCCCACCCAGTTTTGTTGACTTGGTGAAGGCACAGCCATGTCTGTATCCATGTCCTGTTCTGTTGTACAATATGGCTATCTGAACCCTGTACAATAACATAAAGAGCTTGGTCTGCATTACTCCACAAGTGATATTCATTCTTTGGTGGGTGTTGGACTCTGCCAGTGCAGCTATTGGTCACTAATTCTGTTCATAATTTTCATAGACAGGATTTCTAGGCACAGTGATTGCCACGGTGCATGGGGTGGACCAAGTGGAGCAGACAGAAGTGAGGAGGCGGAACTTGAGTTGCAAACCAAAAGCGAGCCTTTATTGTGGCTGAAAACATCAATACAACTCAAACGAAGACAAACATGGGTGAGAGCTAACTGAAAACCTACACTGGGAAAACTAAGATAACTGCGCCAACAGAGACGATACCGAGGAACTATGAACACAGGAAGACCGAGGACTTAAATACACACATGAGGTGATCAGGAGAACTGGCGACACATGAGGACACAGCTGAGTTGAATGAACATAATGAAACACAGGGGCGAGTAACACTCGACACACTAACATGAGACAGGGACCATCAAAGTAAAACAGGAAACATGACAGGCACAGACTAGACACTGAACTAACCTAAGAACAAACTTTTAACCAGAATAACGCTGAAATTTAGGATTAAAATATTCAAAACAGGAAAACTAAAGAATCAGAAAATAAACCATAATACAGAAAAATACCAAAATACAAGAAACTGAAAATTCTGGGTCAAAATGACCCAGAACCGTGACAGTGATGGGCAGATGGTATCTGGTTAATTGGTCTTAAGATCTCGTCTCTGCTTTTAAAGAATGATGTGGTTTTCTGGCTTCATTAAAGAATAATCTCCAATACACTGGGGCAGCTTTCAGCCAAGTGTGAAAGGGCTGGGAGGAAAGTAGCACCTCAAAGTTTGACACCATGGTCCTCAGTTGCAAAAGGGTTTAGTGCCCACTTCAGATTGGGAATGAGTTACTACCCCCGATGAAGAGAGGAGGTCAAAGCAAAGCTGGCAGTTTACTGGTTGATTTAATCTCTTGCCTTCACCTTGGTCACAAACTCTGAGTAGTGACCAAAAGAATGTGACCAGGGATACAAATGGTGAAAATGAGCTTTCTCTACAGAGTGGCTGGCTTAGAGTTTTGAATTGGCTCGTTGTGGAGCTGCTATTCCTCCACACTGAAAGGAGCAAATTAAGGCGGTTCAGGTATCTGACAAGGATGCCTGCTAATCTTCTAGGTGAGATTTTCTGGGGATGTCCCACTGCGTGGAGGGCCTGAAACAGATCCAGGACACGCAGGAGAGATTTAGTCTCTCAGCTGGCTTGGTTCTTGGTGTCTCTGCTTAGATTAGTGGCTTTACAACCCAGACCCAGATTAGAAAATGGAAAAAACGATGGCTCATTTTTCTGGTGTAACTTGAAGTCTTAAGTTTTAGTTAACTTTATTAATAATAGGATCTTCTTTCAAAACATATTTCTTACTCTTGTATTGTGTACTGTGAAAGCTGAATTGAAAAGTCCAATAAGCAGCTTATGAGCTAAATGATTATGAAACACTTGAGTTTGACATTTAGGAGCTCATACAAGACATTTATATGCAATATAAATTAATAGTTATGTAGCTTGTGTTAAATGGTACTCTGACATTTATAGTAATACCGGGTAAAGTTGGAGCAAGACTTGGAAATTAGATTAAGCATTTGTCCTTCAGCTGCCAAATGCCATTTCTTTAGCCTTGTAACGTACACTGAGAGAGACTCTACAAGGTACACAACAATAAACACCAATAAAGATACATTTTCACCAAAGTTAATTGTTTACATTAAGGTTGGATTTTGCAATACATTGTAACATTTTTCATTAAAAATACTGATGTCAATGATTGCACATTGTAGGTATGTTAAAAAATACTAAAAGAATATCTGAATGATGCAAAAGAAACATGGTTGAATGGATGAATGGGCAAGAGATGTGAAAAGGCTTTTACCAACCCTTTGCTCAAACACATGCTTGGAAATAAAAGCCATGGTGACATATTCACTGTTTTGACAGTTGTTCATTGTTATTGAGTTGTTATACCAGATTAGTCATGTCACCCCTCTCTGTTTTTAAAAGATACAGTCCAGGCTCACTTGAGTCAGATATTCTGACCCAAACCCCATTGTGCGAGAGGCAGGAGCAGCTGGGAGATAAAGTACAAGTGTGGCAGTAGGAGAGCCAATTTTGAATAATAAAGATCAAAAAATATGAAACAAAGCAAAGGGAAGCAGGGTGTCCCAGCAGTAAGTTTATAGTCACGCAGCTCCCACACAGTAGTTGCAGATGGTGAAAGAAAAAGAAAGATGGTGTAGAAAAGGAAAACAAGAATGATGAAACAAAATTAAGCTTCTGTGTGTACGTGCGTGTGTGCGCATAGGTATGTTAGAGGCAAGTGGGAAAGAGATGAGAAGGGGAGGCGTGCAGAAGATGTTTAAAAGTAGGCAGTGTGGTGTGTTTCTTAATGAGCTTCGTGTCTGTAACATTGGCAGGGAAACTCAGTTTCACTCGAATGACTCCAGAGAAAGGCTCTGTCAGTCTGCCTGAGCACAGACCGTAATCATAAACCCTATCAGCTTCTGAGATCCTACCTGCCTGGGTTGTCCCACTGTGCGAGGTGAAAAATGTTAGCAAATATGGCATTTCCATCACACAACAATTCACATCTCTGCTCGGGGCTCTTGGGGGCATTTATAAATCCAATTACACCTCTGACGTTCCACATAGGATGAAAAGAGAAAACTCAGAGCATGAAACATACCAGCAAATTGGATGAGAGTATAAATGTCTCAGCATCCCAATAGATATTTTTATATGCTATATAGATATCCTAATCAGTTCCTCATCAAGACTTCAGCGCCAGTACAATGTGCATGCTGTTGACATGCCCAATGAGAACACAAGTAATTTAGCATCCAAATAATAATGAGATAATGTTCAGCATGTAAGTACATGAAATTACCATAGACTCTTTTAGAAACAACCTCCAGTCAGCTCTCATATTTTTCTCTGTCATGCAGGCACTATTGCAATTGCATGTTATCTTTTTCAAAGCAAAATTATGGATGTCTCTTGTTGTCACTTCCCTCAGAATCTGAGTGGAAAAGTAGGTTTGTCAAGGCTTGAAAACGCCTTGACAAACAAACATTAGAAAAGCACATTTCTTTGTGGAGATGAAAAGTAGTTTTGGCCTCAGAAATAATAAGGGAAAATTTAAGAAATTAAGGGAAAAGAGTTGTGAACTTTGTTTGGTCCCAGCAAACAATACAGATGTTGGATTGTCAAGGCAACTGTGGAAAAAAAAAACCAAGTTATTGGATTTTAGAAACCAAGTTATTGGATTTTAACCAACCGGTTTTGATTGAACTGGTTTTACATTTCTAGATGAAGACATCTGTTATGTTACTTTCACAATATTTAAATCACAACCTCACAGAAGAACTGTGTGACAGGTAAACGCTGCATGTAAGGCAGCTCCCCAATCATCTACTTAAACTAAACAATTAAACAAGGATTACACATTGATCATTCAGTTTTAGAGATGCTGGGAGGTGGATTTTATTTACCTTTGCACAGAGCTAAGTTGGCTCTCTGATCTTCCACACTTTGTGCTAATTTAAGTTCATTTGCTGCTAGAGGTAGCTGCATGTTTAACTTTCTCAGTGAGCAGGGAACTGCAGGCAGAGGACTGCTTTCCATGGTGCTGCAGGCCAGTGAATCAGAGGACTATTGATTGACATTCAGTGGAAGAACAATGATGACCTGAAATATTGAACTACATTTCAAAATTTGTCGGTACTATTTATCCAGCGACACTATCTGAAAAGATATTGTAGACCTGTGTGGGAGCCCAGCAAAGGAGCTCACAACGTGACACCAGATTACTGATGGCTTACTATTAAAAAGAAACTTGGATTCCTGAAAAAGGCATGTCATCATCATTACTGTCTTACATTTCTAGCTTGACATATTATACTAAGTCTGGCAGTGACAAATGTAGATGATAAGAAAACAAATCAGGTATGAGAGAAAAGCAAAACAAAAAGGATAAAATGGAGGTTTAAAATGGAGCACTGTAACAAAAAATAATTTCCCCCAGGGATCAATAAAGTATTCTGATTCTGATTCTGATTCTGATTCTGATTCTGATAAGTAAACAGAAATACACTTTTGCTCAATTTTAACCTAAGTACGGCATAATATAGAACACTAGCAAGCAAGACGAGCCACAGACAGTAAGGCAGACAGCATGGCTGGTCAAGGACAAGAAGGCTAGTAGTGAATAGGTAAAGAGCCACCTTAATGGCATTCAGTAAAAATACAGAAAATACTTAACAAGCTTTAATAGCACTGCAGTCTGTCTGCTATTCAGGGTTCAAAGATCCCCAAATGGTTGAGCTGATATTCCACGAGGAGGACACAACAAAGGAGAAAACAGTATAGTGTTACCAATAAGTCATGGAAGAGAGAAGTTATCTTCCCACTGCAGCCCTCTGTTCGGACACAACAAAAAGAGAGATGCACTGCAATGCAGCACAGCATCGAAAACTACTGGGCCTCCCTCCAGGGTAGCTGTGAAGAGGCAACACACAAGGTGACCAAGGTTTCTTGACTCGGGCAGTTAGAAGAGTCTTTCTCAGGAGGGGTTACTCTCCAGAGAAACAGCAGCACCCTAGAGAGGCATCTTTGACACCATTCACTGCACTGGATGAAAGCAGTGCATTTTCTATCCCTCTTCACACAACTTTTAGAGAAGTTTCCTCTCATCACGAGTTTGAGTTCAGGTAATAGAAAAGTTATACTTTTAGTTTATTGCTATGCTACGGAGCCCCCCAGGGGACATGGGAAAAAAAAAAATTAGGGAGGAAAAAAAAAATTAAGACGGACTTTTGCGAGATCTCGCAAAAGTATTGCGAGATCTCGCAAAAGTATTGCGAGCGCTCGCAAAAGTATAAAATATGGTGTGATATAGACTTAAGAGATAAACTAAACTATGTGTCAGACTTGCCAGGTAATGTTGGTAAAGATTCATCCTTACTGTTAACAAGATACTTTTAATGTCTCGTTTTCTTTCTTCCAACTGTGCTTAAAAAGTTAGATGTGTAAATGTTCTTGAGTACATTTCACAAAAATACTCTTTCAAAAAATAAAATAAAATAAAATTGGTGCTACTTCTGATGAAGGATGACAGACTTCAGTTATTAATGTGTTCAGGCTTATTGCATTAAAACTTTTATAACAAGACAACATGAGATGCGTAAGATAAGATAATCTTTATTAGTCCCACACGTGGGAAATTTGTAAGTTTCTGTTATGGGGGATCCCATATGGAAAAGAAATAGTAAAAACTTATAAAAGACTTGCATAAGATGTGGCCTACTTCATATAGTGAATCATATAAGGCTTATATGATTTACTCATGAAAGTGGCCACTGCTTCCTCTACCTACAGTGATAGAGGAAATTCTGCAGCTGGCTATAGTGGTGGGCTCAGAGCTGCCTCAGAGTGGGAGGAAATAGATTACCCTTATCAAAGTTTTCTCAAAGGAAAGTTGCAGCCATGAAAGCTAATTACACTGTGGCTCCACAGGGAACAACTACAGGATCTACTGATTTCCTACATTTTATTATCTCTAAGCTTTGCTGACAGGATTATGTGCACAAAGTGCTACTCATGGTCATATTTCATATGTAGTTACATTACTTTATGTGTGATAGCATGTGCAGTGTGCTTTCACTGCAAATCTTCACTGCAGGCACAGGATTTGGCGTCCTTATTATGGATCTACTGGGCTGCTGCCAATATTTAAAAGAGATAAACAAAACAAAGAAGAAAAGAAAGGAAATAGAGATTGTAGGGAAGAAGGATGGTCCACAAGGAAGACATGAGCAAAAAGTTTATCTGAACCAGAGACTGTATATAAAATCTGGATGCAGCCATCTATACATTGCTGACTAATGTTTTGAAACCTTGCGTTCATGATGTGGATGCTGAAGTCGTACGCGGTAGCGAACTGTTAGTTACAGTGTAGCTCGCTTTTTCATCTATTTAACCCCAATTGACCATAAATTTGAAAATGAATGTAATTTTTTTTCTACACATGATGTGAAATTAGAAATTGAGATTATAAACTTATTGGAAAATGGTTTACCAAGGTTCCAGTATAATAGTAATGAAAGTTGAAGATTTTAACCATCTTTTTTTGTTTTTTGTATCCATCAGGAGGTGGGTAGGGATCCAGGGGACTCTTCCAGCCAGTAGAAGCAATGCAGCTTAGAGGTACTTGCACACTGGATTTACTTTTCAGACCCACGTGATCTTTAGTCTTTTGTCCACACACCATCCCTGCAGAGAACTAGTTAATTATCATCCAATTAATTTTCAGAAACAGTTCTCCTGACACGTTCAAATCTGTCTAATATGTGTGAACTTGCTCTAAGCTGTCTCTTTCACCACTGAATAAATCAGTCATTCCTTCAAACGTTTGACATTGACAATGATTGACTACCAATTAAAAAGACTTTTCTCTTTCTCTGTCTTTCAGTCCATCTCTACATGTATTTCCCTTCATTTTCCTTTTGTTCAGGTCAAAATAATTCCAGCAGAGCACTCTTAGCATTTTGCAGTCAATCTAAAAGACAACATTTTGTCACGCCTGATGGAAAACGTATTAATATTCCAAAAGGAGGCATCTGAGAACCGACCGGCAAAGTTCAAGTGCAGCCTGACACACTGATCACTTATGCGAGACAAGTGATAAAATTGTAGATATGCATAAAAAAAGATCATTCGATTTTTGAAATAAAACTATTTAACAGAAAAAGTAAGTAGAGAAACCATGTCTCTTATCTCATCCTAATGCTATATTTGCAGTATTTCTAAAGTAGCTGCACTTGTAACTCCTACCTTAGTTGTGTGACGATGCTTGTTGCACAGGGGCGTGGATCTTTTGTTTGTCTTTTGCTTTTTTGCAGCTGAACTACATGGGAAATCCAGAAAAAAAAACCTGTGGATCTTGCATTAAAACTTGCAGTAATCACTATGGAAGAGGAATCAGATTTTACTCCAGTGCAAGTGGAGCATTTATGTGGAGCCATGTTAACGTTTGGTTTACGTTTCTATAATGGTTTGACTTGTAAATCTGTGTTATCAGAAAATGGGCCCACAGGGCACATAAAATCAGCTTATAGTCTTGTTTTTGCGCAGTCTCATCTCATTTGTGGAAAATGAAAAATGAATGAATGAAATACACAGCCCTTTGGGTATTTTAAATGACTTCATGTCTTACTGTATATTAGAGCACACCCTTGGTGATGCTGCTGCCCCGTGACAACACTGTATCTAAAATAAGTCAGCTACCTTTCTCACTTTATGAATCATGTTATAATAAACTTATTTTTTCTTTTTCCTCTCTCTTTTTTATGTTTCCTTCCTCCTTTGACTGCAGTGATTTTACTTTACAGTATATTCTCACTTTTTGTCGATAGCCTTGGATTCACTTGAGCTTTTCTCCCACTTCAGTTATATTCCTGCACTTCTTTCAAGTGGGCGATCACACAACCATGTCATCTTCCCTCTTACTCATCTTTTGCTTTAATTACCCTCTTTGGCCCATTCTTTGTCTCTGTCAGAGTATTTAATTTTTTTCCTTTTCCTGTCCGCCTTTCACCCGTGTAAACACATAACAATATCTCAAGTTTATTTCATGTACTTTCCACCCTCTAACTTTACATTACATCCCCACATTTCAATCTCTTCCACCTAATTCTCTGTAGACATCAAATAGAGGATAATGGCTCCCAATAATTCTCAGAACTCCCTCGTATCTGTTTCTCTGGGTGTGACCCAAATTGTTTTGGAGAGGCACGACATGGCTACTGGTGCCAGAGGTCCTTTTGTTGGGCAATGATTCAGAAAGCTGTAAACATTCATGCACTGAAACACACACAAATAGTCAGAGAGACAACACAGCCTTTTTTGTGCTCCATAGCAGGGTGAGTCAATTGTTGGCCTTGTGAGCATCATCAAATCCTTTCCAAGCTAGAGGAGCGATTATACAGTCACAGCAGAAATTACAGCTGCTCAGCAGAGACAGCATCACTGTTGACAAAAAGTTGAACTCTTTAGAAGATTATTTGGAAATTTGCAACAGACTAGTCTCACGAGAACGTTAAACATGACATCTCCTCTTAAACAACACAATGCCCATTGCTCCATGGAGAGAGAGAAGGAAAAAAAGACATGACCAGATGAGAAGTGGACTCCACTATACACTATGAATAACCTATGTTTTATTCAGATTTAGGGGAAGCAATAAACTCTACCCGAGGCACTCACTTGGATGTTCTCTATTCTCTTATCACACTAAGAAATAACTTTCTGTACACGCACAAACATACACATGGGGTGTGAAGTCTAATCCCAGCCTTCTGTTACCACAGCAGCCACCTGTGATGGCTTCCTCTTGCCCTCATTGCTTTCTACAGAAAAACAAATGAATCCCAGGTGAGGGTAGAAGAGCGAAAAGGAGAAAAACACGGAAAACAAATGAAACACAGCCAGGGGTGCCAGGTTGGCAGCTTATCAGCATGTAGTAACTTCAAAACAACGCACGAGGCCTGAAAAAGACACAAGATAATACCTAGGACAGTAAAGCAACTGTTAAAACAACAATAAACAACTGACTTTTTAACAGTGTAGCAGTAGTTCACATAAGGCCACAGCAGAACGTGAAACTCAAATACTATACACACTGTTCTTTACATCCTTTTTGTGTTATTTTCACACTACTTCTCTGCAACATTTAATAATCTGGCAGATTATTTTGTGAACCTTTGATAGAGGCTGACCCTAAAGCTGAGGACCTCTATACTACACTAACCAAAAGCGTTAAGTGTATAAATGAACTAAAACAAGTTCCACAAACAGCTAAAACACTAAAATAGCAATTAAATGTGTTGAAAGTTATTTTACTAAAGTGGTATTTCAATGTGGGGAATTAAGTTGAACCAAAGTATTTTCACATTGCTGTACTGGTGCTTTTATTCAAGTGAAGGATTTTAATAAAGGTCAAGATGGTATAAATCAGACCACAGCACACCTCTTAAGAGATTTACACTTTAACTGAAGCAAATGAAGCTACAATAAAGCATCGAAAATTATAAAGGCTAAAGCAGTAATCCAGCTTCAGTTACCAGCCTCTCTCTTGCTTTTGAAAAAAAAAAGAAGAAAAGATTGCTTCTGTGACTCAAATGAAATAATGACTCTGTCTATAAAGGGACTGGCTGTAACAGCAAGTAATAAACAGCAAGTTGCATGAAGGGCAAAGAAAAAAATCCCCCAAGCTTCAGACTCGGAGGTTGCTGCTACTCTTATGAGGATGTAAGGGGAGGAGGGTCAAGTTATATCTGTCCACCGTAATATCAGGGGAAGGTGCTGCAGAAACCTCGAAACTTTTTGACAGGTTTGTCTATAAGAGCTGGTGGGAAACTCAGGGCCGTTGATGTGGATTAAAGCTTGAAAAATTATCTCTGACCAATGTGTTCTTTGCAAAACTCTTAACAAATCTGTTGTTTGGTATACAAAAAGTCTGTATAATTAGATTTGGAGATTAAATCCTGAATTCATGCTTCCATCGTGTGGTAGTCTGCAGGGGTGCCACCAGGGATTTGGGGCCACGTGACCCCCCCCCCAAAAAAAACAAACCCCCCCTGAGTGATGTTTTTAATGATAACATTATTAGATTTTATTTTCTGTCACGGTCCGCGTGGCAGACTGCGGGGATGTGGAGGAATATGGAGGACCCAAAACGCAGGACTCACTGATGAAGGCAGTGCGTTTATTTACAGTGATGTAACAATCCAAACAACAATAAATCCCCAATGCGATCCCGACTCCTGTTCCGTGTCTTCTCCTTTCTCCCGTGCTCTGTGCTCTGTCTCCGTTCCTTGTGTACAGTCTGTCTGCTGCTTCCTTGTTTCCACAAATCCTCCTGGGGAAACACACATACAAAGTCAGCCGTGAGTACCTTTACATAACGGCAGACTGGCACTTACTTCGCACATTTATACTGAGAACTGATAGAAAGTCACTCAACAATCCAGAGTTGAGGAGCTCTTAGCCACACTGTTTTGTAGCTCCCCAACGATGCTTGATCAGCTGCAGGTGTGTGATCATTTCCTTAGGTGTGGCCAGCCACCTGGCAGGGCACACCCACCAGGCCTGAAGATGCCTGTAAACAGGTGCTCCCAGATACACCTGCATCCACACACGCACACACCCACACATATCTGCCAATACACAAGCATGGAACACAGGAACAGCAGCAGTGCAGAAGACACACACATCAAATAATAATAATAATAATTAAATTCACATCTATAAAATGGTGTAAAAGTGTTTTCTACTGCTTAATTTTTTTAATATTAAGTATTGGCATTGGCAAATATAACTTAAATAATCCTTTGGATATACATTTTTAAAACAAAGTATAGCTAACTAAAATATGTCTCTGTCCTTAGACCCAGTGGAACTCAGATAGGCTTTAATCTGTTTTAGCTTTCACCACCTGAACAGTCAAAGGCATTGTGAAAAATGTATCCAGAGCAATACACACTTCCTCACAAATGCTCTGTTTATGTGAGCTATAATGATAATGTATTATCATTATAACCTTCTCCTTCATTTAGACCCAATTTTTGACACAAAAACACCCCCCATACTTCTTCAGATATCAGCCAGGCTGGTCCAGTGTTAGGTGTTTCAGTATGAGGAGATGGTTATGGGACAGGTAAGTCTAGGAAAGACAAGGAGTTTCTTTTTTTCATGTGGACTTTGCTATGACTTTAATTTACAGCTGTTGCTCATCTGTCTTTTGAAACATGGACTTTTAATGGGGCTATCCAACTGTCTTACCGCACTAGCGTTCAGCATCAGCTAGGAGTGCACGCACTGGGCCAAACCAAATCGCGATATAAGGAGGGGGAGGAAGGGGGGCAGAGTAGAGGCTGGGTGGATTTAATTCTTTGTTGCCAAAAACAAACAAACACGTTTATGAGAACCATGTGAAAGCAAACATTATTTTAAGGTGATAGGTTAATAATTTTCATAAAAAAACAAAAAAACAAAAACGACTGTTCTACTGCTTTCTGGGGCCGCTGTCAGTCATGTTCCCTTAGAATCGTCATCACTTTTCTCTCCCTTAATGCGGCCCCTGGTAGTCTACACATGAAAAGGCAATGTTGAATCTTAAGAGTTGATGTATTTGCTCTCTTTTGTCAAGTGTAGCAAGAAGGAGTGGGTCACGAGAATCTATTGATCTGAGCCAAAGGTCAAATCTCAAATACTGGATTAAATTAAACTCAGATCAAATGTGAAATACAAACAAACAAGCAATCCATTTTTTTTCTCAGACACTCTGGACTGGAGTTGGTGTGCCTGGGAGTTCCAACAGCCAATGCTAGATTAGCCTGTTAGAGTGCCCTGGATGTGCTATCGAGCCCCTTCTGTAGTCTCTGGCTCCCAGTATTTGGATTTATATGTTTTGGACACCACAGTCAATACTGCCTTACATGAATTTAATTTGTTCCAAATTCAATCATCTATGTTTATAGTTTTACCTGTTACTTAATGCTACATTTAAAATTTTAAACAAGTGTTTCACTGGAAATCAGCCAAAATGTCTTGTTTGTAGAGAAAAAAGTAGCAGCAGGGCTTATGAGCACTGAGTTGTTGACCTGGTAACCTTTTTTCTTTCCAGTGGTTTTTGCTGTTATAAAGGGAGCAGAGATATTTTACTATCTTGATTTCTTTAATGTTTTGCCTAAAGACTAAAAGTATTAAAAACTATAGTAGCAGTGCTTGCCTTTCTGTTTTTATTTCTTAAACATCGCAGCATATAATTCATTCAAAATAAAGCACTCATATCACAGTCTAATGTTAGCATGGTATCATGTGTCTTAACTAAAACTTACAGTACGAAATTCACAATTTTGGATTTACTTAGTCCTCATAACTGGAGAAAAAAAATCTTAGAGTTAGAGTTGGGGCTAGGGATGGGTTCTTCAGGGATCAAGTTAACAAACAAACTTTGCTGCACTACAAAGCTAGCTGAAATGTAACCAGAACTGTGCTACAAGTATGTAAAATCATACATTTGGTGTATTTTCTTTGGAACATTCCCCTGATCGGTCATTAAAAGGTAGCAGAAAAAATGGCAGAAGCTGCTGACAGCAAATGAAAGGATGAGATAGAGAGAGGAATCTGAAACACAAGTCTGGGAAATTTGACTGACTAACACGTCCACACACAGTGGGTGTTTCCAGCAAGCATGAGGCAAGAATATGCATGCAATTTGACAGCGTCAACTCTCCCCTGAGAGAACCTCATGCAGCATGCAAAGCTTGTTCTGTAGACATTAGCCTGGTCGAAATATTTTGATTTTTAACCTGAAGTTTAATATATATTTTCAATAAAAGTATAAATAGCCACAACATCAAGAGCATTAAAAAAATACATTTTCTAAGTGAAATTAAAACAAGGTTATAACATTCCAGCAAGACATATTGGCTTGTATGTATCCTTCATCCTGTGGTCACCTAAATATAACATTTTCAATCTGGACTCAATAAAAGAGGATTACAGCTGAGTTTCCCCCCAAATGTGATATTTGTCCCCAGACGTCTGCCAGAAATTATATGCTTTAAAAAAAAAGAAGTCAAAAGTCAGAGGGGAAAAAACATGTCTGAACTATGTAATTTAAAGTTAGAATTCTGAGAAAACTGGAAGAATTTTGACAGTAATCACAGAATTCTGAAGTTTTCCATAATTCTGAGGAAAAAGGTCAAAATTCTGAATTTTGGGACAAAGTCAGAATTTTGAGAATAAATTCTGAATTCTAAGACAAAAAACTCAGGATTATGATTTTAAGCTGAGAATCTTTTTTATGGTTCAGCAAAAAAAAAAAAAAAAAGTGACAGAATTCAAAATTCTGGAATTTGGCTTTTCCCCCCACTGATTGTTTATTTCAATTCAGTCTTGATAAAAGAAAAAGGAGTCAGAATTTAGACTTCTAAGGGGAAAAAGGCAAAATTATGAGATTAAATTCAGAATTCTGAGGAAAAAAACCTCAGAGTTCTAACTTTTTAAAAATCTTTTTTTACTGAGTTCAAAATTTTCTGATTCTGAACATTTTCTCAGAATTCGAAAGCAAGCAAGTGACAAACAAATCAACCAACCAAAAAACAACAACAACCCCCAAATAAAAACATCCAACCAAACAAATATACAAAACAAAAGTACATTTTTTGGATACCAAACTATGGAAGCCCGTTTCCGCCACTAAAAAAAAAAAAAGGATCCATAACTCAAAATTTCGAGTTATTTTCTCGAAATTTCGAGTTATTTTCTCAAAATTTCGAGTTATTATCTCGAAATTTCGACATATTAACTCAAAATTTTGAGAAAAGCAACTCGAAATTTCGAGTTAGCGCTGCCAATCAGTAATCTACGTGAATGACGTCATTTCCATGTTACCCGGAAGCTGAAGCCCTCAGCTACAAATGCTACAGCTAAGCTACCGGTATTACATCCAGTCGTGAATGTTTTCAGCCTGGCTTCACAAATGATGAAATCCCTGTGTTATTAGCTGAATCACATGGTGTTACTATCAGCAAACATACTTTAATTTGTTGGGATCCGTTTTTGAGTGCGCGGTCCTGCGCCATATGCTTCCGGGTAACAAGAAAGCGACCTCATTCACGTATATTTTTGATTGGCAGAGCTAACTCGAAATTTTGAGAAAAGTAACTCGAAATTTCGAGTTATGGATACTAGCTTTTTTTTTTTTAGTGGCGGAAACGGGCTTCCATACCAAACAGTGCTTCTATTTTTTAAAAATCTTTTGTCTTTTGAGATTCTTTTTTTTTCAGTCGCCCTAATCTGTCCCTCATCTTCTGTATACTTGCCATCTTTCTATCAGTGTTTCATTTCAAAAGTCAAATTCTGAAGAAGTCATGATCCCAAAATTATTTCCGTAGCATAAATCATCATCTGTACACTGTCCATCTTTTCATTATCAACATATCATTATTCCCCTGCAGTGAATGAGATGAGAGATGAAAAGAAGATAGCTCTCTGAATAAGGAAGAGCGATAAGGTTTTGTAGGCACTGCTTCAACTCTGAAAAGTAGCACAGAATGTTACAAACATTTTTATCTTCTTCTAATCAGCAGCACCAATAATTTATGCAAAAAAAAGTTTTTAAAAGTGGGAGGATGAATGGAAAACAATGACTTATTCATCAGACTCAGTTCAGCTAAGAAAAATCGATTTACATACAATAGAATCTGAAAAATAAAGAGAGAAACAAAGGCTAACACTGTAAATCAGTGTAATGCCGCAAATGCAGTCCAATATATGACAATAGATTTTGTTACTCTACATTCAGACTCTTCCACTCCCTTAACTCCCATAGCCAAGGTTTCAGCAAAACAAACACATAATTATCTTTTCTACTGCACAAATAAGGGGTGGAATTAATTAGGCAGCAGTCAAGTTTCCAAAATACTTCTGTGCATCATTTAGCCCTAAACTAATGAACGAGAGGATTGCATAAAGAGAAAGCCATCATTAATTGGCAGATTATTTTTTTTTTTGTAATAAGTGTGTGTATTAATTCTTTCTTATTAGAGAATGACTAGAAAAAAAATGTTACGGCTCAGTATGTCATGATCCTGGGTTTCGTACCCAGCGTTTTCTGTTTGAGACTTTTCTATTTGACTTTGTTTTAGTTTTCAGTTTAAATATTCCCGTTGCTTACGTTAGGTTTTCATTCTGATTTTGTATTCATTGTTTTCTTTGTTCTATGTTACCCATACCTAGTCTGTGTTTCTGTTATATCTTCCGTGTTTAGTCAGTTTTGTTTTTGTTTACTTTGGATTTTCAAGTTAATGTGTTTTAGCAGCAGTCTCAGTGTTAGTTTCCAGTTTTATTTTGACAGTCTCTCATCCTGTGTGTGTTGTGTTCAGTTTTGCTTCCCTCTTGCTTGTTAATTGATTCTGTTCACCTGTGCCTTATGTTCCCCAGCTGTGTCGTTTCCCCTGATTCTTTGTCTTGTCATTGCTGTACCCATTTTGCAAGCATGGGCGCCCAGTTTGCTCATGTAATCAGTAAGTTCTAGTTTTCTATAAAAGTAATAGTTTTCAGTAATTCAGCAATAGCCAATTTAGTAGCTTTTGTGCTCTCTTTTTTATTTATTATACTTGCCTTTGTGAAAAAGGCTGCTGTTAAAGAGTTTTGCTGTTTTTATTGTAAAAAATGCACACTGACAACAAAGAATTAATGAATCAATCAAATTAATTTCCAGACACTCAAGAAAATTTAGTAAATCGTCATACACAAGTTTGTAAACTATTAATATAGGTTTGAATGATAAAGAACCTTGAAACTGGCATGCTTTATGCTAAATTCTCTCACAGGCTTGGTTTAAAAAGTGTGAAAATATAGTCAGAACAAATGATCCCAGTACTAGTTAATGTCTGGCAAAAGTCATATATACCATGAACACATCTGGCCCCACGTGTTTGAGAAGCACAGGACTCGTGGATGACTATGTGGTCAAGAGAAGTCCCTTTGTAACTGCACAGGAAGTCAAGAACTCTCTTGAGTATGCGGTTCATGAGACATATCCAAAAAAAAGAAACTGAGTTGGGGAAGAACAGAGTAATGAAAAACCACTCAAAATCCATCAAAAATGATGACAAGTGGACAGTGTGGAGAAATACAGAACAGCTTATGACCCAAAGGAAACCTTCTCATCTGCCAACAATGGTGGAGCTGCTGTTATGACCTGGACTCTCAGTAGAATAGTCACCCTGGCATTCAGTGAGCGCTGCAGTGCTGAAAGCAGAAACAGGAGAATGCACAGGAGGAGACAGTGTGTTCAAAATGCATCACAACTCACTGGGCAAGATTTCATCATTTAGCAAGATAACAGCTACCAATGAGCTTTACTGCAACAAAATGTAATATAACCATTAGTGGCTTGAGTCAATGACCTGATCTTAGTCCAGTCCCAGTTAACCTGCATTATACCAGATTAAAAGCAACAGCGAAGGTCTGAGAGAGCAAAACAGCAGACATAACTAATTAAAGCTATGAGTTGTTTTTATATTTGCATTGTAAAATTAATCAAATTAAAACTAAATCTAGACTATTCCATACAAAAAAGGAGGATAGATGCATTAGCAGATTGTAATTGACTTTTTGAAATGAAATGACCAAATGACAAATCATTTAATACATAGAATAAAATACGTCCATTCCTTGAATTAGTGAAGTCTCACCAAAACCACCACAAAACAATACATAGATGGACCAGTGAACATTGATACATTTGTGGAAAATCATTTTTGTCATTCTTAAAATGTAGAGAACATCCTATCTAAAGAGAATCCCTGTTCATGGACTAATACGATGAAAATCTAAAAAGATGAAATGATATTAATATGGATCAAACAACATGAATAGTTTATAAACCCCTTGGGAAAATTTGCTCATCATCTCTGCCTCACCCAGCATCTCAGAGGGAGGCAAAGGAGAGCAGCGCTGGGAAATATGTATCCTTTCATCCTCTGCTTTCCACTTTATCAAAAGTAATCAGTTATGCATCCACCAAATAAGATAATCTATCCCTGTCAGTGTGTAGGTAGCAATATTTACTTGTGATTGCAAATATCATGTTGAGGCTCATTTCCTTTTCTATCTATATCTACAGGGTGTTCCTTTCTTTTGTAGAAAATATCTGCTTTCGCCATTTTCCTCCCACATGAGCCAAATGTCAAACACACACAAGAATTCAAATAATATTAGGATACATGCCAGCACATATCACAGATACCACACAAGTGCTGGGTCATACACTCATGTATACACACACGCAGACAAAGACTGACAAAAGAACATTCAAGTCTGTTAACCCCCCACCATGTTTGAGAAACCATAACCATAATCATTCTTTCTTTCTGTGTATACTTTCTTTGAGATTGTATTTCTTTTCCAGAATCTCTCCATTAATCTGCCGAAACCTGATTTTCATGACAAACAATAAGACACGCAGACTCACTCCATCACTAGTGCCAGAGAGCCAGATGGAGGAGGAGGAGAGGGGAGGAAGAGAAAGGCACAGGGTGGGGGATGTGACAAAAAGGATGGAAACCATTAGAATTTGAACGGTTACCAGAATCTGCAATTATGTTTGGTATTGTGTATCCTGCTTTCCAGTCTTTAGGCATGAAATATATAGGTGTTGAACATGCCACTCAGCGTTCAGTGAATGACAGTCATGAAAAAGGGTGATATTGATGGTGCAATTAAAAAAGAGTACAGAAGGTAAGGTGCTAATAATTCCTTCATCCAGGCCTATTCAGATTTTTTATTTTTAAAAACAAGCCTGGCGATACATTTAACTATTATGCAGCCAACTCCCATTACATCTGCATGAAGAGAATCTAAACCACTTCAGTAAACTGCAACAGTCAGAAATAAAACCTGATCACAGATCATCCACTGCATAATGAAGATGGCAGCTTGTACTTGGGAAGGAAACTAGCTAGTTACAATATCTTTGCAGGTCCATAGCTTTACACTTACAAATGGCCAAATGAAAACATTAAAGATGAATATTGATAATAATGTGAAAGGAACTGTTGTCACTATTTTTGCTTATCCATAGATAGAACAATAGGAATAATGAGGCACAGTTACCAGAATGTCCTCGCATGCAATATCAACTCTCTCTGTCTTTTTATGCCTGTATCTGTAAATGACACATTGAGCTTCAAGTGGACAGATGTGAAGTGTTAAAAACAGCTGGGGGCTTCCAATCATTATTAGTGTATCAGATGTTGCGTGAATGTGTAGTGTAATGTGTTTATACAGTCTATTTTGTAAACTCCCACTTTGTTGTAGTGATTATTACGCAATACAAGACAAGATAATGCATTCAGTCAAATTATTACGCAGCGAAAAGTTTGGCTTTGTGTGTTATTTGGTGTTATATGTACAGTGCTGTGCAAAAGTCTTGAGTCACTCCTAATTTCTTCATATTTTGCTTGCAAGGAGCCATGTTTGGCCTTGGAAACTAGTTCTTAAGGCTTTTTGGAGGTTTTTCAAAGCTGATCTTTGGACATTGGCTGCTTTTTTCCCTATTTTCAGTCCAAGCCTTGTACCTAACCATTTTCAGAGGAAGTCGTTTTTTTTTCTTTTTAATAATCTGCTTGGCACCAATCTAAGACTCATTCAAGCATAAAAAGGCCGCTCACTCAAAGGGTGAATAGTGTTATGTCTACTTAGCAAAGAATCAATATATAATTCTGTCTTTAGGCATTTTATTACTGGCAGGTTGTCGCAAACACATCATTTGTTTCCATCTCTTTAGTTAAATCTAGGAAGGCCATAAAACAATATGTTTGCACCAACAAGATGATTCTCAAAGAGCTATTAGCCTAAAACTTGGCATGTCTGAACATCTTTAAAATATTTTAAATTCTGTCAGCAATAACGCCACTTTTGAGTTTTATGTTTGGTTTTCTAAGTCCTGTATTTGAGTCCAACCCTGCCTGCTAGACAGCTGTCCTTGACACTTTTTGTATTACACAGTGTTTCCACTGAAGTTTGCATGTTTCAATAAATTGCTGCACTTACTTCTTCTATGTCTATTGTCCTAGCAAAATATAAAAGGACCAAGGATGTGAATAAGTAAACTGTTACCAAATCACATTTTGGAATGGAAAGGGACTTTAGTCTGGGCTCTTTCTCTTTCAGACATAACAAAGTTTATTATTTATCTCTTTTCACTTTCAGAAAAATTTGCAGCATGATATCAGTGTTGAAGAGAGTGTGCAAAAAGCTAAGTTTTCTAAAGTTATCTTTTCTCCTCCCTCTTCTGATTATATTTGCCAATTGACTAAAAAAACAAAAAAAACAAAAGGAAAATAAAATGCAAATCCCACAACTGAACCATGACTGAAACCCAAGCCACTGTTAAATAAAGGTGGGTAAGGCTTCACTCACAGTACCGACCATTGTTGCATAACAGAACAATGAGCAATGCCCCCCGAGTCTCCTGACTGGGGGGAGGTGAGAGACTCAATGGGAAAACTACAATGGTAACATTATAACAGTAACAGCTACAGGAAGTACACTGACCCAAACCACACTAACCAGGGGACTGCTGGATGTTAAGCACCACTGCGGAAAGATAAGATACATCAATCCAAGATCACCTGTAAAAGAAGCGAGAAACAGTTGGCGCGCATGGTGGAAACATGCAGTAAAATGCTCGAAGATTCTTGTCAGGAAGCACCCCTCAGTATCGGAGACCCCTAGCAATTGCTCCACCCCTCAGCTATGCGGTACCCACAGCACTACCCCAGACACCCAACCTACAAGAAAGAGAGGGACAGACACACACACACACACACAATTATAGTGGAACCATACCACTTGGGTGTTAAGAAACTGTCAACTGCCCAACAGGAGAGTAAAACAGATCTTGCAGCTAAGAATGGAAATCAGGACCCTCAACAAGAAGTGCAAACAGGGTGGCACCAATAAGAAGGAGGGGATAAAAGACCCGACGACTAAACTATGGGGACAACTGTGCAGACTGAGGGCTCAGAGGTCTCAAAGGCTAAAAAAGGAGGAGGCTCAGCGAACTCAGTTGATCAACGACCCATACAGGTTTACCAAGATCGATGGCTCAGGCCTACCAGGCAAATTCAACGTGCAGGATTGTAATGCTCTTTAGAGGCTCCAATGACAAAAAGGTGAGAGATGCAGGAGTCACCACAAGAGCTGGAAGCAAATGGGCTGCAGACGCATCAGTGACGCAAGCAGAAAGCATGCTCAAGTTGCGAGACATTATTGGCAATCCTTGCATGGAGCGTCAGGGATATGGATCCACCCACTTTTGACAATTGGTAAAAGCTTATCCAAGACAGAGGAGAGAAATGGTCCAAGCTGAAGTCCAGGAGTTTGAGGAGGAAGGTAGAGTGTTCAGAGCCACGGAACTGGGTTCACAAAGAACTTGGACAAAATGGGACCTGCGGGAGCAAACGATTACTTTGCCTTACTTTGGAGATCGGAGCCTTTCTGCATCTCATTCTTGCTCTGCTCAGATTATGACACACTTCCATCACAAACAAACTTGTATAGGTGGGGAATGAGTGAGGATATACAGGTTATGTGGGGAGACAGGGACAATGGCGCACATTCTAGCAGGATGCAAGACTACTCTCAGCCAGGGAAATTACAGGTGCCAAGATAAGGTCCTTAGGGTACTGACCGACATTTTGAAGCAGAAGAGGCAGAGAAGACATCAAGTTTGAGGAAGACCAATGCTATGCATCTAGCTTTGGAGTAGGAGGGAGCAGAGTAGCTGGGGATGAGGAGAAGATGGGCAGTGACTGGCCATCATTTCCAACCCGCCAACATGAGGGTGTTGTGATTCAGCGCTGAAAATGCCCAATGATAGTTGGACACCACCTGATGACATCTTCTGGTTAAAAGCTTCAATCGCCTACAAAGTGACTTGAGGTGGATGCATTTTAGGGTGCATTTTATAAAATAAAATACAGGTTAGTTTATAGTAATGGACTTCAGCACTGTTCAACATGCTATCTGTCCCACTGTTTTCCTTCAGCCACAGTCTGTTTAATGGAATAAGAACTATATTTTAGCATTGCTCTGTAATCTCACCAAGTGATAATTTGGCAAATGTTACAGCAAATTACACACACAAATATGTGAGAATGGAAAGTAATACCAAAATGTCTCCCTTTTTTAGTAATAACATTATCAGGACAGAAAATTTGCAAACCACACCCAGCTTTACTTTAAAAGACAGAAAGATTCCTTTTATTTTCTGATAAATGTGGTCCAAGAAATTTTGCGGGGAAAAAAATCCAATTACACAATCCTTCCTAGAGAAATAATGAAAATTCAAATGGGTTATGTAAATTTTGACTGTTAAGTAGCAGGGGACAAGTGTGGCAAGCAAGAGATTGTGCACTCACCCACACATACATTAGCCATTTTGCTTTTCCAACACTTTCCATATTTTCATTTGAATCCATCATTTCCTCCGTGTCAGTTCTTTGATAGTGCTGCTAATGTTGCCTAATGAAATATGTTGACAAAGGAACTACGCTCTGTCCTGCATTCAGCGCCGCTGTCTTGAGTCAGAGGAGCTGAGAGAAAAAACCCAGGAGATAGATGATCCCCCCAGTCACTGTTAGCACACAGAGAATGCAGGAGAATCCCCTGCCTCCCCCACCATCAGGTTAAATGGCTTCAATACACTCCTCACTGACTTAATGTAGCATAAAAATAGGAGTGGAAAAAAAGAGAAGGAAGAGAAAGAATGTGGGGGAAGATTAAGGAAAAGAATTGCACTGTGGATAAGCGGTAGATGAAGAATGGAAAAAAGCAGAGGATGAGGAGCAGGGAAGAGTAAGAAAGGTAGGCTAAAGGAAAACAAAGACAGTTGGAGGGATAAGAGAGATATAGGAGCTAATGAGTGGCAGAATCAGAATGAAATATGAGGGGAGGATGTGAGTGATAGCAACCACAAAAAGGGGAGAGCGAGGCATGAAGTTTAGGGGAAAGTGCCAGGGAAAGACTTGGGGGTAAATGGTTTGGAAAAAGAGCCATGACTTGAAATAAAAAAGAACTATTGGGGGGGAAAAGGCATGAGAAGAGGAGAAGAATGATGTGTAACGAGGAGAAGGAATTCATTGGACTGGGTGTGTGAACACTCTTGAGATTAAAGCATTTTCTTATTAACAGGATCTGGGTATGAAGGGTCAAGCTTGCAGGTCTACATAATCAAACTGACAAAATAAATCTAAATCTGTCTGTGTCTTCTTCATGAAGAACAGCTCGCTAGTGAGCCCACTAGTGATTTTATCTAGGACCAGGGGGACTCGTTTGGCCAATCATTGATGTGGACTGTCATCACTGATTCCACTGGAAGACTTTCTGACCTTGCCTTGATATTTATTCTCCTTTTTCTTTCCTAATCCCTCTATGGAGGAAGTTTAATATCACCATGATTCAGTCCTGCGCCTTGCTTTTTTTAAAACCATAATGGTCCTTAATACTTCCATGGTTTGCCTTTCCTTTCACTTTACAGAATGAATGAGGTCATGTGTTTGGATCTGTGTATAAAGGATTTATTTTTAATAGCCAAACTGATATTCATTTCTCACCTTAACACAATGGCAGTAGCAGACAGTAATGGCACGAACTGGGGACAACATACAACTTATTTTTTTAATTTCTTTTTTTAAAAAGAGAGAAATGAAAAGCAGTTACTTGGAGGGGCTGGCTAGAGCAGGTTGTGCCTAAATACCAGAAATTTGTTGTTCTTTCTATTACCACTGATTCTCAGTACTAACTCTGATGCCTTCCAACCTTTTTAAACTTCTGTAATGCTTCTCTAATGTTTTTTATGCTCTTTAGTCAAAGTTAGATTTTTAATGTTAAAATATAATTTGAGTTTTAAATGAATTTTTAAATTTGCTCTTTTACAAAAAAGCAGAAAAATAGTGAAGCACATTATTACCTTTTCATTAAGATGCCAGATTACAGTTATTTACTTGCATTACTGAACAGAAAAAATCATTTCAGTGGCTAATGAATTTTGATTAATGTTTAATTTGTCAGAGAAGTCCAGTGTGTCAGTTTTAAACAAGCTCTTGGTAGATTTTTAAAATATCTTTTTTCTTTTTCTTTTTTAATGACATTTTGGTCTAATACCTTTGTTAAGCACCCCAACCCGTCATAGCAGCCGCCCTGAGCCTGGTTCTTCCCGAGGTTTCTTCCATTAAAAGGGAGTTTTTCTTTGACACTGTTACCAAGCACTTGCTCAAAGGAAGTCATGTGATTGTTGGGGTTTTCTCTGTTGTATTATTATAGAGCCAACCTTACAATGTAAAGCACCTTGAGACGACTGTTCTTGCAATTTGGTTCTATATAAATATCACTGCATTGAATTGAAGTGAATTCAGCACTGTATAATTTTATTGTAAGCCCTCTCAAACTAGTTAAATGATGCAGGATAATATATGCTCAATAAGATAATCTTAGCCACTGCATCATGTGACTTTTCTTATTTTTTAACACTTTTCCTCCAATCTTTGTTAAAATATTAAAAGTTTCAGTGGAGGAAATAAAATACATGATAACTGAGTGGTTGATAAAAGATCAGAGCATTAAAAGCAAAATAATTAAAGGTAATGGAGTGATAGAGAATCAGGATAAAAATTAAAAGGAATAGTAAAAGTCAACACAGAAAGTATGATTCTACTGTGTATTGTGTTTCAAATGTAGAAGGTCAAGTAAAAATGAAGAAAAAAAAGACAAAATAAGGACGCAAGTTGAGTACAGAATTTGTTCATACCTCTTCCAATATCCATTTTTAAAAAAAATCTTTGTTATAATTAAATCATATGATTCAAAAAACCAAAACTCAACAAACCCTTTATAGTTTTGGTTGGTGACAGGTGCAGAAACCTGGAAAGGATGCAATTTCAAAACAGAACTCTAAAAATGTCCAAGGGTTAGACCTTGGATGTTACATTAAAAGGAAGTGATAAACCTCAGCTACTGCCTTTGCAAACCAGTACACATGCTCTAACAGAATTACCAAAGCCGATATGTGTCACAGCATAACCCAATATTTATGTGACTGTTCTGTGCTGACTGCTAAATTTAAATAAATTAAGAAAATTGCCACCTACAAAGATCTAAAGTAAATAAATCCTTAAAGTCTAAATCTTTTAATATCTGAGTCCTTGCCTATTTGTGGCCTTTCACTTCTGATTCTGCTAAAGATTATACAACCGAGAGAAGCAATATTGTATGCTGCGAGGTAAAGGTGCTGGAAGAAAGAACAACACTGCATTAGGAGTCAGGAGGGGTAGCTTTTGCATAAATGACATTAACATGCTTTTAATATTGCATTTACTCATGGTTTCCTTAAGTTTCCCTTCAGGTTTTAGACACAAAAACTCTTTGTGCTACTTTAGAAGTATATCATTTTACCTTGCACAAATGACAGTTGATGAACACAATGTGTTTACATGTAACACAAAGAGATCCTGAATGTGAAAGTAAGACCAGTCCCATCTGTAACACCAACTGTAAACGACACCTGGCCAGTTTTTTCCTAACAAAACTTCAGTACTGCATACAGTGCTACTACATTTATACTATATTTATACTGGTAATTACACAAATAGTGGGTTTCACTCCACTGTGCTGGGAGAGTACATGTGCATCTTCGTGTACTTTAAACAGTGGGGACCAAAACTGAGCACATTACAGTTGAAGCTAATAAATATTTAACAGTAGGTACTTTTATTGAAATGACTGCAACATAGACTTGAGGAATGCCGGAACCAATGGCGCCAATACACAGCTGGAGCCATAAAAATGAGAAAATGGCACAGGATTACATTGAAAGAATATTTACTACTGTGTTTGCATTAAGCCAGATGCAATTACAGAACCATTATCTATGTGCAAACAGGGCATATTGCTATCAAGTGGACATATTATGGGTGTCGAGGTGTGAAAGTAATCACATTTCTGGGCAGGTACAAATCAAGCTAAACAGAAGAATAAATCACAGTTAATCTGGATACCAAACAATGTGGTTCTTAGCCAAACAACCCGAGATTCATCACGTTTCCTGTCTTCTTCCCCTCTCTTTGACTTATTCTGTCTTGTTTCACTTTTCTGACTTCAATCTCTCTCCTCGTTCAAAGTCATTAGCCTTTAAAATCTTGAGTCGGCTATGAACTGCATAGTGCCAGTCAAATTAAGATGCGTTTTCACATTTTTCAATACAGCTCTGCCTTTACACCCTTTTTATACTCCTTCTTTACTATATCTGTCTCTTTTTAATTGACTTCCTCTCTTCTCAGCTTCTGCCCTGGTTTTTTTGTCAAAAATGCTTCACTAAAATCTGAAAATCAGCATCTGTACTAGTCTGCTCAAAAAGTTGACTTCAGTCAGAATAGCAGACTATAAACTTTGAGGGAGGCAGCAAAAAACAAGGGGAACAGTAAAAGGGATTAACAAAAAAAAAAAAGACAGACTGAAAGCAGAAGCAGTAAAAGTTTGGAGTTGCACAACTGACCAAGTTTCTTGAGTGAAAGTTCTTCTTCATCAGTAATCTTGTAGACCGTCTTTAGTAGTTAATCACCTTGCAAAGCTGAGCTCCAAATGCTGGAGAGGCCTTGTGAAGTCATTCTTTCCAGTCAGCATGTGATACATTGTAGCTCATTTCTTTCTGTTTGGAATACCAGAACAACTGGATGTGTTTAGCCCACTTTTCCAAGGAGCATCAGTACTGATCATAAGCTATACGCTGCAACACAGGAAATCACCAAAAGCACCACTCTTTTTAAGGGCAGAAATACAATTTTGAACAAAAACAGATTAAACATTTGATCTTCAATTCACCCCCCCCCCCCCAAAAAAAACCCTACACACTCTTGAATTAATATAAAATTATATATATTCATATTCATATATTCATCAACTCTGCTTTTTACACTCTCTGCTTTCCTTGATCACCTGAAAGAAAGCATGGACAGCTAAGTTGACAGGGTGGGCTTTACCTCTGCTGTCATTCAACAGCAATTACTTATTCGGTTTGTGGTGTTAATAGTGGGATGGGGCTGTCCAATAATAAATGAACTGGTAATTGAATCCATACATTTGCATTGATTAGCCTGGTAGCACTAATGAAAATTTCAGAATATAGAGATAAATGAATGTGTTGCCATCCAGCAGTGTTGGGGAGTAACGGAATACATGTACCGCCGTTACGTATTTAAAATACAAAATATGAGTAACTGTATTCCGTTACAGTTACCGTTTAAAAAGGTGGTATTCAGAATACAGTCACTTTGTTGAAATAAATGGATTACACTGCGGTACTTTCCTGTTTCATATTGTCGCGGGTCAGGACTGTTTGGGTTTTGTTTGACAGCTACGTTCTGTTGTTCCAGGCGGCAGCGTTACGGTTGCCATGGTTACAGGGCGACGCTCTCTCTCTCTCTCTCTCTGCGACTGTGTGTTTCCTGGGTGAGAGAGCGCCTTTTCGTTGTTGTTGTTGTTGTTGTTGTGCTAAGCTAACAGGCAGAATGCTACAAGCATAGCTCTAAAGCAGGGGTGCCCAATCCCGGTCCTCGAGAGCTACCGTCCTGCAGCTTTTAGATGCATCCTTGTTCCCACACACCTGAATCAAATGAATGGCTTGTTATCAGGCCTTTGCCAAACATGATGGCATGCTGAAGAGGTAATCAAACCATTTGATTCAGCTGTGTTGGAGTAGGGATGCATCTAAAAGCTGCAGGATAGTAGCTCTCGAGGACTGGGATTGGGCAGCCCTGCTCTAAAGAATGTAGCATCATGGGCAGTGTAGTCCGTGTTGCAGGGAGAATGGACTGCCATACACGTTATGTGTCTGTGAGCGCGAGGAGTGTCATGACCCTGTGCCTTCTCGGCTGACTCTGTATGGCTACAAGTGTTTTTGTTGTGCTGCATCTCTCTCTCTCCCCTCCCGCGCACTGCGCTCTACCGGGGCGGAGTCGTGACGGCTCCAGCCCCTGGCTCGGACACCTGCAAGCAATCATCTCACCCACTTCTTAAGGCGGCTGCTGAGAGTGCTTCCTCGCTGGATTATTGTGTAACACTCGTCAGTGTCATCACCTATCTGAGCCGTTTTTCGAGTTTCTGTCGCGCCACTACTTACCTGCCTTTCCTCTCTGTGCCAGAATTCTCGCCAGCCTGAGGACCGCCGTTGGTGAGCTAAAGCCGGAGTCCGAGCTACCTGAGCTTCAGTGGATTTTGTACCTAGCCCTCTTCTTCCCGTGCCTGTGTTCCCCGGAGACCCTCTTCCTGTGCCCCCTCACCCGTATATGTTCGCACCTGGTGTCTGTGTGTGTAAATAAATCACGAACTTAAGTGACGGTCTGCCTCCGAGTCCCTCCTGAGCCTGACAAGGAGGGAGAAAAAGGGGAGTGGAAAGGTACGAGTTGTCATCGAGGAAAAACGGGAGCTGGAAGCATGTAAATATAATAATAACCACTTCAGCCAAGAAGAGTGCCTGACGAGCCCAGTTGTAAGTAAGTTATTAAGACTCGACTGTACACCGTGCTCGTGTTTTCCTCCGAAAACAATAAGTTCCGTTGGAGCAGCCTTTCAACGGCTCTCTCTGTCTCTCGCAAGAAAAGTTGACCCACACAACAAAGTAAAGCTATTTTTCGGCTACGAGCCGACAGGGACCCCGCCGTATTAGTCAGAGGTCCCTTTACTACAGTTCGGAGTCGCGGACCTTCAGTAATAGTAATAAATCACACAGCAATAGTACATTCACGTTGTTGTAAAAAGCATGATAATATATTAAGTAATTCAAAGTATTCAGAATACGTTACTGTCATTGAGTAACGTAATGGAATACGTTACAGAATACATTTTGGGGCATGTATTCTGTAATGGAATACATTTTAAAAGTAACCTTTCCAACACTGCCATCCAGTTTGTGGAAGAGTGATTCCTGTGGTTGGTTACTTGTTGTTCCTAGAGTATTTGAAAGAGGAATGGGAGGCAGAGCATTCCGTTTTAAGGCCTGTCAGCAGACAGATGTTGTCTCCACTTTTAAAATTAGGTTTAAAACTTTCTATTTTGCTAAAGAATATAGTTAAGGCTGGATCAGGTGACCCTGAATTCTCCCTTAATTATGCTGCAATAGGTGTAGGCTGTTGGGGGATTCCCATGATGCATTGAGTGTTTCTTCTTCACTCACCTTTTTCACTCACTATGTGTTAATAGACCTCTCTGGATTGAATCTTTACTTATTATTAATCTCTGCCTCTCTTCCACAGCATGTCTTTTGTTTTGTCTTTTCCCCTTCAACCCAACTGGTGGTGGCAGATGGCCGCCACTCCCTGAGCCTGGTTCTGTCCAAGGTTTCTTCCTGTTATAAGGGAGTTTTTCCTTCCCATTGTCGAGAAAGTGCTTGATCATAGGGGGCCATATAATTGTTGGGGTATTATAGGATCTACCTTACAATATAAAGCACCTTGATGTGACTGTTGTTGTGATTTGGCACTATAGATAAAATGGAATTGAATTGAATTGATTTTAACTGAGTTCCCTTTATGAAGCCACATTTAGTTGATTTAACTGATTGGTGGACTGCAGTGATGTATCACAACGATCATCCTTGTTTGAGTTTGTTTTTAAACCAATTTACAAGCGGAGTTATAAAAAGAATTAAATAGTTGAACTAGTCTGCACCCATGCTGGGACTAAAATGTAAATGAGCTGCTGATTTTGCATCATTGGCTGCCAAAGTTAGTAAAACTAGATAGATCGATAGATAGATCTTCTTTCCCTTGACACGTTGCCCTTACATTTTTTTTTTTTTTTTTAAATCTTTCAATTTCTGGCCGATCTGCTCATTAAAGCTTCTGTTCAATCCACCACTCTTTTTTTTTTTTTTTTTTTTCTTTCTGACTTTCTGAGAGCAAATGTCAGACATAGAACGTGTGTGTGTGTGTGTGTGTGTGTGTGTGTGTGTGTGTGTGTGTGTGTGTGTGTGTGTGTGTGTGTGTGTGTGTGTGTGTGTGTGTGATATATTTTATGTCAATCTGTCAGCCTCTCACTTTATCAAGTAAAAATTTAATAAATAAAGAACATTTTTCCCAGCCAAGATGTCGCTACATTGAAGAAAAAAAACATGTATTTACATAGTTAGAAATTGATGTTAATTCACCGTCTTGATGGCACTAAGAGGATTGTTGGTAAAAAAGAGGTGTTGAATCTTTCTACCATAAGAAGTGCAGTTCTATTTTTTTAAATAATAACTGGGATTTTTTTTTTTTTTTTTGCAGCATTTAACTTAATTTGACACCTTATAAATGACATTCAAGAATCGAATTCATTGTCTTTGAAATTCATAACTATTCAGGTCTCCTTCAGCTCCTGGCATATTTCTATGAACACATAAGATCCCAAAACACAGACAGCCATAGCTCACGACTGAAAATCTAATGTTAGGATCTCCCACTCTTATAGACAGTGCAAGTGGGCGTACATCAGTGTCATCTAATAGGCTTAATTTGCTGTTAACACCTCATTATGTAGAGGATTTGCCATGCTGCTTAAAAGACATACATAAGGAATTAAAGTCTGCATAAGTAAGCATGTGTGATAAGATCACTTTTTACCAAGAAATTACATTACTCGTATTTAAGTGCATGTTTCACTCACTGTTTATTTTCACTTGCTATTCAGTTAAGTTTAGGCAAAGTCAATAATTGGTCAGGTGGCGGGGTTTGTGTGTCCCAGGGACCACAGAGGCTATGTTGTTGGGGACTTTTTGTCTCCTGGTAGGGTCTCCCATGGTAAATTTGTCCTGGTTGAGTGACCAGACAATGAGGAATTCAAAAATCCCCATGAGCAGAAGATCCAGGGAATAGTTCACCCTGCCTGAGATGGGGTTACTGGGGACATGTCCTGGAGCCAGGCCTGAGCAGGGTGCCCAAAGGTGGGCATCTGGTGGCCGGACCTGAGTCCACGGGCAGGTACACTCAGGCACCATGGGGGTTGTGTGAGACTAGTGATTGGGACATGGAATGTCACCTGTCTGGTGGAGAAGGAGCCTTGGTATGTGCGGTACTGGCTAGATACAGTCTGACTCACCTCACTGCACGGCTTGGGCTCTGGAACCAGTCTCCTTGCGAGGGGCTGGAGTTGCCCTTATTATCCCCTCGGCTTGCTGCCTGTACGTTGGGGTTTTTACCAGTGGATAAGAGGGTTTGTTCCCTGCACCTTGGGGTCGGGAAATTGGTGGCTGTTGGTGTGGCGGTAAAAGATTATCTGTCTCTGCCTGTTAGCCTGTTTAAAAAAGCTAGAGGTTAAAAAATATATGACAGGGTGTATCGCATAAGACAGCTAAAAGCTGCATGTATTGAATACATGAAATTCATTGAATTGCACGGGAATAGATTGGTACTAGGTGAACGTTAAATGTCAAAACCAAGCTGCGCGTAAGAGGTAAGAGGGCAAACACTTGAACTAGAATTGTTGTTGGATCATTGGAGCAAGATGTAATATATATGTCATTGCATTTTCTTTCTTTCTAACCTTGGAACAAAGAAGCTTTGAATAAAATTTTAAGGTATAAATCTGACTTAAATCCAAAGGCATAAAAGTTTATATTAAAACCTCTATTTAACCAGTGGTTGAAAACCTGTAGCAAAACAGATGTATCTTGAGGTGGAAATTATGTCCAAACTACAAAATTCTGAATTTTTTAAAAAGAATCCAAGCAGCTAGAGGGACTTTTTTTAATTAATAGCTCCAGGGAGACATGGAAATTATGACACATTTATTCAATTTTTAATTTTTTTTGTTATCTGCTATATTATTTTAACAGACTGCATTTTAATAGAAAAATGTTCATTTGTGCATGCATGCTTTATTTTTCCACAGATATGGCCCCAAAATCACGCCAGCTTGACTCATATCTAATGTCTATCATTTAATATACACTCAAAAAAATTAAATTGGATGGTTGTTACTTTTACAAAATTCAAACTTGTAATGTGAACAAAATAATTTCATGTTTCTGTGGTGAACGTAATTAAATCATGTAGGATCTGCATGAAATCCAGCAACTTAATTTATTCTTGTTGAGATGACATGATACAATCTAGTAAGAGTGGTTAGTTGCCTGTATTCACAAAATTCACAAGATCAGACAAGAGTTCAAACCACAGGAAAATCACTAGGGTTAGAAGAGACAGACAACCATACACACACTATTAGCTATTTATTTATTTGGTTTAACCTGTAAAGGACAAACGTACAGAAAATTCTATATAAAGCCTTGTAATCATAGTTTCCCTATTTTTTTAACTCTATATTGACAGCTCGGTGGCACAGTGGTTAGCACTGTTGCCTCGCAGCAAGAAGGTCTTGGGTTCAAATCTGCAATCTGGCCAAGTTTGCAGTGGGTTCTTTCTGGGAACTCTGGTTTCTTGCCACAGTTAAAGTCATGCATAAATTAGGGTTAGGTTAATTGGTGTTTCTAAAATATCTGTGAACATGAGTGCAAATGGTTGTCTGTCTCTCTGTGATAGACTGGTGACCTGTCCAGTACCCTATCACATCTGGGATAGGCCCCAGTGTCACTGCAACCCTGGTAAAGATAAGAGGAGTGCAAGTTATTATAAATCCATTAACATTTTATGTTAACAAGACTCTAGACTTTGTTACACTTTGTTGAACACTCCAAAAATAAATAACTCTCTAAATGAATGTAAAATAATCATGGAAAGGATTTCCACATTAATAAATGGCTTTCTATCACAATTAAGCATTTTTGTTGCACTAACGTAATTTGCATTGGTTGGATCAACTCAATTAAATTAAGTTGGACTCAACTGTAGTAAAACAGTTGATTCATTATTAATTAATCAAGTTAGTCCAACTCAAGTACATTAAGTTGGATTAACAGAATTGCTTAATGCTAAAATAAAGCAATTTAATTACGTGGAAATTCTTTCCATGATTTTTTTTTTTAATGTTCATTCAAAGAGTTATTTTTTTGAGTGTACAAACTGATCCAATGCTAACCTGGATTTTTTTTCTTTCCTTCTAGGGCATCGAGCAGATTTGAATCATTGTCAGTGTGAAATGTGAAACTATCTAAACACTTTGACTCATTCTGGTAACCTGATTCTCTCTTTCACATTGGTTGTGGTTTAAAATTAGTAATAACACTCACTCACATACTTGTGTGGGGTCATCGTGGCTCAAGAGTTGGGAGTTCGCCTTGTAATTGGAAGGTTGCCGGTCCGAGCCCCGGCTTGGACAGTCTTGGTCCTTGTGTCCTTGGGCAAGACACTTCACCCGTTGCCTACTGGTGGTGGTCAGAGGGCCCGGTGGCGCCAGTGTTCGGCAGCCTCGCCTCTGTCAGTGCACCCCAGGGTGGCTGTGGCTACAGTGTAGCTTGCCATCACCAGTGTGTGAATGTATGGGTGGATGACTGGATATGTAAAGTGCTTTGGGGTCCTTAGGGACTAGTAAAGCGCTATATAAATACAGGCCATTTACCATTTAAGGATGTTGTACTTTTTTTTATCAGCATTTCTCTTGAGCATATCAAGACAATCAATACTGTTTAGCTAGCCCTACCCACTAGCCACAAGTATGGTAGTTATTACAAATGATAATGGTCTAAGTGCTAGCTTGCATGTCATCTGCTAAAAAATCAATGATAGAATTGTAGCTGTTGCTGCACATTTCCACTCTCAGAAAAAAAGGAAGAAAAACAAAAACAAATTTTCAACAGCTTCTTTCTTTAAAGAAGTTCACAAGCATGTAGTGAACTAATAAGGTAATAGGGTAATGCAAAGGTAAGCTTTTTGAACAGATAAAACTCAGGTGTGGGTACTTTCTTTTTAATTTGCTTGCCTAATGTAATACACAAACAGGCATGTCTAATTATCATCCCTGCTGATAAAAAAAAAACCCAAAACATGGTCATTAATACTAAGAGTGACTTGATTCTGTTTGATCTGGAAATCTGGACCCCCCCCCCCCCCCACACACACACACACACACACACACACACTTATCTACATAGCCAAAAACCCATACAGTGATCAATTAATTAATCTCTGACTGACAGCCTTGATTGGAACCTTAATGTAATCAATAAGAGCTGGAGAAATATGTGATGCACACATACTTGTGCACACACTCTCTAATTGCATACCTTTGTATAATACGGTGGTCTGCAGATAGTGTGTCATAGATAAGGGAAATTTAGCAAGAAGACGAACCAGCTTCAGATAGGCTGCTATAGAAGAGCTGACTAACTCACTCCAGGCTGATCGAATTATCCACAAAACCAGACTTCACAGGTAATCCAAGGGCACTGTCCTAGATACAGTAAATAGAACACACAGAGTAAAATACAGACGGTAATGTCAGGTCATAGCAGTTTAACTGAAGAACATGTTGTAGTGCCCTATCTATGATAAAAGAAGAAAAAGAAAAGTTAAGGTAAAAAAAACCCCAACATGGTTTTAGTTTTCAAATTATTGTCTAAAGGTAAAAAAAAAAAAAGTCCATTGTTATCTGACTGTCTCCAATCAGCTGTACCTCTGACATACATATTAATAATAATATTATTAATAATATTATAATATTAAAAAAAAAATAATAAACCTGTGTTATCACACATATGACTTTTTGCTTTGCTTGCATTAATTTCTATTGACATGCAATTTATTTTCTTTTTACTCTAAAAATAAGCATTGGCAAGAAAAAAGCCATTCCTCACACCAATTCCTGTCCACCACATTATCCAGAGATAATTTCACACTTGCAAATTCTTATTTGTTGTGGGTTACAACCCCAATTTGATCAAGGGAGGGTAGGGAGAATATCAGGGGTCAAGCAGGTCAGTCTTCTTTGTTATGACTTCAAACCTATGTGCATGTATTTAGGACTAATGACTAAAATGTGGCTTTACACTGCCAAGAATACAATAGGGATTTAAACTAAATAGCATACAAAAAGGATTATTCTGAGTGTAAATAGGTAGCAAGACTAGCCAAAGGATCCAGAAGTGCAGCTCTTCAGCGTTTATCTATCATGAGTAGATGGCAATTGACTGCAGGTGCCCTGCTTCAGCCAAGAGCGTGAGGGAACGAAGGGCTACAGCTGAGGCCCACAAAGCCCATGCAGTGTTACTAGCAGCAGGTAGAAATTTAATCAAACAAACTCTGACACAATGCCCTGAGGCAAATGCTAGACAAAGTTGGTGAACGTGGTATTTAATTTATTTATTTATTTTTTTGGCTTCCATGTCTCGTGTGGATTCAGAAATTTAAAGTTCTAAATGTGCATCCAATTTAAATTTCTGAACAGTGTGATAGGATTCCCAAGCAATGATTCTCCAAAAGGCCACAAGGAATGAATCATGGTAAATCAATGCTTGCGGCCCTTTTGACACTCTTTGGATTTCAGTGTTGAAAACTTTTCTACAAGGATCCAGTTTGGGTCACAGAAGCACATTCTTCACTAGCTTTTTGCAAAGGCTCTTTGTTTTGCTTGCAGCTCAGTGAAAAATCAATAATATCTACAGCACACTTAGACAAACTCATATATATAAGATGAGCACTCCTTGATGTTTTTGTAAGTATTTTATCTACCATCCCAACCTATGATTGTGCGCCTGGTGGTATATTATTGTCCCCAGAGTTTGTGGTTTCATGTGATGCCCATGCAGGACACCAGATCTCTACCAGCTTCAGGTTAATAACTTTTTCTCAACCATCTGGAAAGCCTCAGGAGGAACAGTTTTCCCTCTTTTCTCTTGTCATAACAGAAGTCATTGTCTCAGGGTGACAGCCATGCTGTCGTTTTGACAAGCGTCACAGGCAACAATGTAATGAGACGTGAAGGGAGAGCAGAAATGTTTGGCACAAATGTTTGGAACTCAAACAATATCAATCACAGTCAGCTTCTCATGTCTGCCCGTGTTTCTCTTTGTGCGGGGATTTGTGTGTCTGTTACACAGCTGCTACATCTCCCAGGGATAAATCCCAGGATGGCTAATCAGATGCAATGCTGAGGAGGAAAGAGGAATGCACAGTGGAAATGATTTCTCTATCCCTTGCTGGTCAAGGAGTGTTTGGGTAAATTCATACAGTGTGCACAGGGATTGCTCTGCAACAATTTCCTCAGCTGAGGTGACAAACAATTGTTTATAACAAAACTATTTGTTAGATTCTTCAGATTTATTTATAAAGTAGCAAACCTAGTCTGTTAAGCACATTTATAGGCACCACTGTGGCTTTTAAAGTTGACACTAGTTTTAAAAGGTTATATCAGATGTTATGTTCTTTGGTTTGTGGCCAAGCAGATATAAACCATTAATAAAATGAAAGCCAGGCACAGCCTCGCAGAAAACAAAATCTCAGCTCACATTCTGATCTACAGTTGCACTACTCCTATAGGCGTGTGATATGTATATTCTCTTTTTTTTTGTTACTTCTTGAAAAGTGGAGAAAAACACATTTATTTCCAAATACATTAAAATAATATTCATTTTCCTGTTGCCTGGATACATACTCAACATAAAAGTCCATTTAACTATTGTTGCATTACAGTTTTTTCTGATTGCTTAAGCACATTTTTTGTAACTATTGGCTAATTTTGCAAAACTCTTCACACAAATAAGAAAACCTGTCACCCAATAATCAAAACATTGTAGTTCTCTTGCAAAAGCGAACACAGCTAGATTAACTCTTCACACCTTCGTAAAAATGGTGTTTCCGTATCAAACAGTACACACAAGCCATCATCTACTAAGCACACAATGCACCAACTGCACACTGATGGTATGAATATAAAACACATCTGGCTTTTGCTTTCTCTGTGCACATGTCAGTTTGAGCTCATACTTCTGTCATAGATCCATAAGCAGAGAGGGATCCAAACTTCAAGTACTGGTGTTTATTCAAACACATCAAAACAAACACAAGTGTTTATTTCCAAGTATAGGATTATTTGCAATCGCCATAATGACTATATGGGTTACTTGGTCTGCAGTGAACATGCTTCCTCTGCCCCCAGCATCTGGTCATCTAGCAATTCTGTAAAGTAACAATTTCAGTATTTTTACATGAATGGTATTGGTCTGTTTCTCATTGGCATATGGCAGTGCTACAAATCTTTGTGCAAAGTGACTGTACTAACCGATTCTCATTTCAAGATGTCCTTATGGTACTTGCTACAGTGTAGCGGCTCAGTTTAGGCTGGACCCGTTGGCCAGCTACCCTCAGGGTCATTCCACGGTTGATGACATGGTCCACTATTGTAGCTCTGATGTCATCAGCAATTCTATTTCTTACTCTTCCTACCCTTCCTCTCCCCCCTCCTCATCTTCCTCTCCCCCCTCCTCGTCTTCCTCTTGCTCCTCCTTGTCCTTGTCGTCCTCTTCATCCTACTTCTTCACCTCCACATCCTCTTCCTCGGCCTCCTCTACTTCTCACTCTTTCTGCTCGCTCCATTGTACTCTGCACACACAGCTTACCTGTATTATAGTGCTTAGGCTGATTGCAAAGTGAACGAATTATCTAAGAAAGTTTTGACATGTGAAAGTGTGCCAGACAGTTGGCAAATTAGTGTTAATGATAGCCATACATGTGTATACTTTTGCTAGGAGTGTGTTGGAAATTTGGTAATTGAGTGTTGTGCAGTGAATTGTGCCTACAGTTTTGCAAAGTGTGTGTTACAAAATTGCAAACTGAGTGCAAAGCAGTTTTTGTGCTTTTAGTTTTGCAAACTCAGTGAGTGGTTTTGCTATAAGTCTGAATAGTTTTAGAGATTGTGCTACAGGAATCACAGTTAGGGTTTAAGCATTCAGAAAAAACTGTAATTAACAACACTACATTTATATAACCTGCAAAAGTGATGGCAAATTCACTGAAATTCTAAAATTCAATAACTTCTCAATTGCAGGTGCTCAAGGACTGATTATTATCATTTGGTTATTTTACCGCAGGTTTGTTAATCTATGCAATACAACCTCAATGTTAATAGTTTGTGTGTGTGTGTGTGTGTGTGTGTGTGTGTGTGTTGGGGTGGGGGGGGTAGCTTCAGTTAATCAATCTTACAATCATATTCCAACATGACAGACATACAATTGTCATTTAACCTTCATGATGTTTTTGATCCCATAAATCTCAGTTTGTGTCTGTCATATTCAAAATCACATATACTAACATGTAACTGAAAGTGGGAAATCATCTTGAAACAAGATGATTTTTTGCTAAATCATAAATAATCTTTGTATCCCAGCTTTGTCTGTCTTATAAAGATGTGTATCCAAACGAATAGTGATCATTTTATTTATTTATAGTTTATAATTTACACACTGTTATATTTCCATGATGCATGCAACACACAATAAACAATGACGAAGCTGACAGCATTTTTAAAATATCTTCTAAAGATACTGCAACAGTGCTGCTTTTGGCTGCAACAATCTGATACTGTTACAGCCCTAGTGCTTGCATGGTCGGGTACATGCACATCCATTCATCTCCATGCAAATATGCCTCACAACTGAATTCATTAAACAGCACCAGGCTGAACGAACCTCTGGCAGCAATAAAGGCCGTGTCTTTCAAAGAAATCCATGTCTACAAGCAATAGTCCAAGATGGCCCACTGCCAAATTGATGGGCACGTCAAGAAAAAAATCAAAGATCCACATCAGTTTGAGTTTCATTGTGCTCCAAGTATTGATCAGCGATAACCCTGTTCACCTTAATGCTCATGGTCTTTAGGAAAGTCACAGTCTGTGTCTCTGTAGAGGACTGATCGAATCCAGTGCACAGGACAGCCATAAACACCCAGATTCACTACATTCATACGGGAAAACTCTGAATTTTCACTGGAATAACAGCACAAAGCCATTTGTTGCGTTTAGATAATGTTACAACTAGTGTTGACTATGTTTTTTCCCCATTTACTCATCTGACCACCAGCTACAGTTCCCTTGTGTTGAATAGTTGAGAAGGCGTGCTTAAAGAAGACAAGATGTTGATTGGTGAAAGGTGTTGTTGATCTGAGAAGAAACACAATCTCTTTTAACAATGCTCTGCTCTGTGCCCCAGGTTTTCACTTTTGCTTGTCTGCTTTTTAAAATAGTGATGCTGAATCTCCCTCTGCATTTCAATTGAAAGCCTCTACAATTTCCACAACAACAACAACAACCCCTTGTTGGCTTTTATGTATTGCAAATAGTTGTTATAATGCACATCTCCACTCTACTGGAGTGAAACACACAACAGAAGTAACTGGTGCTGCTACAATTATGTTTGGAATGGAAAAACATCACCAAATGGCGAAATGGATGTTTGAGAGGTATTTATTATGCCTTATTATGCAGGGCCATGCAATGAACGTTTATTAACTCATGGAGTATTGAGCCAGCTGAAGTGGAAAGAGCAGAGCAGCGTGGTGCTGGGGTCACATGTGTGTCCAGCAATTACACACGAAATGGTTCAGCTGTCTCTAACACACACGGGTGATAAAATGCCCTAAGAAATGATGTCAGAAAAACGTAGCATGGAAACAGTGGCAGCTCTGACTTTACTGTAGATACAGTGGCTTGCAAAAGTATTCGGCCCCCTTGAAGTTTTCCACATTTTGTCACATTACAGCCCCAAACATGAATCAATTTTATTGGAATTCCATGTGAAAGACCAATACAAAGTGGTGTACACGTGAGAAGCGGAACGAAAATCATACATGATTCCAAACATTTTTTACAAATAAACAACTGAAAAGTGGCGTGTGCGTAATTATTCAGCCCCCTGAGTCAATACTTTATAGAACCACCTTTTGCTGCAATTACAGCTGCCAGTCTGTTAGGGTATGTCTCTACCAGCTTTAAACATCTAGAGACTGAAATTCTTGCCCAGTCTTCTTTGCAAAACAGCTCCAGCTCAGTCAGATTAGATGGACAGCGTTTGTGAACAGCAGTTTTCAGATCTTGCTTTCCTCTTTCTTAGAGCACATCCTGTTTGATGTTGTAAGCAGACTTGTTTCACTGAGGGTTTTTTTTTTTCTGTTTTGTTTTGTTCTTTTGGTCACAGTTACACACAGCTATAGACATTCACACCTGGAGGCAGCTTAGTACAACCACAGTGTGATCTGTCATCTGAGTAGCTCCACTGGAGCAGTAGGGGATTAAGGACCTTGCTTAAGAACAACACAGTGGTTGACCTCGAGGAAGGGAGGAGGCTTTTATTAACTGTTCTCACCCAGTTTTTTCTTGCTGGTCCAGGGGTTATAGCAATACAGTGGGGCAAAAAAGTATTTAGTCAGCCACCGATTGTGCAAGTTCCCCCACTTAAAATGATGACAGAGGTCAGTAATTTGCACCAGAGGTACACTTCAACTGTGAGAGACAGAATGTGAAAAAAAAATCCATGAATCCACATGGTAGGATTTGTAAAGAATTTATTCGTAAATCAGGGTGGAAAATAAGTATTTGGTCACCTCAAACAAGGAAAATCTCTGGCTCTCACAGACCTGTAACGTCTTCTGTAAGACGCTTTTCTGTCCCCCATTCGTTACCTGTATGAATGGCACCTGTTTGAACTCATCATCTGTATAAAAGACACCTGTCCACAGCCTCAAACAGTCAGACTCCAAACTCCGCCATGGCCAAGACCAAAGAGCTTTCGATGGACACCAGGAAAAGTATTGTAGACCTGCACCAGACTGGGAAGAGTGAATCTACAATAGGCAAGCAGCTTGGTGTGAAAAAATCAACTGTGGGAGCAATCATCAGAAAATGGAAGACATACAAGACCACTGATAATCTCCCTCCATCTGGGGCTCCACGCAAGATCTCATCCCGTGGGGTCAAAATGATCATGAGAACGGTGAGCAAAGATCCCAGAACCACACGGGGGGACCTGGTGAATGACCTGCAGAGAGCTGGGACCAAAGTAACAAAGGTCACCATCAGTAACACACTACAACGGCAGGGAATCAAATCCCGCAGTGCCAGACGTGTTCCGCTGCTGAAGCCAGTGCATGTCCAGGCCCGTCTGAAGTTTGCCAGAGAGCACATGGATGATACAGCAGAGGATTGGGAGAATGTCATGTGGTCAGATGAAACCAAAGTAGAACTTTTTGGTATAAACTCAACTCGTCGTGTTTGGAGGAAGAAGAATACTGAGTTGCATCCCAAGAACACCATACCTACTGTGAAGCATGGGGGTGGAAACATCATGCTATGGGGCTGTTTTTCTGCCAAGGGGACAGGACGACTGATCCATGTTAAGGACAGAATGAATGGGGCCATGTATCGTGAGATTTTGAGCCAAAACCTCCTTCCATCAGTGAGAACTTTGAAGATGAAACGAGGCTGGGTCTTCCAACATGACAATGATCCAAAACACACCGCCCGGGCAACAAAGGAGTGGCTCCGTAAGAAGCATTTGAAAGTCCTGGAGTGGCCTAGCCAGTCTCCAGACCTCAACCCCATAGAAAATCTGTGGCGGGAGTTGAAAGTCCGTGTTGCTCGGCGACAGCCCCAAAACATCACTGCTCTCGAGAAGATCTGCATGGAGGAATGGGCCAAAATACCAGCTACTGTGTGTGCAAACCTGGTAAAGACCTATAGTAAACGTTTGACCTCTGTTATTGCCAACAAAGGTTATGTTACAAAGTATTGAGTTGTATTTTTGTTATTGACCAAATACTTATTTTCCACCCTGATTTACGAATAAATTCTTTACACATCCTACCATGTGGATTCATGGATATTTTTTTTTCACATTCTGTCTCTCACAGTTGAAGTTTACCTCTGGTGCAAATTACTGACCTCTGTCATCCTTTTATGTGGGGGAACTTGCACAATCGGTGGCTGACTAAATACTTTTTTGCCCCACTGTACATCTAGCATCTGTATAATATGAGAACATCTGGTCCTTGAAGAATTAAAGTGAGATCTGTGTGTACAGTCTGTCAAAACCCATTATTTTGTGGGTGTTGGGGCATGTTGTTTCAGGGTGTGATCTGTCACTTTCTAGTGTGTGACCTTCACTTACAGACACAGTCATTGATTGCAGGGTTTCTACTCAGGTGACCTAAGCAGCTTCTTTTTGATGATGGTGTAGTTTTGCTGGTTTGATGAGACAATAACCTCGAACACGTGAGATTCTCTTTCTAACAACCATATGTCTGATCGCCTGCTGTGGCAGGCACTAGCTCTAAAGCCGTGTCTGCTCTCTGTATGTATAAAAGGGACAGCGAGCATGTCTCAACTGAGTCACTTGACGAGGATTAGATATTGTCATCTTTTATCAGTAGTGATTTCTTTGCCAAGCTCTGACAGTCTCTAAGGGGTTGCCATTTTGCAACTCCTTTTCTCTTGAGTGTGTAGAGAGAACACACACACAAATGGATTCTGCATGGTTTTATCTCCGATCTTGAATTTTCAGGTATTAAATCCAAAGCAGATTTTGATCAGCTTGTAGATAACCTTTCCGTAAGTAGTAGTAAATTGATCTGTCTCATTCGTCAGGGGAAACCAGGATTGCACTGAGAAAAAAAAACTATGACAGATATAAAAGATACATATTAATTAACCATGTCAAAAAGATGCACTTGAAGGATAATCATTTTACTGTACACTAAGTCACCTTGTGTATAAATGTCTTGTTCCATTAGAAGCATATAGACGTTGATTATTGTGCCAACACACTTTTGCAGGGAATTTGCATTTTAGTTGTTGAGCTGTAACATAAAGAAACAGATTAGATGTGATGATGCCGAGCAACGGGGGAAGCGAGGTCTGCAGCAGAGGTAATCTAATTCCCAGAGGCTTCACTGGGAGGGCGAACAGTCAGGCATGGGATGGGGGAAAGAAAACATTTGATAGCGCATCACTAAGCCAAAAGTATTAGAGTGACAGTCTCGAACAACAGAATATAAATATACAGTGCAATTTAAAGTACATCCACATTTAGTTTGTATGTGATAAATTGAGACAACGGCATGAGACATTTTCACATAAAGACACAATGACATATTCAAATGGATTGAAGAAGCAGTACCAGCAACCTGGGGCCTTCTTAGAAATTGACTTTGCATATTATCCTCGTGCTTATGTGGATTTTCTCTAGGTGCTTTCGCTCCTTTCCACAGATTAATGACTCAGACGTTTTGCAGGCTGGATTAATTTGTGACTACCAGTAGGTGGGATTGTTATTGTGAATGGATGTCTTTCTTATTGTGTCAACCACATGAACGTAGGTGGTAATGTTATTGTGAATGCATGTCTTTTTCTTCACGTAAGCCCTGTGACTGATTGGCACCCTATCCAAGGTCTACCCTGCCTCTGCCAACTGTCACCTGGGATAAACTCTCTTCCTTTGCAATAGACGACTATAGCTAATAAATAGATGATAAATTATGCCCCCCAAAAACCCATAGCTGCTGTAACTTTTCCGTAATGCAATTTTCCAACATCGTCTGCTCTTTTATGAACTAGCACTATAAGAAAAAAGCTAATAAAGCATGGTTCCCTGAACCATATATCATCATAACTGTTAAAATAGTACCAACAGTACCTATAATGTGCACTTTATAGCTGACCCTACTGTATTTCTCTTCTAATGCATTGTACTTTATGAGGATAGCTAAAAGTTCAAGAAAAGTCCAATTTATTACTGACGATGTGACTTTGCATTATCTTTAGATCGGCTCAGCATTGTAATCAAACATCCATCCATCCATCCATTTTCTTCTACTTATTCAAAGTCAGCTCTGTGCAGCAGGCTAAGCATGGTAATCTAGACTTTCCATTCCTGGAAATACTTTTCATTTTCTCCCTTAGGGTATCCCGAGGCATTGCCTGGCCAGACAAGATATGTTTATATTTATGTATTGCTGCCATATTTGATCCCAAAAAGCATTCTGAATCATACTCTTCTTATTTCGATGTGTGTGTGTATTTCTTTTTTTACAAATTTATTTGTGCAGTTTTACATTCTTGGATGAAAGCTTAAAGCATGTTTTGTGTGCGCGGTCATTTTGTGTGCATCCTAAAAACAATCTCAGATCCAGTATGTATAGTGGAATCACAACTGCTCAAAAAGTTTTTGCTATATGTTAAAACCAAAGACAGTGACAAAATACATGTATGTGCACAACTTACTATTATTATTATTATTATAAAGTTATTAAAGTCAGTACATGAAATTTAATTCCTTGAAGATATCCGCTGCTCTGCTAGCCTGAAGTTACCCCGCAACATGTACATCCACATTGTTTTTCATGTTTCCACATTTTTGTCCATGTGTCGATATACATACTTGGCAGTGTCTGCAGCCGTGTGTGTACAGTGTCTATTGTTTTAAAAAACTAGCCTTCAAAAGAATTGGAAAATTTTGAGAAAAAAGCAGCTAAGCTTGAATAACATTATGACCATATTGTCTGAAGGTAAATATGAGTGCATTACCTGAGAATTATGTGACATCTGACAGTTTTCACATATGATTGGGGGTATGTTATATTTCTGCATGTAGAACAATTTTTGAATATTGCTGTAATTATGAATGACTCTAAATATTGTAATAGTGCATTTCAATAAATGATTTTATTTTATTTGTTGTTTTATTTTTTCAGCAGTACATTTAAAGTAGGAAAATAAAAAATACTATGTACAAATGCTACAATTATTAACTTTACTTTTAGGATTTTCTTTTTTTTTTCTATGTTAAAAATATCAATACCAGAGCCTGGTTATTTTTCAATTTTAACTATGTAATTTTTTCCAAGTTTTTTTTTTTGTTGTTGTTGTTGATAAGGTTACAGAGAATACAGAGAAATTCATTAATAATCCTTCTTATGCATAATCTAAAAATAGCCTGATCTAGTTAATTCTCAGTTTTACTCTTTCAGTCTCAGTTCCATTTTTTTCTTTCTTTTCCCTGCTTTTATTACAAACGTTTCATTCTCGGTCACCTCCTACTGAGTTTTTTTTCTTTTTGTCTGTCTTTTCACCTTTGCCTCCTGTCTGTCTCTTTCTCCATCTGACGTGTATGTTCTTGAGAACCATGTCAGCTTGAATTGGTCATTATCTGCTTTTATCCCTCAAGGGCAGGTATTCAGGTTTCCTGTAGTTATGTCAGTGTGTGGTTGTGTGTGTGTGTTGTGATAGAGAGAATGAGCGTGAGAGAGGGAGACATGTCTGCTTCAATAATTCAAGGGATTGTTGTACTGTGTTGTGAGTGTCTATGGGAAGAGAGAAGGAGAAGGACAAGGGGGATTGAGAGCAAGAGAGAGGTTGGGAGGGGCAAAAAAGAGCAGCACAAAAAGATGAGTTTGACAGAAAGACATGCCAAATATGATCACTGTAATCTTTAGTTCTAAATTACCCCAAGGTTTGTTACTACCTAATGGAGTGTTAATAGTGGGGTAAAAGTGTGATGATGACAGTTTTGTGCATGTTTTACTGTTACAGCCTGTCAAATTTTTATTCTTGTAATCTCTCCTAAATTGCGTTAACCAGGCACAAAGATTTTGACCACAGAGCACAGAGTTATGAATGTGTGTCACAATTGAATGTAGCAATGTCTGTTGGGCTGCACTAATCATACTGTAGCTAGAGACAAACGTAACAAGCTGGGTGCCAAAAGGTTTGCTGCTCCAATCCCCAGCAAACTGAGCCCTAGACTACAGCACATAGACACAAACAACAGCAAAAAGACTCTCAGTTCCATCTTATACTCAATGGATATCTAGCCAGCCAAAAAAAAATTGTGTCCTTGATGAAAAGGCTTTTGTTCAGCAAGGAGAATCTTTCATTTTTAGGCCAACACAAGGAATTCAGCTGCACTCATCTCCAGTTACTCCAACTCAGAAAAGAAATCTCGTGGTCTTAGCTTCTCCACTGTGTCCTGCTCTTCACTGTGGTTGTTTCCATCTTCAGTAACACCATTCCATGACTGAGCAGTAGGTCCCACTTTTGCATCACACTTCCAGCTATTGTGACATTTTTAAATATTTCTAGAAGCATAGGCAGTTTTACAAAAGGGATAATCTCCTAATTGAGCACACTTGTACTCAATTATCAATCAATCTAACACTTCCCACTGTGCAAAGTTGGAGGGATGTCTTTTATATGCTTGTCTTTAAGTAGCAAATGATTTTATATAAATTCTCTTAACTCTAAAGCTTAGTGATGAAAAAAATTAATCCTTTACTTCTTTTAAGTAGAGTGCTGTACAGTTATAGCACTCGATGCAAAAACTCATATTTCCACAGCTTTGAAGACCGTGCTGGCTTTAAAGCGCCTGTCAAAGACAAAGGAATCCAATGATTCTATCAATGCAACGATATAACAGAAGAATATATATTATGCCATTTTTAGTAAGATTTTTGTAGGTGCACATTCAGCTCATCAGTTAATTCATAATGTTTAAGTCTGGTTTTTGGGACAATCACAACATCAGCACAGTATCATAGGAATCATTCAGCCAGTCATCATGAGTCAGTAATCCATCACTACTGGTTCTGTTTTTCATAAAGTTCTATTTAAACAGAGTGATGGATCATATCATCCAGTTATGTTATGATGTTATGAATCCCATAAAATCATTTATGGCATGCCTTATGGATAAGCTTTGCGCACACACACACACACACACACACACACACACACACACACACACACACACACACACACACACACACACACGTGTGTGTGTGTGTGTGTGTGTGCTGTCAGCTTTAACCGCATTAACGCCGCAAATCTTTGTTAGTGAGTTAGCGTGGATCACCTCGTGCGTGGGGTCAAGGCATTAGTGCCGTCCAGCCCCACACATGCGGCAATCTGCGCTAAATCTCTTGGTGATAAAGACCCCTGCATTTTTTTTCAAAACGTGTTTTAGATAATATTATATGGAAGTGGAAAAAACTTCTTGCTGCTTGACCAATATAAAACTGAATCTGTAACTAAATCCACCTTTTATCACTTTAAAAATACAAAAAACTGGCACATACTTTTATATCTAGTGCTTTTATATCTAGTAGGCTCAACTACTGCAGTGCTCCACTATGTGGTCTACCACTTCAATTGATTCAAAATGCTACAGAATGTGACTAGAGCCAGAAGAAGAAAATACATTACAATTGTTTTAAAGCCACCATGCTGAATTCCTGTCAGCTTACATATAGAATTTATAATAATTTGACTTGTTTTAAAAGCACTTTGTAGTGTTGCTCCACTATGCCTCCCATGCTTACAGTGTAGCAATCAGCACAGCCCCTGAGGTTATCTGGACAAAAGCCTTTGGCGAGATCATTTTTAGCTTTTATAATGCCTTCGGCCACTGGACCAGTGTGGTGAAGGACTAAAAAACTGCTGGAAGTGAAGTACCTTGTCAACCTGGTTTTTGATGGAGTGTGCCAAAGACATTGCACACTTTATTTTTATTTACTTTTTTCATTCTATCCAAGTTTGACTATTCATTTTTTTCTAATTTGCGTCATGTATTATTTTAATGTCATTGTAATTTTAATTTAGATTTTATTAGTGATTATTGTTGATATTAATTACTTCTAATTATTGGCTATGGCCAATAGAGAATATGGGCCTATGGGCTGTATTGCCCATAGGCTGTTTTAAATGTGAAATTATTTATATATGATTTCTTGTCCTTTCAGTTTGTTTTAACTTCCTTATCATTGTATGCTATTTGTTTAGTCTTATAACATTTTCCTCTGCATTTTAATTATCTTTGCTTCCCTTTCTGTAAAAGTCACCACACACCAGTGTTGGTGTACTCCCAGTGCTGGTACCAAGCCTGGATAAGAAGGAAGTTTGCATCAGGATGGGCATATGATGTAATATCTGTGCCAAATCAAACATGTTGATCCATTCTCTGTGGTGACTCCTTGGGAAATAAGGGAGCTGCTGAAAGTACCTTCGAAGTATTGTTGATCAGTATATCTAAAATACCATCCTCAAGCCAGTTCCTGCATGTCCTTGTCCATGTACCCTGAAGTGTTTCTTACCCAGTGTTTCTTGAAAAATTACACACTGTAAACCTTTCACAGTTCTCTGACTCCTTACACACAGTGGTAATGGAAATGATGCCATTTTTTACATTACTATATCCAGGTGTCTTGGCTATAGTAACTAATTGGCAGCTAAACATTAAAACGTTAAACTATTCTTAGCTACACAAAAAGCCTGGAAACTACACCATATATCCACAACAATTCTCATCTCAGGGCACACCTGGATATTTTCTGTGCTTGAAATGTCTGCCTCCTTGGATTGCTATGATTTTCACTTTTAAATTCTTTCACTGTGGGATAATTGAGACGGTGATAGATAAATAGTACATGATTTCAGATGAGTTAAGAGTCTGACTTAACTGAAGGTGTCAAACAAAGATTATACAACAATTTATTACTACTATTTTTCCCAAAATATTTTACAACATGCTTCAGAAGATTCCCTATACAGTACATGTATTTTTGCTGCAATTTGTGAATGTGTAACTTTAACCCTCTCCAGGCAGACATTGCAGTTTTGCAACAGTTAAGAACTAACAACCTGATTACCCCACATACATATTTTATGAGGTTTTTTTTACTCAGAAGTACCACTGCAGGACTTGGTTGTGCATTAGCAACAAAAAACTTAATTGGGCCTGAGAGGGTTAATATGTGTGTGTGGAATGTATTATCAGTGGCTTCTCAGCTAGTCAAATGCATTTTCGGCACTCATTGCTTTGTAATGTTGTTGCTTTTCTTTAAAGTATTTGTGAAATATTAAAAATATTTGAAATTCAGTTCAATCCATCCTTTGATCTTCTGCTGCTTGTCCAGGTTGAGAGTTGCTGGTGTAGCAGTCTAAGCAGAGATGCCCATGCTGCTCTCTCCCTCACCTCTGTCAGCTCTTCGTGGGGAAAACACTGAGGCATTCCCAAGCCATCTGAGGCTACGTCCACACGTACACGGGTATTTTTGAAAACGGAGATTTTCCGTTTTCGTTTTTAAAAAAAATCCCGTCCACACGTAAAAGTCAAAAACGAAGGAAAACGCTGCTAGGAACATGCCAAAGCAGCAGGTGGCGCTATATTCCTATCCGTGTAGAAATGTTGGCCAATCAGAAGTCAGCCTGGGTGGGAAAGAGTAAACAAAGATGGCGCATAGAAGCAGAAGTGAGTCCTATGTGTGGAGGGGCAGTAACAGTAATGGTATTTTGTGTAAGTCCGCCATTGTAGAAATTCAATTGACCGAAACAATAACCTGGCGCACAGTGTGACATCAAAAAATGCGCACACCTTTGATGCTGCGTTTTCTCCATTTTTCTCGTCTACACGTAAACGCAAAAACGGAGTTTTCAAAAATATCCACCCTGGCAGGAGTTTTTAAAAATCTCCGTTTTCAGTGACCGAAAACGCCATTTACGTGTGGATGAAAGGTGCAAACGCATAGAAAAATCTGCGTTTTCAAAAATGTGTGGACGTAGCCTGAGAGACATAATCTGCCCACTTGACTGGTTTACAAACAGTTATATTTCAGCACCATGGACAGCTGCCCAAACTACCTGAACTGGCCCCTTTCAATGTGGAACAGTAGCAGCTCTTTTCTGAGTTTGTCTTGACTGACCAAACCCTTCACCTTGCTTCTAAGGAGGCCAGACATCTGTTGCAGGAAGCTCTTTTCCACAACTTTTATTTGTACTTCTGTCTCATACCACCTCCAGTATTTCTTTCTTATTTCTTTCTGTATTAGTGAGGATGCAGCATCAAACCATCTGTCAGTCTTTCACTCCCATCTTCTCTCACAAAACAAAACCCCAAAATGCTTAAACTGCTCGTCCAGTTGGGGCATCCCACCCAGAGCAGACACTGAGAACCATGGCCTTGGCCTTGAGATACTAATTCTCATTCCCCCCACTTCACACTTGGCTGCAAACTATGCCAGTGCAAACTGGAGGTCATTACTGGCACTTAAATGAGAATGCCTTATACAATTTGAAAATGAAATGCTTATTTGATCATGTAATTTTCAGGATGTTATCAAAATTGCAAAAATACAACAGTTAATGTTGCATTATGTTGTAGTCACAATCATCTAGGCCAATTTAATTTGTTTTGTTGAAAATGTTGCCTTCAGTGTGTTGTATGCGATTTATAATTGTAATTCTGTGGCTTACTAAAGTTTAGAAGCTGAAATATTCCAACACCATGGACAGCTGCTTGGTGTTGGAATGTTGTTTTTTGGCTGCTCCGACCAAAGAAAGCTAATGATGTTTCCCTTGCACTGCACATGCACAAGACCACCTTTTCCCCCTGAGCTGATGTGGTTAAATAAAAAAAAACACAAACAAAAAACTGACTGATTTGAATTTAAAAAGATATTGTGTGATAAATTGTAAACTTATTGTTAAAAACCATTTAATTCCATTTAATCTTGTTATTTAAGCAATCGAGGTATTATTTGTATAATTTATAGAAATGTGTCGTGTGCTTCAATTAAATGCTTCTTTCACTTTATCGTGTCTCATTCTACCTTTCTAACGGTGCTGGAGAACTTGGACTTTAAATAATGTGCTGTGTGCTCATGTGAGTGTTGCTGACTCTGCAAAGTGTGTTTGTGTCAGAGGTAAATTGCCGTAGCCCCTTTGATGTGGAAAGCAGCAAAAAGAAGATAAAATATTCAAAGATGCTGTCCCGTGTGTGTATGTGCCTGTGTGCATTGTGTGTTACTGCATTTGTTGCTGAGCGGCTGCTTGGAGCAACACTATAGTAAAGCCTCTGATTTTAGTCTCGAAGCATCAATGTGTGCACACACACGAGCACAGTGGCCAGTTGTCTCCTGGTTGTGCCTGACTTGTAAATCTCCTCATTAGTGGAAGTCCAATAGAGAAATCAAGGGCTCTGATTGGAGTGTTGAATCTATCATCACGACCCCCAACATGACTCACTTGAGCCTCTAATTAAAGCTCTAAATCACAAATTCCCATAAGCCTCTCCTCTCTTCTCTTCTGCTCAACATACTATCAAAATTTTAGGGATTGTTTGAGGTCAGAAATTTCACATATCACATTGTTGTTTGACATGTGGTTTTAATGGGTTTGCCACCATATCTCAGTCTGCCTTACTAGGATATATTTCACTTTATGCTAACCAAATCACCATTATTGTTTAATGGGTTGATTTGACGGCTGAATAATTTGAAGCCCAATCAATGCTTTTTTTCCTTCACTGACCTTAAACTTAAAATTAAAAATAAAATTACCTGCTGGTCAAAATTAGTACAGTTAGTTCATCAAATTGTTTTGGAGATAGTTTAATGTCAACCTGATGGTGGTACTTGAGGAAAGGAGGACCACAGTTAGATCAATAGAAAAAAAAATGACATGAGAAGACATTTTTTTTCACATTTGTTTAAATATATTTTTGTTTAAACAACTTTATGGTGTTTCTTTTTTTTCTGTATGTAGGGAAGCACACATATCTGTCAGCAGCAGTGAATTGTTTTGTCATCAGCTTACACTGCTGCATGACCGACAATTTCATTTACCTAATAATAGAGATAATGACACCACTCATGCAGTATATGGAGGGTTAAATAACCTTGTTAGGAAGCGCCAAGTGGAGCTGTCAGCATGCCAAGCTGTACAATAAAGCTGTCACCCCACTCTGTGATAAATCAAACTGGTTCAGCACAAAATGTGTCAGCTCTGTGTTGATATGAGGTAAATAACCAATATATCCAAGGATTAAGCTATAGGAACTTTTTTTTTTAAATTAACTCTAAGTGATTTTAATACCCTATGCATTCAGTGTCTAGTTTTTTTTTTTTTCATGAAACACTGATTCATGTTTGTATTTGCCATACAACATTTGCACAGATGTTGTCAATACACACAGTAGTAATCAAAGTTTTTGGGATATTTGCAGCACGCAGATCCAAATCACTGAGAAAACATCTAACATCAAACACTTGGGGATGTACTCTGTGAGACAGATCATTCGGTGACTTTTAGGTTTCTGTTTTACATTACTTTTTGCAATTTTGCCTCCAGATGCCGGATATTGTAGCATCCTAAAAATGTGCTTTATAAACCAGGTAAAATTGCTATAAACCTGTGGCCTTTTGATGTCACTGGATTTACATGCATGTGTCTCTAAGCTTTAACATACAACAGCAAAAAAGCTGCAGTGCAGCACAGAGAATATTCATTTTCTATTCTTTCACTGTAACTTGTTAGCTGCCACTTTCACTCTGCTTGTTCTATCAGGTACATTGCTTTGTGTCACAAGAGAGTGTGTAGTTGGCACTGCAGGATATAATCATTTTTTCTAGTGTTAAAAAACAAAACAAACAAACAAAACTTTTTTAGCTCCTGAAATTACATTTTTCAAAAATATGATAAAACTCAGCATGGGTTTGCCAAGTCATCTGGCAAGTCAAAAGAGAAGAAGTGTAATAGCTTGTTAGCTACACTTGTTATTTACTTATCTAGCTATCTGTCTATATGTCTATCCATCCATCCATTGTTACTGAGTTCGTCTGAGTGTTGAATCTTTGGGGGTGTTTTTCTTGTATGTTTTTCTTTGGGTTTCTTATTGTTCTTAAGCCCTGAGCTTTTGAAAAACTCCCTCCAGGGTGAAGCTTTTCAGAAACTCTTGACGGCACCTTTTTCTCCTTGTTTTATGTCAGACTGTGTGCCATGCTATTGTTTGTAGGCTTCTGACTGGCTAACATTTCTGTGTAGTTATGGTTATATTGCAGCATGCTCTTGACAGTGCTTGATATCAGTTTGGCATTTTCATATAGATGGGAGATCTTCAAAGCAAAAATGGAAAAAATACCTGCTTGAAAAAAGTACCTATATACACATGGACGTAACCCCAGATTTTTATTTTGAACGGTTACGCTGAGTTTTTGGTTTAGCTATTCTAGCCCCTCCAGTATCCCTTGTTTCTTCTCAGTTGTAAGTCTTTGTCTCAAATTTTGTCTCAAATTGTGTCTTGTTGCCTCCTTAATTCCTTAATTTTTACTTTGTTTGCATCTCTTTCGTCTTGTGTGAGTTTTACACTTTGTTCTTGACTGCCTTAATTCTGTTTAGCTGTTTGTTGTTTCCCTGTTGTTTCCACCTGCCCAATTAACCTCAAGTGTATTTCTACTCCTGTGTTCCTTTTAGTCCTTGTTAGACTCTACTTACCTACCTTGGGAGGTCCCTGGTTAATGTCTTGAATATTTGAATGATTTCTGATAGTTTCCTGCTTTTCTCTTTTCCTTATTACCCTGGATTTTTCTGCAGCAACGTAAATAATAGGTTTGTTTCAGTAACTTTTTGCCTGTTTTTGGAGTCCTGCATTACAGCCCATTTTCGCTGAACGGGATGTGCTAAATAAAAATAAAACTATAAACTTTACCATTGTGCATTGAGACACTTTACTAACTGTGTTATCATTAAACACTGAGATTAAACATTGACTTCTGTTGCCATTTCTTTACATTTTTATGCAAATACATTTGTCCTAGTAAATCTTCTGTTTTTCTTCACACTGAGTCTAAAGCAGCCTTTCTATTACAGTACAATATGCTTTACGTGTGCTTTTGGCCAGATTTGTGAATTGGAACAGAAATAATTAACTATGAATCATTGCTGACAGATTGGAGTCATGTAAGCTATGATTCATGGTTAACTGGGAGATTGAAAGCAGCTAGGTGTTCCTAATCAAAAAATCTAATCTTATGTACAATGAGGAGGATGGAAGACAAAAGGCACAGTGAGGACAAGCAGCTGCAAAAATGTGGGAATGTGTGGCAGGGAGTTCTGGAAGATTGTCATAAATCCAATCACCTGACCAGACACCTTTTTCTTTTATTACTGTTGTCTTTGATCCTGGTACCCTGTGTTCTTTTACCAAAGGATACCCCCTTCACTGATTCATGTCATCCCTGCCTCTTTTTTCTTTATAAATGGTATGCTTGTAGATTGTCCATAGTGAGCTTACCTGCCCTTCACTCTCTGGGTTGGTAAGCTCACTGTATACTAGAATACTTAATAACACACCACCACAGCCAACCCTGGAAAAACAGGACATGGAGTCATTTGTTTGACAGAGCAAACAAGGGTGAGAGAATATGGAAGGGAAAAAGACACACAGGAATGTTTGTAGTTCATCCTGCTGGTTTTTCTGTTCTATGTTTACCACCCTCCCATTTCCCTGCCTTTTCTGCTACCTCTTTTTGTTTCATGAATATTTTCCTGAAGGCATATTTTTATTATTCTCTGCTTTCTCCCATACCCTCACAGCATCGACTCTTTGACCTATTGTCATCAATCCTCTCTTTTCTTCTGAAACTGTGACAGATGCAGTAGCATGAAGTGATTACTTTGAATAACTTTAAAGCAGCGTTAGAGTAATATTTATCAAGTCAAGAAAAGTATCACCCAGGTGTTTGTGTAGTTTGTGAAATTTAAATGTATTTAAGGTCAAGGAAAAAGGAAGGGGGAAAAACAGAAACGTTTTTTTTTACTATTTCTATATTATTTGTAAATTTTTTTTACAGCTATTCTGCCCAGAGACGATAAAACTGCATTCATAACCATGACCATGGCATTATAAATTCACTTCTGTGTCTTTTTTTTTTCTTGAGTGTCTCAGTGTTCATTCTGGTGGGTGTGTCTTCTGGGCTGGCAGACAGTGCAGCATATTGATAAGCAGAGTAGAGCCTATTATCTTGTTTGGCCCGCAGCCTGAATGCCACTGGTGATTTTCTGTTTCTGGTCATAAACCACATTCACAGTTATCACAGAGCCAGCGGGGCACAGGGCGGTTTACATCACGTGATGTCTCCAATTTCTTTATTCATTAACTCCAATCTTCACAGCCACAAGTCTGGTTTGTTGTCATTGTTTCTTTTCATTCAGTCATTTCTCGCTCGTGTGTTTGCTGTGTGCCTCTAGCAGGCTTCCTCCGGGACAAAATTTGTCATTTGGAGAGGAAATTAAACATTCTTTATTTTATCTGCATTTGGAAAAGAGAAGTCCCAATATTTTAGCTTTTTGTACCCTCCTCGTCTTGCCACAGCAGCAGCAGCAGCTCAGATTTCTTGCTCTGTTGTCAATGTGTCTGGTTCCATTGTATTAAAGGCACAGTAATTCAAAATCCCATTTTGTGCCATTTTGTGTCGAATCACCATGGCAACAGTCACAATTATTGACATAATCTTTCATATTTTTTCTGTTTTAAGATGTGTCACAAGAGTCTTTGGTTTAAGAGTTTAAGTATGAGGACTGGCAACATATTTGAGTTCATCCAATAATAAACGGGTGAGGACGCTAAGCAGCAATGTGTTTATGCTCCATCTAGCCCCTTTATTGTTCACAACACAAACAGTCTGTCTTTATCCACTATTTAATAAGCTTTTAATACTTAAAAGAAAAGCTGAGATGTAGGAGATTTGTTTGGATCTCAGCATAACTCCACCCTGAATTCTTCTTCATCTAGATCTACAGCCTTCGTTTAACTCGCTCTGTCGGTGAATATATCATTGTGGAAACAGACTGAAGAGTGAAACAGATGGACTACCTATAACTGAGGCATTCAAAATAATATAATCTTATGGAGTCCCTGTTGTTTGTTTAGCAGGTGGCCATTATCAGTTCCTGTGCCAAAGACAATCCAAACCAGCAGCTGGTGTTAGCTGAATAGTAATTTGGGACTCTGATGTATCCATTTTAGAAACATGTTATTAACTGAAGTTTGTTGTTTGTTATCTGTAAAATGCAGCCAGCGTTGTAGTAAACAGCTATTTATTTATTTGTAGAGAAAATTCCAATAGAGTAAAGAAAAGAGTAAAATACAAAATCATGTCAAATTCAATTTTAATGTGTAATGTGTAATCTCTGTAATTATGGTGATCATAAATGCTGTGATGATGATGGTTGTGGTTTTGATTACTTTGCTTACTGGCTGAAGCCGTGCTTGTGATTCAGTCAGACAACTCCTCCAGCTTTTGACTCATTCAACAAATAATAGCATCGTGCAGAGGGAGAGATGAGCTTAATGAGATTGTGCTAATCTTAAAAAAATGTGTTTTTATCTCTGTGTGTTGCACAATGCAAAATAAGCAATACATTATAGCATACATACATATCTATCTATCTATCTATCTATCTATCTATCTATCTATCTATCTATCTATCTATCTATCTATCTATCTATCTATCTATCTATCTATCTATCTATCTATCTATCTATCTATCTATCTATCTATCTATCTATCTATCTATCTATCTATCTATCTATCTATCTATCTATCTATCTATCTATCTATCTATCTATCTATCTATCTATCTATCTATCTATCTATCTATCTATCTCCTACTGAATAAAAATCAGAAATGCCATAATTTGTAAGTAATTTGTTATTTTGAAATTACTCTCCAAGTTATGGAAAAAGAATGGAATTATGTATATTCCTCAAAATGAGGATGTCTTATCTTAGGAATATCTAATAAAAAAAATAACCAGCAATATTGTTTATATTGTCTATTCCAATGAACTATTTTACAATTCCAAAAATGTCTTTACATAATATAAGGTGGATGATTTTAGCATCAAAGTCACTGAAAGGCAACCAGCAAAAAAGAAAAAAAGGTGTTATTTTCCCTCCTAATTAACAAATTCAGTCACCAAAGACTGGTGACTGAGAATATGGGGCAGGTGAGACTCGGGAAACCCTCATGTGACATAAGATTAAAAGACAAAATGTTCATCATGCAGCAGCTCTAACAAAAGTCACTGGATTAATTCAAGGAGAGAAAATCAGTTTGGTAGATGCTATGTAGCCTCACTCTCAACCAAAACTGAACCCAAAAACACTGATTTTGAAGCGATTCATAGTAAGTTAAACGTTGGCGTGTGCTCTATTCTATTTTCAGCACACTACAAGAACAAGCATAATTTAAAAGGATAATAAATTATTTTTTTCATAATGAGGTACTAAATGAAAAGGGTATGGTTATTTTTCCAGCACCAAGCTCTGCCAGGCAATACATATTCAGGATTTTACATACACCTCTGTGTAATCTGAAGAAAACAAGTGACTAGCCTTGTTTATTTATTATTGATCAGGGAAAAACACCAGAGGTGCTCTTGCTGCCTGTTAAGTCAGAACACGATAGATATGGCTAAAGGGAGCATTGATTTTTTTTTCTTCTGCCTGGAAAGCTTCTTATAATCATTAAAGTGCAATGAGACCTCAATTTGTTTTGGTGACATTAATATTTGTAAGTGGTGGCTCTTTGTATTTTCCTCTGCCCTCTCCTCATTGTATTTATGTTCAAATGGTTTAAACAGCCTATGCAAAGTTATATCTGTATACATAAGCGCACGTAAAATATCAGATAGTGTTGAGAAGAATTTTGAAAAAAAAAAGAAAGAAATACTGTGTATGTTGTGTGTTTCTTGGTGCTGAAGTAAATGCAAACAGGCTGTTTGGTGAATTTAATTTAATGTTTTCTTAATTTAAGCAACTACTACTACACTGACACAGTCGGTACAAAGGTGCCAAACCAATTAGTGGTTTAATTGATTAATTTCAAATTCTTACATGTTCCAGGTTCTCACAGGATCTGATTTATATATGCTCTACCCTACAAATATGTTCAACCTGTCATCATATACCCTTCTGGAATAATAGGCTGCCTACATGAGGGGATAGATGCCACGGATATCAAGATATGAGTACTCCTCACAATGCACACAGCTTTCCACCCAAAGTCCAGCACCCTGAGGCTGTAAGAGCAACAGAAGGGGGAGGGCAAGGATTAGTGAGTGTCAAAGGCACAATACAGGATGAAATGAGAATCGTCTATGAATACATCAGGTAGATGGCCCTGTGAGATGAGCTGTTACACGAGTGCCTCGGGCAGTGGAGGGCTGATAAGGCACAGCAGAAGAAAATACTGTAGATCAAGAAGACGACCAAGCTGCTCCATGGAATGCACCATCAACAGATAAAGGAACTGGTTGGCATTTGTGGCTAGAAAAGTCTGACCTAAAGGACTTGTGTTGACATGATCAGAGCCCCTTTCTTGTCCATGGCGGCACAAGAAAAGATCTGAAGCACCAGATTAATAGGGGCAGGAATCCCACAGCTGAGACACGCCAAGTTGCAGGATGTGTAAAGGTGCCTTGGAGATTCATTAGCTTGAAGTACCACATTTAGCAACAATGACTAAAAGTAATGGTTTAATGTATGACTTTATCGCAGTTTCTCACGTGATGTGGAGAAATTAAGGCCCACTCTTGTTCAGAATGTTTCGTCAATTCAAAGAGTTCACTTCATGTTTTTGTTTATTCACAGAGGTCTGGCCACAGCATTTGTTTAACGCTCCAGATCAAGAAATGAACAAAACTTCTGCTTTTATACAGGTTCTCAAACTTGCTGATGATCAATTAATCAAGAGCATTTGATTAGCAGAACCTACTTACCCTTTATTCTTGTGGCGGCGGTAAGGTTGTAATTAGTTTTCGTATCACTGAGTGCTTTCTTTTTCATATGACTGCATATTTGTATGTGCGTCTCTGTGTGCATTTGGGATAAAAATTAACAAATTAAAAGAGCATTTACCCTGCATTTTGAAAAATTACTTAAGCAGTGCATCTAAGTGTGAAACCAGGGGATCATTCACATGTGTGCACATGTAAAACATTGGGAGTGACAGACCTGTGCAAAATGAGTGTGCCACTTCCTTTCAAAAACTTTTTGTTCTAAGTTATGAATTTTTTTAAAAAAGTAGGAGGAGAGGCATGCCATGCACATTTTTAGCATTATTCTGATTTTAGATCAGTTAACTGGGTTCAATAATCTGCAAAAGAGGTTCACAGTTTATATCCAACATTAAAAAAAACCCCTGAAAGCAGTGCTATTCTATTCAGTTTGGCTATTTATGTTTCTCAGCTTTTCTGTAGAGCACAATTCACATAAAAGTCCTGTTTACTGTACATGGGCAGGCAGTACACAGGCGCAGTGGGGGTGGTTTAGTTAGTTAAGATGCCTCTGGATTTACTTGCTAGCATTTAACACAAAGTGTCTTTTTTAAATGATCCCACTGACTGTTTAAGCGGCTATTAGTCTGTTTTGCTATTCACATCAGGGCTCTAAAACTCTAGAGTACCTTCAGCAGCAAGCTGTGCTTCACAAAGCTTCATCCAAGATAAATCAGTATTTGCAGCAAGCTTTCTGGACATGTTTCTAAGTTTGTCTGTTAACTTGGGTAACAGGAAAGTAGAAAATTAGTTATTCCAGTGGTCCTCAGCAACTGAAATATAAAGCTATTAATAAAGCTTTTTAATAGTTAGGTTATTTTGGGTTTACACATAGATTGTTTCAAAATCTATATCACATGTATCCAAATGTAATGTGGGTATTGAAAATCAAACTTCAACAAATTTACTTCTGCTGAATGTATTAAATAAGACACTTATAGTATATATAAATAAGACACTCGACTCTGCTTTCCAGTGAGGATCTGACGGAGTGCCGACTTGATGATGTAATAAAAAACTAAAATAGCCTCTCTGGTGCCTGTCTGAAAGGCAGAACTGAGTGATGCTGACAATGAAAATGTATTTTCACTTCCAGTGTCATCAATACTTGTTTTTTGCAAAATGACATCACAAATATTCGATACATTTATGTGTGTGTGATGTCACATTTACTTCTCCTACAGAGTTCTTGCTGTGAAGCTGCAGAAATGCACTAAATAGACGACTGGCTCTCCTTGACCAGGCCGATCAGACTGAAGATAATGCAATAGGAAGACAGGGAGTTGTATTCTCATGTGGACTCATTAGATTCCTTGTAGCACTGGTTGAGAGACACTGAGAAAGATTTTGAAATACTGTGGGATTGCTATTAAGAAGATTTGATTATAAGAAGCAACACCACTCACTGAAATGCAATGATATAACTGGGAAAATTGTAAATAAAACTAGGAAATAATTATGTGATTTCCTTCTTTGTTTCTGAAGTAAGACATTCAGCTTCCTCTAAGATGATGTGAAACGAGATCACAGTTGCTGTGTTCCTGAGAGTCGAGCATGTGCACGTGTTGAGCAGGAATTAATCTTTGAAATCTTGACTCTTTGATCAGTGATAATGCGGGTGCTGCACACGTTCTCCTCCTCATGTTTCCGACAATATACAGTCGACAACAAAACCACGTCTTTGGTGTTCTTTGGCTGAAGAAACTGAAGCTTAAAGTTGAAATATGGACTTTTGTGACAAAGATGAAACAGATAATGATAAGACTGATAAATTAAATCCCAATAGTTGTTCAATTCTTACTCTCATGATAGGATTAAATGTGCTAAATGTGTTGTCTTCTTTTTGGGGGGAAGGAGGATGGATTGCTACTTTTTTTTGGTGAAGCACTGAACATTAGGGCCAGCCTTGATGAAACTGTAAAGGAGAGATGATGCAGCTTCTTAGCTGCTGACCTGGGGGCCTGCATCATTCATGGTTAATATGGTTCACACAGTGTGGTTGTTGTTGTTTTCTTGTATTCAGCTTATTCCTGTGCAATATGACTCTCCCTCTTCCCTTGGGTTTACTCAGGACAAGAAAGTGAGTAGAATCCTTGTTTTGTTTGTGCAGGCTTTGGCAACAAACCACACTACTGATGCATACACACATGCACAGGATGTGGCATGGAAACTAATGTTTATTGAGGTGACATCATGACATGATTGTATTTTATATTAAAAAATCAAAGGTCAACTTCAATGTAACATGAGTCTATTCATCTGGAGAGTTGTGGCTCAGGAAGCTGTGTGGGATGTTGCCTGCTGGGCATAGCAGCTATGTGTATGGCAGCTCAATTGTAAATTACTTTTTGTGTATGCACATTTTATGGCTCCAAAACAACTTCTCATTATTTAAATAAATAATAGAGTAAGAAAAGAATGAAATCATAGCCTGTCTGCGTTTTGGTAACCACACAGTTCCTGTCTTTGGAACTACTTCCACTCACAATAATAAAGAGACTTGAGAATGACCTCTGACACTGCATTGTAAAACACAGATACGAGGCCTGTGTGCTCAGCTGCAGGGAAACTTTTGAAACTTTTCTCCACTAAAGTATCCACATTCTTCAGCTAAAAGGTCACTGACAAAAAAGAGAAAAACACTGGCACTGCCATGTCTTCCCTGAGGTGGAGGCCTCTGGGAACTACTAAAGAACATCATGGTGATTATGGTTTTTTTTTAACTGATTTTGTCTCTGCATGTGAGAACAAACTGGTCAGCATCCCATACGTGCAGCACAAAGCCTCTGCTAGTGGAGCACAGATGACCACAGAGAAAAATATATAGTGAAAGTGGTTGAACTATGACTATGATTAATGTATTTAGAATTCAACTTGAATCCTGTTTTTGTTTGTTAATGAAAGCAAATTTACAGGAGCGTGGCTGTAAACTTTTCCCAGCTACTGAAGCCGGGCATGCAAGGGAAAGTTTGAGAACCTACTAGAGGAACGTCCCCTGGCTCAGTTATACTGTTACACTGCACTTTTAAGGTTAAAAAAAGGGTTATGCAATTGGAGTCAATTTGCCATTTTCCATAGGTATTGATTTGAACTTGCATCTGCTTTTCAAAACAAGTGCACTTGGCTGTGTTTATTATGACTGTGCATTTGTGTGTATATTATACTATCTACTAATTAAGTATTGATTACTGCAGCAGTTTGCCTCTCTTCAAAACCAGATGCAAAGCCGTGTGGCTGTGAGTGAAGCTTCATCATCTTCTTGGCATCACATCTAATATTTAGCACTATACCTGCCTGTTCATATAAATGAGACACTGCCTGTCAAAGCTGGAGACATGAATATGGGATTGAATCCAGATGAGCTCTACTCCAGGAAAGCAAACACCATTTTATATTAACTTTCTCTTCTTTCCTCCTCTCCCATCTCAACACATTCCCTTAATATCTTCTCACCTCTGTCAGTTCATATTTCTTCTCTGCAGTGTATTTGTTCTCTTTTTTTCCCCTCTTTCTCAGAAATCCTTGAAACTGACGTACTTGCCATTCATTCTGATTCCAGTCATCATCCATCCTGTCATCTACACATCCCTCTTTCCATTAACATTGTTTTCACCTGCCTGTTTTTCTTTCTCTCCTCTAGGTCTATTATTGGATAACTGCAATCCCACTGACAAGCTTGGAGGGTGAAAATTATAGAGGCAAACTTTGTTCAGCCAAGTTCAGAGAGTAAGAGCCTTTGCACATCCAGTGATAAATAATATTCATTGTCTCTTTCTGCAGAAATACTTTGTTTAGTGCTTTACATGTACTCAAAATATGAGTTGATTCATGTGTATATGGCAATGGTAAGCCAGGCAACAGCATTTCATAGAATGTTGTATTCAATATTAGAGGAGTGAAGCTGTGATTTTTTTTTTAGATGTTAAGAGTGCTCTCTAAGCCAGGGGTGGCTCTAGTGTGCTATTCATTTCAAACTTAGAAAATGTTACATCCCAGTAGAGCCAGTGTTTGTCTGCTTATGTAGTATACAGATATTAAATATTAATACGACATAGTTCACTATGTTATTTTTCAGGCGGTGTGCAATACATCTTAAAGATTAGTTGCAAATGATGCTTGCGTAATATGCGGTTAAAGACACTGTAAAACATACATATAAGTGATATATATATTTTTATAACCTTGCTTACTTTTGTCAAACCAAACAAGCAACAAGTGCATAACTTTTTTAGTGATGTAATACATCTTCGGTTTAGTAATATCATTCATGTAATTAGGTAATCCCCCCCCCCCCAGAAAAAAAAAAGTAAAAATGTGGCAATATATTGCAATATATAAGTGTTACATTTTTAAAACTAAACCATAATGGTACTTAATTACTTCCTGGAGCAACAAATTCCTTAAACTACTTGTTATATTACTTTTACTTTACATGTCATGAAATGCACACATAATTATCAATATAAAGGCTACAGCACCACATACTGAGCCAAAATCCCTATAATAATGAGGACATAGGGTCTTTATTTGTATGACTTTGAACACAAAAGAAAGCTGAAAACCAGCCCAAAGAGACTTTAAATAATCACTACTGCTATGCTACTGTGGAAGCATTGCCCTAAGAGGTCAAACACACTGCTACTTCAAAAACAACAGCAAATAGAAAAATGGTGCAAAAGAACACAAAACACATGTACGCTGAATCAATTAAACACAACAGAAACAGAAAAGGTACCACAAAGAGATGTTTTGTAGGAGGCAATAACATGACTGTCCAGCAACCAGTCCAGAGTGCTTGGTGAATTCTGTTAGCAAAAGAAACATATAGATTTTTAATCAGTCCCCATTCTGAGTCTCTGTGACAACATGAACGCCACTGATGTAATCCCAACAGAAGTTGTTATGTGGTTTGATTGTCACCATGTATGCACAGGAACAATTATAGACATGTTCCTGTCAGATATGTACACATATCATTAGGAATAAAGGCTATTAAGGTTTTGTTTATCCAAATGATTAAGAAGAGTCATATTAACCTAACAGATATTCTTGCTTTTTGAATTATTTTTAAGCCTTCAATCCTGCACTGCAGAGGCACCATCCTACTCAGGTTAATATTTAATATTTACTCATTTATTTTCTTTTTCTCAAAATAAGGACTATTGTAGTTACTCTGGTATTTCATCAACAACTTTCACTGAGACCTAAACAGAGATATGGCTTGTTAAATATCTAACCATTAACAGAAAAGAGAGCTATATGCTGTCACGGTCTGGCTGGCAGACCGTGGGGATGTGGGGAAAGGAGGACCCAGGCGCGGTGCTCTATGTATAAACAGTGTGTTTATTTACAGAGTGGAACAAAAACAACAATAAATCCCCGTGTTTTCCCAGACTCCCGTGTCGTGTCTCTGCGTGAATAGTTCGTGTCTCTGTGCTCTCCGCTCCCGTGTCAGCACCCCCCGGTGCTCGCTGCTCTTCGTGCCTTCCACACTCCTCCTGCGGGAAACAATAGACGCAGCCGTCAGGACACAAATAACCGCGGGCATACACTTACACACATTAACTCAATTCAATGGGACGACTAACGTGGAGTCTCAAGGAATGATCCCGCGTCGGTGGGAGCTCCAAGACTCTCTTAAGTAGCTCCCCCGACGAGGCCTGATCAGCAGCAGGTGTGTGGCTTCGGGTGTGGCCAGTCCCCTTGCAGGGCCACACCCTCCAGGCCTGACGCCGCCTATAAACAAGTGCTCAGCCACCCACACACACATATACACAAGCACAGGGAAGGGGGAGCAACACCCAAAATACACAACAATAATAATAATAATAATATAATACATGACTGCTCAGGGATCCTGGGTCGCCCAGTCCCAGGACCCTGACATATGCACAGGAAATGACACAAATAAAAACTCTAATACAGTTTAGTACAGTTTTTATTTAATTTTATATGCCAAAAAATGCAAAACAGTCACTCAAGACTTAAAGAATTATAGAATGCTGATAGTGATATTTGATCTGATTTGGAAAGGCTTCTTAATGTAAATGAAGAAAAGAAAAGAAAAACATTATACAAAATGTAAAACTTTATCTACATTTGTACTCTTTCTCTAGTTGATTGGCATTAAATAAGTAACCAAACCTCTAACCAAACCCAAACCTCTTATTTTTCATAAAACTTCATGTTACAGTCATACTGAGAAATGTATTAAAATGATCCACTCCTGTCTGTATGTGCTGTGTACAATACCTTTGTTTTGGGTCCTTCATATGGACTGTTCAGATTCCTCTTCTCTATTCATTTATCTGTTGCTTTTGTACATAGACAAATAGAACAACAAAAACTTGTACATCATCTTTCCCGTTAAACTTGTCCTTTCCTTGCTCCCCAACATCTTGAGATAAAATATCACTTTATTCTTGCGTGTGTCACACAGCACTGAAACAGCTGTTAAATGACTTCCTTGCCTTAATTCTGGATTCAGAAGAAAAAGTTCAGCACCTTAATCAGGTCTGATGTATGTAGCATACACCATTGCCAATGACCTTTACTTATTTCCTCCTCTTTATTCCCTCCAGCTCTCTCATCTGTCCTTAACAATTATTTAAAGTATGTGCAGTTAAGTTATTAATTCACTGTTGTTATGCTTTGATAAGTATGTTAAAATTCACTGCAGGATCCTGCCAAACCTAATTCTTCTCTCCAGTGGGGATGTTGTCACAAGAGATTTGTGCAGAGCTTCAGACCTGTGGCTGATTTGAATTCACAGCAGGTGTTGGTGGGTAGCCAGATATTATCATTTTAAACAGCTTGCTACACATTATCAAAATATCAAATGGCCAAAGAAAAAATAATCCTGTCAATAATCGTGTATGTGTTCAGCAGCACTCACATTATTACTGTGAAGTATTACAATTCTGACTTACATCATAAAATGTATCAGATAAAACATAAAACGTTTAACGATTGCTTATAATTAAATGCTCCCTGGCCAACATGCTGCAAAATGGCCAATTTTGTAACTGACTGAATGTCTGTAATTATTCTATGCCCCTTAAAATAATGAATCCCCAGTTTGGGAGATAATAGCTTTTCATTTGCCTCAAGACATGTTAGTGGATAGAGAAGTTATACCGTTACTTGAAATTTACTCCACTGACTGTCAATGTTTTACAGCAGGTTTTGCTTCATATCCCAATAGAAACGTCTGGATCCATCCATTATTCGTTTGTCTTTTACTACAAAAATGGGAAATTTTAGATGTTTTTAGGTGCAATATTTATTCAAACTTCTAAAAGCATACATAAAAATACAGTATATAAGGCAAACACAGAGGTTTTACATTTCTTACAAGCTTAAAAGTCAATCTCTGGTGTGAGCACCTTTATTCTTCAATACAACTTGAGCTCTCTTAGGTAACCTTTATGTGAAACCTTCAAGTATTCTTGAAGAATAGCTCTCTTGAAGGACATTCTTTAAATGTTGGTTGGTGAGATCCGGGCTGTGGTGGGGTCAATCCATGACTGAGAGTAATCCTGACTGACCAGGTATGTTTTACTGCAAGGACACTCACTGTTGCACCTCTCACCTGACCTCGTCAGTACACACTGATGATAATTTGAACCAGAAATGTCGAATTTGGATTCATCAGTCCATAAACCTGTTGCCACTGACTTTCAGTCTAGCGCTTATGGAATTTGGCATACCTCAGCCTTTTCTCCATGTTTCCCTTGCTTAATTATTGGTTCTTGACAGCATCTTTCTACTGAGACCATTTCTGATGAGGCTTCAGTGAACAGCAGATGTGTCAACTGAAAGGGCCAGATCCATCTTTCAGCTCCAGTATCAGGGCTTTCCTCCTATTTCTTAAGGGCATGACTGCTTTTGCTGCAGACTGCTAGCAACAAAGTGACACTTTATTAATAACTGTGCGTTTACTTTGTCTGCCACTTTTGAGATAATGCAGGTCATAAGAAAATGTGCATTATTTTTCAATCAAGAAATATTTTCCCCACCAGACTAGCAAAGTAGACCAACTCCCAAAATGCTCAAAAGTTCAAATAGGCTCCTGGAATAATTGGCTTTCTTTTAGTGAAACTTCAGCAAGTACTCTAAATGAATCAGACTATAACATGTTGATAATATTGCACTTCACATTTCCATAAAGGTTAATTAAGTCTAGCTCAGTCAGAGGAGAGTTAAATGAGACAGAGAAAATCAGAGTGAAAATAATAGCTGAAGTCAAAGATGTAAAGCCAGTAAGAAGAAAAAGAAAGAGTAATGTAAGATCTTCATAAAGTCTGAAGTTTGTGCGTATATGCACAAGGTAGAGTTTAGTCTGTTTCTTTTGGTTTGTTTTGTAAAAAGTTGCGCTGCTTAGTCAAAGTTGACCTTCGGGTACAATATCCTTCCCCTTACTACCAGTGTTGGGAAGCTTACTTTTAAAATGTATTCCACTACAGATTACAGAATACAGGCCCCAAAATGTATTTTGTAGCGTATTCCATTAGGTTACTCAGTGAGAGTAACGTATTCTGAATACTTTGGATTACTTAATATATTATCATGCTTGTTACAACTACATGTGTTATTGCTGTGTGATTTATTACTATTACTGAAGGTTATTCGCCATACCAATACCAACTAGGTTTTTAAGTCTTAATATAAAATGAGTAACAGTAGGGTGGACATTAGCTAAGGCTGCACTTTTTGCAGCGATCTCATATAGAAAACGATATATAAAACAGGTCCGCGGCTCCGAACTGTAAAGGCATAAAACCGTAAAGGGACCTCTGGCTAATACGTCGGGTTCCGTGATATTCGGCTCGTAGCTGAAAACTAGCTTTACTTTGTTGTCTGGGTCAACTTTGCTTGCGAGAGACAGAGAGAGGCGTTGAAAGGCTGCTCCAACGGAACTTATTGTTTTGGAGGAAAACACAAACACAGTGTACAGTCAAGTCTCAATAGCTTACGACTGGGCTCGTCCGCCACTCTTTTTGGCTGTAGTGGTTATTATTATATTTACATGCTTCCATCTCCCATTTCTGCTCGGTGACAACTCGTACTTTTCAACTCGTTGTGTCGTGTCTTTCCCTGAAAAGTTTGTGTCTTTGTGCTCTCTGCTCCCGTGTCTCAGCACTCCTCGTGCTGGCTGCTGTCTGGCGCTCCACACTTCTCCTGGAGAAACAACAGAAGCAGCCGTCAGGACACTTTACAACTGCGGGCATACACACACTAACTTTACTAAGCTAAAGACTAATGTGGAGTTTCATGCAACGATCCCGCGTCGGTGGAGGCTTCACCACACCATTAAGTAGCTCCCTCTGCCGACGCTGATCCGCTGCAGGTGTGTGGCATCCTCCTTGGGCGTGGCCAGTCATTCACAGGCCTGACGGTGCCTGTAGCCCGGCCTCCTGGCTACCGCCACAACCACGCACACACACACACCTCATCATACATAGACACATGGAACAAAACCCCCAGACAGCGGAACAGTGCACACACATACACCAAATAATAATAATAATAATAATAATATTAACAACAACAACAGTCCACACTGCTCCCAGACCCCGAGTCCTCCAGAGCTGGGTCTGTGACAGTAACTGTATTCTGAATACCACCTTTTTTAAACGGCAACTGTAACAGAATACATTTACTCATATTTTTGTATTTTAAATACGTAACGGCACTACATGTATCCCTGCTTAATACATGTATCTAACCATCATTCCATCAGCATTAGACTGAAAGCATTTTTTTTATACTTTATATCTCTCATAATTAGACAGATAGAAAACGAAATGGGGACATTTTATTGATTCCCTTGTGGTCTATTTTGTTTGGTATAAAGAAGGCTAAAGAGACAGGCTCTGATTTCATGAAATTTAGGGAAATTACTGCAAGCACAAGACATAAAGAGAGAGTGCAGTAACAATGAAAAAAGTATAAAACATTTAACATCTAAAGAGGAAAAACGATAAAGAGTTGCAGTTAGAAGAGCATTTTTGTATTCTTCTTCTTTAAATATGAAGGTTTTTTTTTTTTGCTGTTTTGCTGTATGTGGGAGGATGGATTTTTGTAATAAGCTATCAGGGTTGGTTATAGCACACAGTGGCATTTCTTTGAATAAATGTGGAGATGCCTTTAAATACAGAGGGTTTGCTGATATAAAGAAATACAGAGATTTGTGTAGACTTAAAACAAAAACTGATGGCAAAACCATGAAACTTGTGTGATCCTCTGCTCAGAGGCTTACTAAGTAGACTGTGGATTACTGTGCAACTGTATTTAATTAGGGATACTTTCCTTCTACTGCTCACACCACTCAGCGGTACACAGAACTAAACTCATCTCTAGACTAATGAAAAAGAACAGATCTGCATAATAGCATTCATTTACGGTACAGAGAGTTAGATGGCATCCATCTGCAAAACTGTGTTTGTATTCAGCTAATTTATTTTGCCAGTTACATTTTGATAAGTAATGTAGTGGCTGAGCTGAATATATTTACTTGCTTTTCGGGGAAGGGATCAGAACAATATGCAACTGCAAATGAAGGAAGGTGGTCAGGATCAACACTTTCTCCTAGAAATGTTCCTTATATTCAGCTAATTTTCAGCATGAAATACATTCCGAAGAATGGATAATGCTGGTCAAAATACATTTTCCATTAACACTATGAGAAAATCGTAATAGTTAGGAGGGGGGTATATGTTTTCCTTTGTTTTTTCTTTCCTTTCAACGTGGCCTGCTCAGCCTTTTTTAGTTTCACCTCTATCTTCTTCCTAATGAGTTCTTTGTGTATTTATAGCCCTTCCCCTTTCTTTGTCTTTATGCATCCCAGTATACATGTCACAAAGTTTATCTATGAGTTTGGCATGCTTTCTTTGATGTCATTTTTGTTTGCTTTGCTAGGCTATTTCTGTGTCTGCATATGAATGCTACCCCCCCCCCCCCCACACACACACACACACACACACACACACACACACACACACCCACCCACCCATAAGAGAAATATAATTAACAAGCTGCAAAGCTGTTTGTATTAACTGTAGCGGAGCAGCAACATATCCACATAACTATTTCGTCTATAGTCTACCAGAATATCCAAGTGGGTGATATCAAGGTGCCGATCAGTATGACTTTGTTGCTTAAGTACCTACAGATAGGATTAAGTGTTTTAGTGTGTCACTAGTGATTTGAACATAAACCATAGATCTTTTGAAAGTAATTTAGCATCCAGTAAGTAGATATGACTTGTTGGGCTGTCATATTGTTATGACCATTATTACAAGACAAGGAAGAAAATGAGTTTTCCCATCCATGCATTGGCTGTTCTTTTTTTTTTTTCTGTGTCCATGTTATCACATATATTTGTGATCAGGATACATACTTTAGTACTAATAAATGTGCTTTAAATATGCTTTTAATTGCCTTTATCCTACTTTACATTTCACATCATTGACTTTGAATGTGCAAACCTGTATTACTTTTATTTAGTTAGAGCGCGTTAAGATTATTTCAATTATATGAACTCCGGCTATCATGCTAGAGTATCATGCACGTAAATATCAAATGGCTGTACATGGGTGGGTGGTTGGGTTGCTGAGAGCTCAGTTGTTCTGTAACAGATGCTCGCTATGGCAACAGTGAAAGGTTCTTTATGTTAATTACATATACATAACCTCCCTTTACGCATTTGCAGACTTTAAAAGGATAATTGCTAGATTGCTATGCAATATCTTCATGAGTGCAATAACCATCATTAATACTGTTGCTTTTTAAAAAGAACCATTTTCCACTGAGACAAAGCGAAAGTTGCCATTCCTAGTTGAGCTTGACACATATTGTGAGTAAAAGTTCCAATAATATATGTCTTCTGATATTTTTTAAAACAAACAGTCTGTTAAATCATGGGATAATTTTCTTTAAATTTTACACAAACACAAGCAGAGCATACTGGGAAGACAGAACTTAACTTTACTAGACAGCGCTGGGAGCATTGTAAATAATAGAGTCAGAGCTGCTTTGCTGGACAAACTATTTGACACTATTCCAAAATTAACTCTCGCATATTTTTCTGTAAACCATTATACTGCTATAAATGTTTTTTATTCCTCCTTTTTTAATTATGCTGAGTTCCTTTGATTTTATATTTACTTTGGTTTGTAAGGAGTGTTTCAGAATATAACAGATTTTTAAATGGGAAAAGTCTTTACATGGGTGCCTGTTTATTTTATAAAAGAATCAGTCTCTGTCTTGTTGTGTAGCTTTTTTAATTACTTTACTCACAGCCAATGTTTTTTTTAATGTGAACTGCCTTGCAAGCACTGCATTGTGTTCTTTTCATGGTGGGCAATTTATTAAATGGGCGCTACCTTGGTTACAAGAGCTTATTTGTGTAGTTTGCTTTGTTATATAAAGGGGACACTACATTAGACCTGTGGCCACACTCATCTGTTCTTTCCGCTCATAGTCACTCTTCTTTTGTACCCTCATATAACACCATGCCCTTCACACACATACTTTTCCAGCTTCCATTTCTTAATTTTTTACAATTGCTTTCTTTCTACTTGTGGCTGTCCCTGCCCTACACAACCCAATTTTTTTTGCTTTTTTTTAATATATCTGTACAGCTTTAGATTTAGAAGTTTTGAAAAAATTTAAAGGTATCATTTAATGAGTTTTGCAGGGAGTGATAATCATACAACAGAGATGCTGTAACATGCTGTGTTAACTGTCAGTGTCAAATGCTGTCATGTTGTTATGTCATCATATTCTTAATGAAGAACTTCATAACTTCTTATATGTCTGTTACGGTTTAAGTCTATTCATCAATATGATTTATAGCCCTGCAGCAAATACTAGCATTTCTAGCTAGTATTTGCAGTACTAGTGGAAAGTGCCACTGCAGGTACGGGATATTTAAGGTAGAGTAAGGGACAAACCAAGTCCATGAAATAATTCATTTTGTTTTACTTATAACAAAAACAAAACAAAAAAAAATGTTTTGAAAAAATCTTTGAGGGAGCTATTGTTTTATCATCTGTTTGACCAAATGTATTATAAATGTAGGTCCAATGCCACAGTTCTAGTGTGTGCTGCAGTCCTTTTGATCAGTAAGACAGTTTACTCCCAGGTACATTAACAGTAAAGCAAGTTTCAGATTTTTTTTGCCCAGCAACCCTGCAGGCTACTGCACAAGTGTCACTGAAATCGCCATAGTCATCCCCTAGTTGACTTATGATATAGCTTCTACAGCTCACCTGCACTGCAGTCTTCTTTTCTGTCTTCACTCTGTTTCCATTCTTTCCTTTGGTATATTCTTCTAAACTAAAATAGTCTAAAACTATACAAATTATGAAGGCTTAAATAATGCAAGGTTAGTCTACCTCACAAAGGTGAACCCTTATTTTTTTAAAGAACAAATATATTGTGAAATCAAGATGTCCTATTTGATTAATGTCTTTTCTTTTTTATTTCTGCCTCCTTTTGGTCTTATGTGTCGAGTTATTTCTTTAGTCTCGTTTAGTGCTTTTACTGGTTGTTTGAGATGTTTTTGATCTAGTAGGTGAAGGTCAGACCAGTGCTATACTTTCAACAGATGGATACAAAGATCATAGACAGAAAGCCGAAATGGGGTTACTCGTTGTAAAAGCACAAATGGAAATAAGCTGTGTGTGTGTTTTCCTGTGGAGAGAGATAAGGTGACAGGCAGAGGTCATTCTGGCCATATCTTGCAGACAGCCTTGCTTTCCCTGTAGGTGGTTTAACCAGACATCTGCTGAACTCACATCAGATCCTGCAGGGCGTCATGTCTGCCACCACTCCCCTCAGCTGACCTCGATCAGTATGGCAAGATTTTCATGACATACGACAGAATAAGAGACGTAGCTTTTGTGCCAGAGGCTGATATCAGATCAGGTCTTAAAGGTTTGGTGATTATATTGTTTCCCTCACCATGAGCCTTTCCTTTTAAACTATGATTGGAAATTAGAGTTAAGGGAATTTACAAGCTACAGCATACCAAACAGTTTTGTGGGTCAGTGAGAGGATTAAAGGGGAGTTGTAGCCTCTGGTTTTCCACTTATATATTCCATGGATGTTTCATTTTGATATTGAAATGTTAAGTGAAATTAAATTTCTGTCTGGATCCAAGGGGCTATGCAGTTATAATTTTAACTTCGGGCTGGGCAAAATGGAAAAATAATCTTACTACAATATAGTTGTTTTTTTAATATCAGTTGATATTGACATATAATATCACAATATAAATCAAATCGCTATCACCATCAAGCTTAAAGGTTCCTCTGTACTCCTAAGAGAAGATATAAGGTTAACAAGGGTTACATACTTCAGTCAGCTGCTTCTGACATGTCTGACTGTGGTTACTACTGCCATATCTTTTACAATAAAATAAGCATTCATGATATCACTGTGTCTCTTCGTTTTCTTTCATTATGCATAGCACTAGAGAAACTAGTCTTGGATTGTGCACAGTGTAAAGATGAGACTACTTCAGATAGTAAAAATGATTTATGGTGTCTTTGGGGAAACATGCTTTTGACACAATTTGAAGTACATGTTACACTGCTTCTTTAAATATTATTTATTTTCTTTAAAAACTGAACATGGTAAAAGTACTGTAGAACATTATACAACTGTCTTCTAAATAAACATATATACCTGTTACACTAGCTTCTGTTTAAGATTCATTAATTGGAAAGTAACATCTAACATCATGACATCATCTGGAGAAAGGAATTATCACTGGTTATACCTTATCAGTAGTGTTGTTTAATCTATCAGTGGCAGGCTATAGTTGGCTCCTTCATGGACTGGAGAGACTCTGACTTAAGCAAGCATATCCTTTAAGTTGGCTAAGACCAGATCCCTGTTGCTAAAGAAAGGGAAGGTGGAGGACAAGCACAAGGTTCCTGGAATAGTCTCTGCACTACAGACGTAGGCTTCTTGGCATTAGAGGGTTACTGGAGAGAAAGCCACCAAAAACATCAGTGAAGGTTTAAATGGAGCTTCCAAGTGGCTGTGAATAAAGAGAGGGGAAGCGCTCTTGAGAGGCACAAGCCTGGGCCTGATCACCCAGGTGAGGGTGTCTGAAGACTAGAGACCCAAAACACCCGATGACCCTGAGCTCTTCACTAATGATGCCTCCAAGCTGGCTATCTGTGCAGATGGTGTTTCTTTAACCATGAAAAACTGACATCTTAATCCTGAAAAGTCAAAAGCTTTAAGTGGTACAAAAGAACAAACAAACTGAAAAACTACAGTGCTGTAAGAAAGTATTTGTCCCCTTTCTGGTGTCTTATTCTCATGTTTTGCATATTTATCATATGATCTTTCAGATTATCAATCCGCATGAGACAACAAAACCCTGAGTAAATGCAAACAGAAGTTTTAAAATCATGATTTCATTTATTAATGGACGAAGCCATCCAAATCTACCTGGCTCAATGTAGAAAACAAATTGCACCTTAAACCTAATAACTGGTTGCGCCATTATTGGCAGTAAGAGCTACAATCAAGCATTTGTCATAACTGGCAATAAGTCTTTCACAACACTGTGGAGAGATTTTGGCGTATGCTTCTTTGCAAAATTGTTTTAATTCATGAACACCGACCTTACTGAGGCAAGTGAAGCCTGCAGTTATTCAAATGTTCTGGGCTCTTTATAAATAAAAATATAAAAAAGACATGGGCAGTGAGCCTCATATATGGATCAGATGTGTGACTTAAACAAAAATCTAATCTGGTAGAAAAGTATGACACAACTGTTCAAGTGCTGTCTGAGGAAAATGTTTGAGTAGGGAGCTGGTGAAGGTCCCTACTTAAAAACCTACAAATATGTTTAACCTTTTATGACTTGCTCAGTGATTGGCTCAGTGATCTGGACGCCACTAAATATGACATTTTTTGCATCCTTACTGGCATTGTGACTTTTTTTTGTCTTTTTTCAGCCCTCACACATCTGGACAATAGAGACTCATATATTAGAATGCTGTTCATAGACTTCAGTTCAGCATTCAACATGATCATTCCCCAGCAAGTCAATCACAAACTGGATCTGCTTGGAATCAGCACCTCGCTGTGTAACTGGCTGCTGGATTTCCTAACAGGAAGACAGCAGACAGTACAGGTCGGCAGCAACACCTCCAGAATACAGGGGCTCCCCGTATTCAGGATGTGTGTTGACCCCCCTGCTCTTCACTCTGCTGACCCACGACTGCACACCATCACACAACTCCAACCTTTTCATCAAGTTTGCAAATGACACACCTGTGGTAGGTCACATCAGCGACAATGATGAGACCTACTACAGGATTGAAGTTAGCCATCTGGCCGAGTGGTGCAGCAACAACAACCTGTCCCTGAATGTGGAGAAGACTAAGGAGATCAGGATCCAAGATATCTACTGCACCCGCCTCATCTGGAAATCCCTCTGCATTACAGGTGACTCCACTCATCCATCCAACAGCTTCTTCAGTTTGCTGCCATCAGGAAGAAGACTGACGAGCCTCCGGGCCAGAACCAGCAGACTGAGAGATAGCTTCGTCTATCAGGCTGTGGGGATGCTGAATTCACTCCCTGCTCTCACACACACAAACTCCAGACCTGCATTCACTGTATGACTGTGCATATGGTCTTTGACAATAAAGCTGACTTTGACTTTGACCTTGATAGCTTTTGTTGTAAACCTCTTCATCCATTAAAATATAAAAATTTAAAGTTAAGTTTTAAAAAAGTAAAATAAATGGATAAAACTTTACTCTCAGTTTGGCCATTCAGACTGCAACTCACCAAAACTATTTCCATTAAAAGGTTTTTCATTAATCCTTTTTTTTAAATCTAATCTAATACGTAGATACAAATTAAAAGAAAATTAAATGGAGAAAAATAATATTCTTGCACACAAGCTTCCTCATAGATTGAGAACTAATTTTTAATTTAGCCTAATGTTTGCTGGGTTGGTACTTCTTCAGACCTCTATTTGAATTATGAGCATGTCCTTCATTTTTCTGTTAGGCTACAGCTTAAGATTTTGATTTATTCTTTACATTTCTTTATACTCTTAAAATGTTAAAATTAAGTCTTGAGCAACCCATAATTTCTTTATATTTTGCTTAAGACAGGCCAGACTTTCACCTAGTTTTTCTTTTTTCAGTGGTCTCCAGGTTTTAAGAAGGTAAATCAAGGTTGTTCTTTGGACATTGGGTGCTTTTTAAATCATTTTCCATCCTGTCCTCATACCTTAGAAGATAATGTTTTTCATGCTCTGTTTTAACCTTCCAACCGTGCAAATTAAAGTGTATTCTACCAGCATTAACTTGATGAATGTGTGTGGGTGTGTAACTATCAGCAGTTTGGGCTGAGTTTTATGGGGGCTGGGATGATGTTTTTGGATTGAACAAACAGAACCAAACTCATGGTGCTTTTCCAAAAACGGGATATTAGAAGACTTCCCCAAAAAGGTTTCTCTGACTGAGTAGACCTACATAAACTAGTAACAGGATCAGGACCACTGGAAAAAGAAAAAGTGGGGACATTTTTTTTTCTCAGTTTTGAGAAAAAACTCATTAAGACCAGGTTGAACATTAATAGCTGTTAATTCTCTCCTACTTGTCATCACATGGACTTTTTCCACTTATAAATCAATAAATGAATAATGTAGGTTAAACACTTACTCGCAGGACATGCACCAGTTGTTGAATTTGGAGTGTCCCTTTCACAGTGCCAAATTTTTAAAACCAGAGTATTAAAATAAATAAAATAAAACCTTTTGTGTCACTATTTATGGGGTAAAACTGTGGAATAGTTTCTACAGCAATGCTCAGGAATTAGTAAGTTCATGAAAATACTTCGAAAACTGATTTTGGAAGAATATGATACCGATAAAGATGATCACCGATTGTATGTATAAAAATATCAAATTATATCCAAATTATATCAATCACGGTAGCCAAGTTTACATAGGTTCTCCTCGTGTATCGTGTGGAGTATGTGATGATGGGAATTAGGTGAATTATGTGGGATCAATAAGATGTTGAGCAGGGGTAGGAATTAATAAGTATGTTCATACTTCTTCCTACTCCTTTTCAGACCAAACGTTGTTACATTATGTCAGACGATTTTGTTTTATTTCATTATATATTTTTTGTTTATCTGAACACATACGTGTGTGTGTGTGTATCTACATATATATTCGTATCTGTAAATGAAAATATATGTAGTGTGTATATATTGTTTTTTGTTTTATATGTCTGAAACAAATAAAGATACAATACAATACAATACAATACAATAAATGGCAAAGTTGATGGGCTAAAATTAGTGGCAGACAGCTTGAGTAAGGTATTGATATCTATATCAGTATTTTGATCTATCAGGGTCCTGTCATTAATGAAGCCATTTTAAGTGGCTGTATCTACTGTATACTACTCTGCTTCATTGTAAGATTTCAAAAAGTGAAAATATCCCCACATTACTGAAGTCCTCTGACTCTTCTTTTCATCAATATCTTTTTGAGTTTTTACCCTCAGGCTTTGTCTGTTGAAGTGCCGTGTTCAGTAACCCTATTGTTCAAGCTTTGCTTAACATTTTCTGTTGTCAATTTGTCTTTTATCTTGTCCACACTCCTGATGTACTGGTGTGTACTGATGCAGTAACCCTAACATTAGCACACGTGCTGCTGTGGTGGCTGTTCCTCTGATGCTGTGTGCATCAAAATAACTTAAAGTGGCGTTAACCCTATTTCAACCATGCGATTTGTTAGGTGGCACTCCTCTCATTGTCTTTGGCCTTTTGTGTTGTCTCTGAAAACATGGATGGAATGAATTCTGGCAACTTTATATCTCACTTTAGATCTCACGTTTCTATCAAGGAAAACATATATTACAGTAATTGTCTTTTTTTTTTTTATCACCCAGCTCTATTTTAACCATAAGCATTCCATTTGCAATGACTGATTTTTAGTAATATGTACCGTATATGAGCAGTAAAGTTTTCTTGTTAAGCTTGTTCTGTATTATCTTCAACTACTCCCACACACTGATGATGACCTCCAGTACCTGATGTGCTGTTGTTGCCAAAACTACTCCACCTCACTGAGAAATGGACTCTGAAAGCTCCTAAAGGGGCCCTATAGTATATGGCACAAAGTAAGCTGGTGGATACAGCCACACTTTAAGCAGTGGCAGCAGACTGAATCTGATTTGGATGCAACTGTATAACTAGGAAATAAATTATGCCTTCAGACACTAGACATAACAAACAGTTGAGTTATACACTGTACTGTTAATAGGCACAGTTTTAGAGACACAAGCATCGACTACTGCATGTCAGTAAGTGAAATGCTTTTGTAATTTTACTGTGGCTCACGAGAATGGTTCCTAATTGATTAAATTAATATTAAAATGGTTAGTTTTATGTCTCTTATGACAAGTCTTACTAAAATCTTGAAGTAATCCCGAAGGAAGAGAATCATTCATCTAACGGTGGAAAAGACACTTGATTAAGTGTAGGCAGACATCCCTACCCAGCAAACCGAAAGCTTTAACAGGAATTTTGAAATAAAGGTATTTATATATATAAATTTTCTTGATCTAAAAAGTATGATAATACCTGTTATATAATTTTTAGTTCATGAACCTTTCAAAGCTTGTTAGAGTTCTGTCTTATGGTTTATGTCTCTGTGTAATCCTTAGTTGCTGTCTCCTCTGTCTGCTATATCCCCGTGTCCAGTCAGTGTCTGTGTCTGCCCTGGTCCCATGTCTCTGTTCCCTCTGTTGTAGTGCCTGCCTGTGAGTTTGTGTCTGTAAGTTCAGTCTGTGTTATGTTTCCTGTTTTACTTTGAAAGTCCGTGTCTCATGTAAATGTGTCTGGTTGTGCTTCCTGTGTCTCGTTAGGCCTGATTTGCCCCAGCTGTGTTTCCCTCCTGTTGCCCATTCCCTGATTGCTCCCTCTGGTCGTGTCCAAATTCATGGGCTGCATCCTCCTGAGGACCCGGCCTTCGCGGTCTACGTGGGCCGGGTCCTCAGAAGGTCGGGTAGGCCGGAAGTAAACGGCCGTGAAATTGGACGGTCTAGCCTTCTGATTAGCGTCACCGCCGTTTTGGTGGAGTTTAATAAACTCAGCCGTCTGCTCCTTGCTATCTAAAATATAACAGGACACTGGCGTAAATTCTTGACTGTCTCATACTTCTGTTTAATCAGTTTTCTGTTTGACGTTTAGTCAGCTGTTTAAAAACCAAGGAGGAACCCATCCGGGGGATTAATAAAGTTTTATTTTATCTAATCTAATAACTTTATTCTCAGCCAAACCGATTTACTCACGAACAAACAAAACACTGAAAAAAGCCCAACAATAACATTTTTAGGTTGTCTAAGTGACTTATATATTACGTTTAACCCGAGCAGCGAAAGTCCCCGGTGATCTGAAAATGATGTGCCGGGAGTTGTGCCATTCTCGGCCGCATCAGTAACCCTCGAGCTCCCGGCTAGCTATCGAGCTGGTGGGTAGCAGACGTCTCCGAAAACGTCGAAGCACTTTTGCAAATATGCGATATCTTGATAAACCGAGCAGATATTTGATGTTTACACAGCTACTTTAATATGTTAAAAATGTATTTTGTGACCCAGAAAGATTAGTATGAGTAATTTTAAAACTTAGTAGCGGCCGCCATTGTTGGAAACTGGAGTTTGGCTGGGCTGCGCTATGAATTCTGGGATATGGTAGGCCACGAAGGACACACCCGACCTATCCTTCAAATTCAGGGAAAAGGAGGACGCATTTGTCGGCTGCATTCGGAGGAGTCTACGAATTTGGACAGCCTTCGGCGCGTCGCTGTGACGTAATCGGTCTACAAATGCGGCCTCAGGAGGATGCAGCCCATGAATTTGGACTCGACCTCTATGTATTTAAGCCCTGTGTTTCAGTTTGTTGCTGTTGTTATCTACTCTCATCTTGTTGTGTGTTCTGTCTGCGTAAGCTTATTTTGTATTCCTAGTTTTGTTACCCTTTTGAGTTTAGCAATAAAGCTGTTTTGGCTTCACGTTTTGCCTCCGAGTGTCTGCACTTTGGGTCCTCCTACTACCACTCCTGCCTGCACACAGCCTTCACATGACAGGTTTTTTTGCAAATACTGTATAAATAGAATGTTTTGCTGGGTTTTTTTTTCTTTTTTTTTTCTTTTTTTTTAAAAATGTGATTTGCTGTTTAGAATTGTGTAACTGCAGATTACATGACACTGTAAATCTCTCTTTGACATCCCACTCTTTAGACAATACCTAGAACTACTTTCAACATGCACTTTACAGCTGCATGTTTCAGAAAATTACTTGCATAATTATTATTACAAGCAGAGCACACAGCCTCCACACTTCATGAGTTTTGTGACCCTAACATTAAAAAAAGTACAATGTATTGTATTAAGAAGAAAAAGAACAAATTTAATTGCTATATGTAATTGTAATTATCCACAAGTTTGCAGCTTTCTCCGTGGGTGTCCTCTACTTATTGTTTGCAATGACTTGTTGGGCACATTTAAAAAAAAAAAAGTGACTAAGGAGACTAAAAGACTTGTTTTTATATGCATATGAAACATGCACAATTTTTTTTCTTTTCTTGGGAGGATGGCTAAGGACTTCATAATGGGATGCGGATTACGTTTTGTTTAGTTTTTTTCCATTAAGGCTTTTTGTCTCATGCACATGTATGGTGATGCAGATAAAATTGTACAATGCATACTCAAAGGGTGTCACATTATTTCAGTGATGAACATGTGGGAATGATGGATCAAGAAACAGAGCAACTGGCTAGCAAGGGCAGAAGAAATTGCTTTAAAAAAACATGCAAACTTTAGATATAGACAGTGAACTGCAAAGCAAGACTCTTAGTTTTTAATAAAAATTCTACATGGTTTCTCAACTCTTGTATTGTTTCTAGTGGTATAGTGGATAACACATCTGCTTGGCAAGCTGAAGCTTGCTAGTTTGATTCTAGCTAGAGACACCAACCCTCTTTGGGCTGTTTTCTGAAGGACATCTGGGTTAAAACTCTTGTATCTAAATGTTAACAAACTGTTTGGATGGAATATCTAAACTTGGCTCTAGAAAAAAGGGATCAACAGGTGTTTTGTATTTTTAATTCACCTAAACATGTGTGGACACGTGATTCGTGGCCCCTGATACTTAATATTGGCAAGTAGAAAGTTGGAAATGAAATATGACAGCAGCCTTCAGTCCAAATACTGGGAAGTTGACCAACCCATGGATAAGAAAAAAGAGATGCCCAGGGATATGAACAGGCTTGTAAAAGTCATCTAGTGACGGATTACTCGAGCAGAGGATTTCTCTGATATAAGAAAGAAACACTCGCACATGATGAGAAAAGGGATTTTGGAGAATGGACACAGAAAGATCCTCAGAACAAGAAAGAAACTGTGGCCTTTTGAAAAATAAAATGTAATATCCCACATGTCTTACCAACAAAAAACATGACCCCGTCACATTTCTCTAGCACTGTTTTGTTACTCTCTTTTCTCAGCCCCTTTTTTCTTCCACATCAGTTTTTTATGCCCCTACCAAGTCCTTGGGGTGGAGACCAAAGAGTAAAAGAGATCCATCAGTGTTTGCTAAAAAGCCTTTGCTGCCTCATAAATAAAGAAGGTGGATGAATTAGGAAGTTAAATCATGTTGGGTTGTTAATGTCATTGCCTACAGACAAACATGAAATACTCTGTGTTTGGCCGCTTTGCTCCCTCCCTTAGGCTCTGCCACCACCTTATTATATGATGAGACGTCATAGCACATGTGTGAAAAAATGGTGCTGAAACATCATACCTTATATTTTAGAGAAAGCAGAAATATATTTTTTATACTGAAATATAATAACTGCCCTTGATATTTTGGAGTAGCTCTGTGTTATGGCTCAAATAACAAAACTTTTTTGTTAACAAAACTTATTTTATTTATTTATTTTTAATGTTTTAGAAGTTGTACCGCATGTAATTGATAATACAATATCACAGGGATGAAATGCATCTGTTCTAGAGCAGCCGTTGACCATATAACAGGAACAAACCTGTTGATTTTACTTATACTCTATCAAGTACTATGCTTTTTTTTTCCTTTTTATTTATTTTCAAGTCTGTTTAACAAACAAATTGTAAGGAAATGTGCAGTAATCAGCATTTTATGCATTTGTTTTTCTCAGTTAGGTAAAACTTTGCTCACTTCAAAAGGGAACGCAGAAAATCAAACACTGCTATGAACTGGAAATGCCGGCAATCACAACACTCACTATAGCATAGCAATAGTCTAACTTTTCTTTTAAATTCTGCCTGGTTTTGAGCTTTCTTTTGATTTTATTAACTTTAGTCCAAACACATTTAGACATAGTAGTGCACAGTAGTCATCTCAACCAAATATCACAAAATTATTTCACTTTAAACTGAAAAAATAAACTTGCATGGACCAACCACCACCAGCACTTTAATCACCACCCACCACGATAACGTCAAGCTGGACTTCTGTGCCTCTTTACTCTTCCTCCAGACTCTAAGATCTTGATTTGCAAATGAAATACAAAAATGACTTTAACTGAAAAGAGGAAGTCCACTTCTTTTCCTTAGCTCATGTAAGATTCTTCTGAGACTGGTTTAGGACTGGCCTAATATCAGGAATGCAACATCTGCTGCCCCTTTCCTGAAGACAACTGCTTGTGGTGGCTCTTGATGCACTGACATCTGCCTCTGTCCACTCATGAAACTCTCCCTCTCAGATTTCTTGACAGTCCTCTCAAGGCTGGGATGACCCCTGCTGCTTGTGCACCTTTATTATGCTTTTCCCTCTCAGTGGTTGAAGGCAAAAAGGTGGGGTGGATGTAGCATCTACTAAACTGAATGTTGGCAGTTCTGTTGCTGCTCAGGTCTGCATAACAAATATCCTGGATATTTGCAAAATACCAAGTTGCTCTCCAAAGCATCCATCAGAGTGTCAGTGTTAGCTATAAAGCACTTAAGGATAAGAAAAGAAAAAAGGACATGAATGGGTGAATGAGGCATACTGTATAAAGTGCGTTGAGCGTTCAGGTACAGTAGAAAAGCACTACCAGTCCATTCCAGTCCACTTTTTATTGACATGCTTTTATAAAACACTCGGTGAACAAAGCAATGACCTTTCTCTGACTCACCCTTCTTGTGGAGTGTGTAAGTGATTTTCATCTGGACAACTGTCAAGGCAGCAGTCTTCATCAAATCAAAAAACTTCATGATACTCACAATTAAAATAGGAAATTCACTATTAAATAGATTTGAGGGATTAAAACATTTTGAATGCTTGGTTGACAGCAGCTACATAACGTTAGGAGCCCCAATATATTCTTCTGTGTTAGTCTCCAAAAGTTGATTCTGTTCATCTGGACGTGGCGTTTTCAGTGTTTCCACTAAAAACGCTGCGTCCAGATGAATAGAATCAACTTTTGGAGATTCATTTACCTGGATGATTGAGCATGCATCAAGACATCTTCTGTGTAAGCACTTTTTTATATGTCTTCAGTAGAGAAAGCAATAACAGACGTCTATACTCTGAAGTTGTCTTACCATGTACATCTGCCAACTGTTTTCTTGTGCAAGCTTAAACACGATAATTTCATTTCTTCAAGTATATGTCATTAGGAAGTATGAACAAACTAGCGCTAACACAATTATCAAAAAGGGTAAAATGTGTGCATTAAATATAAGTATCATTTCAAATGTGTCAGAAACGTTCAGAGTTGCCAGGATGAAGAAAAAAAGGAAAACCAAGCCTACAGCTTGTCATTTAAACCAGATAAAGATACCATAGCTAATGCACACAGAAGGATCAAAGCTCAGCCCTATGGTAACATTGAGCTATTTCTAGAGTTAGGTTCAAATCTAACATCATGGTCTGTTAGTGTATGCTAACATGAAAGCTTTAGCAAGGGACTTTGCAACACTGTAAATGTATAGGCAGCATATTAATGATCAGTCTCTTAAAAAAAAAAAGCATAAGAATATTTATAGTTGCATCAAATTATTGTGTGTCATGTGATTATAGTTTATAGAGTCTTGGGGATATTTGTGCACTTTCTATTTCTTGTTTGAACCTGCAGTAATATACGATCCATACAACAGAATAAATACCTCAGTATACCCACTGAAATTCCCGCAGTTATGTAAGTAATAAGTAACATCCCTCTAACAAGGGATTTCAAAACAAATTTGTTTTGCTTAGACTTTTCAAAATAAAATCTCAAAATCGTTTTTACATTGTACATTGATGACTCATTTGTTCAACAAATAAGCATTCTGGGTGCTGTGCCAGGAGCAAAAAAGATTGCTAGGAAGGAAAAACTGCTCTTTTCTGAATTTTGTGTTCACCTTATTTAATTTGACCAAATGGATCAGTTGCTTTTTCCGTTTGTTTTCCTGCTATGCCTCTGTTTCTCACCATTATTATGATTCGGTAGCATAGATGAGATACAAATGAGATGAATTCTAGTCACCAATAGCATTACCTGCTGGCAGTTTGTGTGTGTGTCTATGTGTGTGTGAGAGAGACAGAGAAAACCACTGAAATTAACTATCTGCCGGTTGCTTGTGTGTATCTGTTTGATGAATGTGTGATTATCAGAGAACCGCAGCACTGGGGTGTTTTCTGAGCTGCAAAAACACAAAGCGCACGGCCATTTACTTAGATACATCTCGCTGGACTGGATTCCCTTTCACCTTCAGAACTGTTAGTTCTTCATAGCTTAAATTCAGCAAGGTGCTGGAAACATTCCTCATAGATTTTGGTCCAAATTTACATGGTAGCATCACACAGCTGCTGCTGATTTCTCAGCTGCACATCCATAAAACAAATTTCTCATTCCACCACATCCCAAAGGTGGTCTATTGAATTGAGACCTGATGATTGTGGAGGCCATTTGAGTACAGTGAAAAAGTTTGACATGATTTGAGCTTTCCAACATGGTATGTTAGCCTGGTGGAAGCAGTCATCAGAAGATTGGTACAATGTGGTCATAAACAGATCGAAACTGAATGTATTTCTGTATATACTGTACAGTAACATTACCTGTTCTCCTGCTGAAAAATTCTGACAGCGGATGCAACAGTGTTTCTGTTTAGAACAAGTTGTACTCCTTGCCCAGTCTCTAAGTGAAAGACCACCACTGATAACGTCATCAATAATAGTTGCCTGAATTTCTTCTGAAACTTGAGCCCTTCCAACTACGCCTCCACCTCTCACACGGATTCCTCTTCCTTGTACCCCTCTACCTCTTATTCTCACTCTCATCTGCCTTAGACCTCCTCCAGCCATGATGGTAAAAAACGACATAGACACCTTTTAAGACATGCAGACTGACTGCTGGTTGAAGATTTGTGTGAAGGAATGTCAATCAGCTGTCAGTGTACATGCGTATGTGTGCGTGTGGCTGTGTGTGTGTTCCGTGTTCAGCCGGGAGAAAGTGTCCCTTCACACGCAAAAGACAACAATCTTCGGTCAAGACAGGTGGCCTTGAATGAGGAGGGAGAAAGTCACAACACAGTCTTGTTATCTAAGGGAGAATTGTTATTCCCATCAGCTTTTGCCTTGAGCATCCAGCTGGCGCCAGGGGGGCCACATGAGATGAAGATGGTAGTTGTTTTGGTTAGTGCGAACAAACTGCATCCAATTTTACAGTAGGTCTAATGTCCGTCACTGGTCACCAGGTCTCTCAATTCCCATTGTTCTTCTCCAAGATCTTATCCATATTGCATTCAAAAAAACACAGTCTGAGTACACACAGCCCTGCCCATCGTCTATCATGTCGGCCAGCCTTTGGGATTTTGAACAGCTGTAGCCGCTTCTTATTCTTCGAAATGCCAGGTCCAAGCCAGATCCAGTCAGCCAGAACTCTGTTATCGTGGTTCCGAATTGGTAGATGTCGTTCAATGTCCTCCATCGAGAGTGTCGCCAGACACACAACACAACTGACCATCGAGTATCCGGCAGCAAATGTCTCCGCAGGACAATCAGGCTCTCCCAAGCCCAGGAGTTGTCAGTTTCGTTAAGGGACCAGTTGATCAAATCCATAATTCTTCTTTAGGTTTTTAGAGAACAAGTCTGGGACACTCTCTTAGGGTTAGAGAATAAGCAAGACTATATACAAAAGACATGAGAAGCCAAGCAGGAAAGGTAAGGGAGAGGGAGAAGGAGAAAGTGCAATCGCCTCCGTCAAGAGCCAAAAGTTTAGTTTGTTTGGTTACCATACAACAGTGAGGCTTGGACTGCTTGAATGGCCTTTGTGTTAACTGTGTTGCAAAAGGGTGGGGAAAATGTGTCAATCCAATGAGAAATGGTTAACATATTTCCAAGAGGTGTCTTCCATAATACTGATACAACGATGACGAAAACTGAGTGGATCCTGTTTTTTTTTTTTTTTAGGTCGGTCAAAGCAATCAAGAAAAACTGTAATCTAGGCCTTAACTAAACAAAACATTTTATGTCAGCCACTATCTGAACACTAGCCAGACAAAATAATTGCATGCCTCAATGATGTTTTACATTTAAATAGACAATCCTACACAAGTGTGTTGGTTTATGTGATGGTTGATCACATGATCTACATAAAATGAATAATTTAAATAGCTTGTGTAAAGTCACAATAATTGCTTCTAACAGTGAATTCAGTCATTCAAACACTGTCACCAAGCTCCAGTTTTTATTTCAATTTTATTTTTTTTATGTCTCTACTGGATGTAATTGCTCAAAATCTGCAGTGGCATTATGTAGCCTTGAGGCAGAGTGGTCACATATTCACTCTGCTGTTCCTTCATTAACACCAGAGCATAGGAGACAGAGCCCCTCTGTGACACCAATAGACCATTTATTGGCTATACTCAGCTGGCCCCCTTTGGCATCAGTCCACTGACCCTCTGGTATTATGTTTTTCTGCAGCTTATTAGGATTTCAGTACTTCAGGAGGACACACTGCAGAGGGGCAAGATTTGGGTGAGACACTAAGAAAGCTCAGGGCAAGGGAGGAGTGTCATGATGACTTAAGCTAAAACAAAGTCCAATGAAGTCCAATTGAAAACAACATTTAGTTCTCTTTTTGGCAGTCATAATTATGAAACTTACCAATTAAATTTGTCTATCTAGTTCATTTTGTGCTGTGGGTCACAAGCTGTTGGCAGACAAGCTGTTTGATAGTGAAGAGTAAAGACCACAGTAACGTCTAAATAGACCAAAATTAAATTTGCGGATTACTGTTAAAGTTTTAAAGTTTGCTTGTTGGCAAACTATCTTAACAATGCCTTTATTTCCTGCTGGATGTTTATTAGGTTTCCCATTGATCTGTGTTAACGTGTGTAACAGAACCTGTATCCTTTTTCAGGAAACAGTAGCAGAAAACTTAACTGTTGTTAGAGTTGGTGGCTCTTGTGCAACATGGTGCTGTTTCATTGTTAATGTCACTATTTTTGTTTGTTTTTTTGCCAAAAATGAGGCAAAATGCAGAAGCAGTCCTGTGAACAATTAAAAACACCCCACGATTCAGTAACTTGTAGACCACCAACGTACACTGATGGAGCTGAGGCATTGTACTTCCACTGTAGTCAATGAATGTGGGTAGATCAGGGACATATAGTAAAATGAAAAGGTTTTCACAAGACTCTGTGCAGTAGACTCCATGATTTGGAAGTTTTAAGGAACTTGAAGTAAATGTTTTCTGTATGACTTTAACGGTCTCTTAAATCTTTCTGTAAGGATTTTGGCTCACTCCTCTTTACAACATTGCTCCAGTTCATTGAGGTTGGTGAGCATTCATTTCTGTACAACACTCTTAAGGTCCGTTTCTTTCAACTTGAGGTCTGGACTATGACTGGCCATTGCAGCCCCTTTATTCTTTCCCTTTTTATACTCTGTTGTTGAATTGAGGGTGAGCTTGGGGTCATTGCCTATTTGCTTGACCCAATATGGACCCAACCTTATACATCATATAAATGGCCTCAGATTTGACTCAAGATTGACTCATATTTTTGTATGCATAGGAGTTCATGGTCAACTTAGTGACTGCAAGGTGCTGTGGCTGTAAAACAAACCCAAATCATCACTATGCTTGACAGCTGTTATGAAATCTTTGTTGTAATATGCTATGTTTGTTTTTTGACAAACATGGCACACTGTGTTATGCGTGTTATCTCCACTTGTGGAGGTGTGGTGGTAGTGTTGTGGGTTTGTTTGTTTTTTTTCAGATTCAGTTTTACAAACCTGAGCCATGTTCTCTTTAGAGAGAAGAAGATTTTTCCTGGCAACCATTCCAAACAAGCCACACTTGTGGTGATCGCGAAATTTTTAAAAATATAACTGAAGCCTGCAAAGTCAGACATGTATCTCTTTGTTTTTGTTTTTGTTTTGCACGTTCTCTGAGCATTGCACAGTCTGACCTACAGTAGTAGTGAATTTGATGGGATGTTCACTCCCAGGAAGATTGGAAATTACCATATAACCCTTCCCAGACTGGTGGGCAACAATATTTGGTTCTCTAAGATCACTGCTGATGTTTTCCACACACCCGAAGGCTCGGTTAGTATAGAGGTGATCACGCTTGGCGATAATCTGTCAAAACAAATACATTCATTTTTCACATAATGCTTCTGCATATTAGCTTAATATGTGTTCAATAAATAATGACAACCCCCCAAATCAGTCCAGAAGGCCACAAAGAATCAATGTACACTCTGTATCTTAATCTTTAGATTAAAGTTAGGTATACAGTCATGTTTACTATTTTTAAGTGGTTCATCTCCCCTCTCTTCTGTTTCTTACTTTCGGTTATCCCTCAGTACCTAAAAGCTAGAATCACATTTTGAAGAATATTTTAAGAAGCGCTAATTGCATCTTGTTCTATTCCCTCAAGAGCTTGAGTGGGATACCTTTAACTGTGTACCAAACAAACCCCAAAAGTCTCCTTTGTTTAATCTTCTCCCAAAACCTCCTTTGAAAACAATTAATGTGATAACGCAGGCGTTTGGTGCAAGCTACTGCTGTCCTTTTAACAGACATACACAAACAGCAGTCACTGGCATAGCACCGGGATCATCTCCTCATTCGAATCCTTCATGTTTCAGATGACACTAGAGTGAAAACATTCAGTGTGTTTATTGTGCTTCAAATGAACAAACAACAGCTCGAACCTTGTGCACAAGCACCAAAGTTTAGAAATAACTAGCAATGGAAGAAAGAACCAGTTTAAATGAGATGGCTGATTAACTGAGGCAATGTCCTTTGAGGAGCAAATCTCACCTCTTGGCAAAAAACATGGTAACAGCTCCACCAGAAGATTTTAATCTTCTGGATCTAGAATAGGAATAAGAATAAGACTGTGAAAAGTTGTGTGTACCGTTGTGGCTTCATTAACAGCTCAGTCCAGAGTATTTTCATGATCAGCATCTCTGGCTCACCCCATTGTCATGTTATGGATACAGCTGAAAAAAGTATATTTATATACAGCTTTACCACCATAACAAGTTTATACGTTCACCATTACACATTTGAAACTACTTTGAACCCCTACTGTGTGTATCTGTGCATCAGTACAATAGCATGACTCATTCATATTTTCAAGTACAACTGTTGATTGGCTCTTTGGTTGCAATTGCAATTTTTTTCATACTCTGAAAGATTTTTATTCACGATCTTTTGAGTGTCATGTCTCTCCTATAATGTCTAGTTGAGAAGAGAAGTGGTTTCAGTGGCAAATGGGAAAATTTCCATTTAGTTCTCCCTCCTTACGGATGTTTCTTCTGACAGGATGCTGTGACTGAATATCTGGCTAACTAAACATTAATGCTATGTAATCATCTTTGTAAACTATCTGATCTTGTCAGACTCACAAACCCCAAATGAATGCAATCATGTAGACACTGTACTTTGATCTACATAATAATCATGATTATCAAAGATCAACGAGAGTCTGAATTACCTTTAGTGTGAATAAATGGGCATGTTTCTGGGTTTGTGAGACAGTTTAAAAGTCTCTGATCCTTGTTACCTTTTATTTGAGTCAGCTGTGTCTCATTAAGCTTATCATTCCTTTTCCCCCTTTTTTCTCTTTTTGTCTTTTTGTCACTTTAGGAAAGTTATTAAATACGATAATATACCAAAATACCAAAGAGCAGCAGTGCTGGGGGAGCAGCACAGCAAAGTGGGACTCATCCAGACTGGAGAAACTGATCAGGAAGGCTAGCTCTGTGGTCGGCATGAAGCTGGACACTCTGGTGACAGTGGCAGAGAAAAGGACATTAAAGAAACTGCTGGACATTATGAACAATGCTGGGCATCCTCTGCACACGGCCATAAACAATCAGAAGAGTCTGTTCAGTGACAGGTTGCTTCTCCCCAAGACAAGAACTAACAGACTTAAAAACTCCTTTGTCCCACACGCCATCAGACTGTTTAACTCCTCTCTGGAGGGGAGAGGGAGGGGAAACAGGAGGACAAAGGAGGGGGGAACAACTAAGCTGTAGTGCCTCTTCACCTCACTGTACAATACTTTTGTAAATAGTCAACAGTGCAATAGACTCAATACTTGAAATGTGCAATTCACTTGTATTTTTATTTTTTATTCCTATTTATTCTATTTATCCCCTTTGTATATTTTATTCATATTTGTCTCTGTATTTATATATGTGTGTGTGTGTGTGTGTGTATATATATATATATATATAACAATTCTGTAACTGTAACTTCGGTCGTTGCTGTGCTTTTTTTGGAAGTCAAATTTCCCAGAGGAACCCACCCGAGGGATTAATAAAGTTCTATCTTATCTTATCTTATCTTATCTTATCTTAGTTTGTTATACTTTTAAAAAATCATGCTGCTTAGCCATAAAATGAAGTAATGTCAACTTTAATGCTCAATTAGGTTACAACTGTTTAAGGGCCATATATGGGATCTTGTTTGTGAATAGAAGACTGCTTATTCTTTCCAAATTCACATAAGTGCCAACTTTTGCCATCTTTTTAGCTTTGTCATATTGCTTATTCATATTGCATTAGATGCCCTTCACAGCCTTTATCAAGATTAGTATCTGTTATTATCCACTGTAGTTAGTGTAATCACTGTAAATTGAGAGTACCGTGTACTAAATCCAGCAGTTTTATCACAAGTACTTGTAGCATCTCTCGCTGATCACTTTGCAATATTAGAGTAAAGTTAATATGGTAGCCTTGAATTAGTGATTGAATTAAATTTTTTACATTCTGTAACTGATTTCAAGTTTTTACAGAGACCAGCTGGTTACACATATATCCTCGACCTGTAGGCTACCACTTTAGATTGTGAGGCAATTGTACAGGTAACCTGGTGGAAGGCAAAAAAGTTTGTTTCCAAACACAGTTCAACTTAGACTGACTGAAAACAATACAATAAAGAAGGTTTGTAATTAACTGCCTTCTAATTTATAAATGCAGTGGGATTGTTAGCAAGTTGCAATCAATCTCAGTCAGTCTGTGCCAATGACTACAATGTGTTTGTGATGCTTTTCTTTGTAATAGGGGATTAAGCTGGTTGCATTCTGGTTACACTCTTATACAAATGTTCTCATCTCATTTTGCGGTTGCTATAGTAACTTTGTCACTATTTGCGAAGGAATTCCTGAATTTCTTTTTCAAATTAGCTACTTAAATGAATGTAAATAGGTAATTTGAATTTTCTCTATATGTAGAGTGAAACAAGAAAAAAGTTATAATCACGAACAAATTGCTGACATGACCCCATTCAAATGCAACTTGACTCCATCTTATTTAGCTTTTATTGCTCTCTTGATGACCACTAGAATTAACAGACCTGATTCCCATCTTCCATCAACAATTTCAAAGCCAACAAGGTGGCAAGTTTATTTCACATGGTTGTGATCATTTTGGTCAAGCTGCGATCTCCAACCGCTGTTTTCTCTAGTATGACTAAAGCATAACAAATTGAGCCTTGTAATATTATATTCTTGTACAAGCAGGAATACCACAATTGAATTACATTGTATGCATGCAGGGGAGAACGCATACTGTCAACATGTATGTGACCGATAACTACGACAGTGGCTACTGGATCGGCTTATAATTTCAAAAACTGATGAATTTAATCAAAATTGTTTTTACATAATGGCACGTTTCAGATCTTCCTTTTACTTGTGTCTTAAAAACTCAGCTTCTGACATGCATTCAGTATACTACTCATCATATTAGATATTTAATCACTTTACTGGTAAATAACAAATTAATCAACATCTACTCATTCGCAAATGAAACAAATAAGCACTTTGGCCAAGAATATAATCAATTTGCATATGTAGTTTTGTAAAATTAGGGCAAAAGCAAACACATTTTTATTTTAAATATAAAAAAAGAACTTTATTAGTTTTTCTTGGTTGCAGTCACATGGATCAGGAGCATGAGTATAGTCAGCAAAAGCATGGCCAAGTGTGCAAAGAGAACCAAATGAGTCATTTTTCTTTTTTAAAAGCAAGAGTCAATTGTCCTGATATTTAGGGGTGAAATTGTTGTCCTCCCACGCGTTGCAGTTCCAGTTATCACGTCTAAACCTGCAGTCACAAATAATAACCAGTCTCTTCCACACATCTTCACACACCTCAACAACCCTGACAGAGCAGATGACTAAATAATAACAATAATAATAATACATAAAAGCAAGTCTTTCACCACCCCCATTTGGGCATCTCTGCTTTTTCCTCGTCAACATCAAATTAGTTATGCAATTAAAAGGAAATAAGTGCTCATTTTTATGCTGTTGCTGCTGAACATGTACCTTCATATCTTACTGAGCAGAAACACTTCATAGAAACAAAATCATGGAAATTGCCAAGAAGAATGTGTTAACCACTACACCATTATTGTAGAATTAGATGACTGAAAACTAGTCATTAATGATTTTATTCAGGTAGACAAGAAATTGACAAATGCTGTCTTTACTCAGGTTTCCTCTCCTCAGTCTTCAGGAACTCAACTTCTTAGGCTAAATTTACAAATCCCCAAATAAAAATAAATACATTTTTAAAAACTTTGTTGGTGTAAACACCAAAACTATGAACCCATGAACAACCTTTGTCTCTATGGTTAGAAAACACATCCTGGAGAATCTCGCAATATCTGACTTTGGAAAAACCAAAACAGAAATTGAAATTTTGACTATTTTACAGACTGTTCACTCGATGCTCTGGATTTTCCAACCTTGAAAAAATGCTGGTAGACACATATAGCCTATTAGCCTGTTCCAGGTACAAAAGGGAAAGGGTTTATATGCTTAACTTAAACATCTGCAGTCCATACTAAAGTGGTGAAATGCAAATAAGCTGCAGAAAAACAGACCAAGTGGACAGATGCCAAAAGAGAACCGCTCAAGTATGCTTTGAAAATTTTCTGACTATCTACAAGCTCAGATGTTCTTCTTTCCTCTGAATGTAGTTTTACAGATGTAAAAGCAGTTGTACTGCTGTGGCATGCTCACCTTCCCACTTCAGTAGTGGATGGGATGACTCTTATCCTCTTGCTGGACAGTCAGGAGGCAGCAGGGTGTTCTGTGAGGGAACTCGGTCAGGAAATTTCTTTTAGTTTGAATTTTATTGTATTCACAACCGAGAAGACCTCAAGTGAAACTTGCACTCTTGAAATTGATGTATTACTGAATATAAAATCCCACCTATAACCATTTTTGAAGGGCCAGTTCTTCAAAAATTAAACATCTGTGTCTCATGGTTCCTACTTTCTTATTCTTTTGCAAGTTGTTAGTTGACGTGTTTGATATAAAATCTTTAGTCACTCTCTTTTGACCTTTTGCTCAAACTAAATTTACCCTGATTCCACCTCTTTTATTTAATTCCAGCTTCTTACAACTCATATAGATCCTGATAATGTCTGCCTTGTTTTGTCTCCTCTTCCTTCCTGCCTCATTTTGTCCTTTATCCATCTCATCACTCTTGTTCTTATGGAACTTTTTTTCCTGTATAAATTGTACATCTACTCATACAAACGAATACACGATCCCATTAATATGACGATGCTCTCATCACTGAAGAGACTGCAGCCCATTGAGTATAGTACATCACTCCTCGGCTCTCTTAAATCATCGTCCCTCCTCAGCTCTCTTCTCTTCATCCTCCAGTTAAGTGGAGCAGCTCCAGATTGAACCCCTTAGCAACTGTCATCGTTCGCTTGGTCTCCCGTCAATTTTCTGTTCATGCAGCATTAAAACAGTGTATCAAAACCATATTAATGCACAGAGACAGACCCACAGCTACTAGAGAAAACTGCTTATCATTGGAAGCATTTAAATTACTGGTAAAGTGATGAATCCCCTTTTTTATGCAACAATCTGGCTCACTTGGTGCTCTATGCTGTTATTACATATCAAGCTACACTCTCCTCATTTGTGGTTATATTTTATTGGTATTTAAAATGAACACTGGATCTCCCTGTCACTTCTTGCTCGTTTTTTCCCCCATTACATAAACTGTTGTAGGAGCAGGGTTTCATCAAGATCACATTAACCCTCAGAGGAAAAAAGGAAAGAAAGAGACATGCTAGCGACTTCAAGAGGTCATCTATCTCCTGGGTTTTCTCTCATTTTTCCTCTGCCGGCTCAGCTGGATAATTCAATATGTTCAGGCCAGCACAAAGTGGTGTTCTTTTGCATAATTTTATTAAACAACATTAGCTGCATGACGAGGGACGTGACGTGAATTCTATTGAGGTCACCCTGTGATTTCATACTTATAAAATCATCTTCTGATTTCATGAGTATGAACCCCTCCCTGGTTTCAGAGGGGAGTGATCCTAATAAACTGCATTCTGAACAGATGATTTATTTTGTCCCAGCTGTGCGAAAATGTGCTTTAGTGTGATTACAGTGGTTATAAAAAAAATGGCTGTTCAGTTACCAAATGCCTATCTCTAAGATAAAGAGCTACTGCCTGTGATGTGGACGTGCTACCTAGATATTGCTGGGCTCATCTCGGCACTCAGTTACCACCTCTGCAAAATCACTCCTGGACAGAACTGGGATGCCCCAGTTTTGCAGAATTTCACATGTGTACACACTGAGTGTATTTGCTGGTCTTTTTGTCTGTGTGCTGGTGTTATAAAGCAATTGGAATTAGAGTCAGCACCGAAAAGTCTCAGGTCATGTAAAAAAGGCTACTCTGACTGAGAGAGGGAACAAATATATCTGAGTCTTAATTTTGACCAGAATGGCCAGAATGCAAAAATCAGTCCAGAGGCAAAGTTACTGATATATGGTTTGATCAGTGGTGGAACCTGTGGAAACCAATAGACTGAGGAATTAAATTCTTGCACAGCGATACTGAAAGGACAATCCCTGTCTGAGCTTTGCTAGTAGAGCTATGCAGTTTTCACACAGTCCTGGTCCAGTCCAGTTTAAGTAACAGATCAGTGAATTTGAGAGCTGTGCAGCTTTCATGATGCTATCTTCTATGGTGCTTACTTTTATAATGATATCAGTCAAGTTCTTACAGCTCTTGAAGGTTTTAACAGCAGCAGCTGTTTTGTTTTTTTGTTGCACCAAGTATGAGTTAGACTTTATGTATTTCTTATGTCTTCTAATCAGCATAGCCCAGTTGCTGCTTCACAGTCTGTAGGCTACAGAGAAGACGAACGTCTGATACTGTGCAGAGTAGGTCAGTCAGAGATGTGATGAGAAGGTTTATTCCTCGGTGAGTTGCTGCTGTGAGCGATAGCACTGATTGTCGAACGATTGCTCCCACGGCATCCGCTCCAGCTCACTTTGATGTTTGAGGACAGGGGTGTTGTGACAGCACATGCTGACTTCACATCTGGGTCCCATTCCCTGTATGCGGATAACTGAGTTATAGCTGAGGTTGTTGACAGTTTGGAAAACGCCCAGGATTTTCTGTTCCCTGAAGCAAACTTTGGGTCTATCTTGTTACCAGAGCAGCATCTCAAATCTTCAAAGTCGCCGGTTTAGTCAGAGTTTAAGCTTTTTTTTTCTTCTTTTTTCTTAATCCGTGACCATTTTCAGATATAGCTGGCCTTTTCAGTAAAGAGCATGGTCTGAGTGCTAATATTGTTACACACATTCTCAAAAGACAGCAAGATCCTAAATGCATGTATGATGTATACCGGTAATCGAAAATACAGCTATATTAACAACAGCACTAGACATTTAACATTGCAACATTTATTGAACTGGGAATCCAGTGCAATTTGTTTTCATAACAAAGACTAATTATTTTTGTTAATAGCCAAATTAAAAACCAAATGTTATTATGCCAGTAATATAGAGGTTAATTATTTGTTGGTGATGAAAATTAGTTTCATTCATAATTAATTCATTGTAACACACAGTATTATATATATAATAAATTACATTATAAAAAACAATCAGTACTCCTAGAGACAGGGATTTACATCACATTTTAGATATGTGCATACTACACTGCATTAAAAGAGGTAGATGTCATATGCACAAGGTGTCGTTTCGTGTCTGTGATGTGACACTCGTTCATGGACATAGTCAGATGGGTGACACATGAATGTATATAGTGGGTACCTTTAGGTATTATTTTTCAACTTTCATGGTTATGCATTGAAGAGGCATATTTTACCCTAATTAAGAAGTTTCCCAATTTACTCTTACATATTTCTGGTACCTAAACCTAACCAAAGACACTGAAAGGAAAGTTAAAAAAAGACTGAACACAAAAATAATCAGCCAGTGAAAACTGGTTAGAAAACACAAAGCTCCCAAATGAAACTTGAAACACAGTCTGGTGGCTTAGAAATTTAGGCTCTACCCCATTACCACTCCCCCGTCTTCTTATGCAAAGGCTGTTAATTTTAAAAACCGGATGTCACCTCCTAGCATCCAGTATTGCGGCTGGTTTGTCAAAGCACTGTTACCAAAGAAAGGCTTGTGCAAATCTCTGTGACCCCATCACCTCAAGACAACAAGGCAATTTTAGACTCACTGGGATAAGAATGCGCTGAACAGCTTTTTCACATTCACCACTGTATTTGCTCTGGTCTCCAGCAATACATTGAAGTCGATCACATGAACAGCTGTTGAGATAAGTGAAGAGACAGACAGACACAGAGAAGCTTTTTAAAACATTTATTAGTAACATCATATAAGAACTATAATTGCTTGTCTTCTCCAACCTTGTGATTTGTAATTCTACTCCATTCTTTGTTCATCCCATTCCCTGGCAGCTACAGGGTGAAGAGATGGAGTGAGTGTGTCTGTCTTATTGTTTGTCATGAAAATAGGATTTCAGCAGATGGATGGAGAGATTCTGAAGGAGAAATGTAATCTAAAGGGAGCGGCACAGAATGGATGGATTGTTGCTGCAAACTTCCTTCCTCCAAATTCAGGGTTTTGTAGCTCTTAGCAGTCTCTAAGTATGCGTCTGCACATTTAATATACAAAAAGAATGCACAGAAGGTATCTTTTACTTCTTCTTTTTTCTTTCTTTTTGGGGAAAAGATGCTGTTCTTAGATGCTGTTGAAATATAATTTTTCAGGCTGTCAATTTGAATCCCAATAGAAGACGTCAAATCAATTATTTTAATTAATATAATTAATCCAAAATGAAAACCGCTAACTCTTGCCATCACTGGATTATCAAACAATCACACAGAGTTTGACTACATAAAGCTTTTTGGGAAACTTTTCAAATGCTTTTTAAGAGCATACAGCCAGTGTCATCACTACGTTCAGACATTAGCTCCATACCTTCCAGTGACATTTGATATTCATTGATCTAGCCTTTTTTCAGACATCTAAATCTCCAAATCTTACATTTTTTCTTTATTGAGAGTGGAAAAGAAGGAGCAATTGAGTCTGATTATTGAGCTGTTATTGACTGGATACTTGAACTCACATTTTCCACATTCCAACAGAAGGGAAATGACTGTTAATTATCCAAAACTTTGTGCTCTTGGTAAGGAAATATTATCTAATATTAATATTAACCTAAGTTCCACTAGTTTTCTTTCTCTTCAAAGTAGATAGCTGTTGTGGAGGTATGTTTACTGTGCAGTTTGCTTGCCTATTTGTTAGAAAGATTATCTACATAACTTTCTTGAAAATTAGAAAATAGGCTATTCCAGTTGCCCTTCTAGTTTTCTGCTTGGTTCAATCTTCAAAGATAGCCTGCTATTCCCCAGGAAAGCAGTGACTGCACTGTGCCCTTCAATTTACAGGAATGGCTGAGCTGCTGTGTTTTTACAGTACCTGAAATATTGTGCTTTTGGGAAAACTAATCCATACCTTACCTTACCTTACTTCCATCCCAGCCCTATCCAAATTTTAAGGTCTTAAAAATGCTCTTATTTCTCTTACCGCATTGATCTTCATTTGTCTGAAACAATCACCTCCCGAGATAGCAGTAAGATCCAAAAGAAAACCTGCTTAGTTTATAAATGAGCGAGAACAATATCAGATTTATTTCTCTGTGATCAGCTTAAAGTCACTCCTGTATTTTATCTCCTCTGTTTCTTGTGATTCTCATATTATTCACAAACTGGACAGGATCATTTGTCTTGAGCTGATTTATACTCTGTAATTCTTCTGAGATGGAGGTAAGGAGGAACAGGTAAGAATTCAGTCATGAAATCACACATTGGCTTTAGAAACAATCCATCCATCCATTCAGATAAAAAAAAGTACAATACAAAAAATGAGAAGATTACATATTAGAAAACTTTCCTTGAGTTAGTTTAAAGAATTAATTCGCTGATTTGAGGTACCCATCTTCTGTGCACACAGCTTTACAAAGTAAGTGATAATTAGTACAGACTGAGATTTCCAATATAGTCATTCTTACTTAAAATTCAAGTGTAGTGGTTTAGTGAGTAGATTAAAATGATTAAAAGTAGTTTAAAGCTTGGCCATCATCTGCTATCCAGATGCTTGAGTCTGGAAGTACAATGTAAAGTATGACTTCCAAAACTATTAAAAATATTATCCATGATATGAAAACAGAAACAAAGACAAAAAGAACATAGTGAAGCTACAACTTAGTAATCTTGTCATCTTCAGAAGTCTGCTGGCTAATTAATTTGTCTCCGTATTTGATCAGTGGAAACTATTCAGTTTGTTTAGAGCTTAAGAAAGTGGATTTTTCTTAAAGAAGATCTATTTCCAGGTCTTGAATTGTGTAAATAGCATTATGTTGCGTGACGCTCTGCTTCTACTCTTATCTGTGTGCTTTCTATTCTGTCTCTCTCTTGAAAAATAACAGTCAGTACTTCAGATATTAATTTCGTAAGTAAAAAGACGTGTGTTGATATACAGGCAGATGAGCTCGATGAGCAGAACTAAACTCATTAAGTCGAAAGTCTGCTCTGCTCGTTCTTTCACATCATTCCCCAGTCTGTCTTTTCTTTTTTCTTCCTGGCAGCTGTCTTTAATATCCAAACTCTAGTCACAACATTCCCGCTAATTAATCTGAGCGTTCATTCTCTCTTTTCTCACTCATTCAGTGCTCGATGAAGTAAACTTTACAGACACGGACCTTTATTCCTCATGTTTTGCAATAATCTAATGTGACATTTAACCACTAACTCTCTCTTTCTCTTCTCACCAGGCAGTCTTTGTCTCTTTGTCATTTTTCTTCATCGTAATGTGGAGGTAGAAAGACGATGAGACTCTTCCATTGCTCGCTCTGCCCACACTTCATGCTTTGACAAAACACCATTTGGAATGACTGACAGCCAGGCAAATAAGGCCAATATTCAGTGCAGGAAGATGTTCATTCTTTCACTCTTCCTCTACCCATATGGGGATGGACTGATGCATGCTGGGATAAGACTTTAGTAGTGAAACTGTCTTAAACCTTTGCACCTGTTACCTCGGTGCAATGGGACCTTCTCCGTGGTTATGGTGGGTGGAGGGAGACAGGCGGTATTGTTTGTGAAGGCATGCCCTCCTCACCCCCAAATATATCTACACACAAGAGAGATATCTATGCTTTGCAAGAAAGGAGCTACGGCTGTTTCATTCTTCACAGATTTTTCCAGAGATTTATTTTGTAGTTATTGTGAACTGAAACCAGATGCTCCGTTTTATTCACAAAGCAGAAATTGTATATAATCACTGCCTGGCTTCTATACCTGTCATAAGCATGAAATGCATATAGGCCTGTTATGTTAGTAATAATTCAGTATTTCAGCATATTGAAAATAAGTGTAATTGCTACAGTAAAATATCCAGCAGTGTTTTAATTCTCCAAATTGTGTCTGTGGCTAATATGAACTAATTACACCATGAAAGTCTTTTGCCGTTGTAAAGTTAATGGGATGTTCAAACTGAAGCCACAAAGGTAAATAGGTTCGGATCAGTTAACTCTGGTTCTTCATCAGCACAGAGCAGCCAAATAAAACTAGACATTCACAAAGCAAAAGCAGGGACCGAATAGGCTAAATCCCCTGACTAAATTAAATTTGTCCTTGCAACATTGTCTGACAGCCGCACAGAGCTCACAGGAGGACGGATTATGTTTCTACTCTCCGCTACTTTCCCTACCCTCCATTCTCTCTGCTCTCCTATAATGGAGTGTCTTTGAACCTGTGTTATTAAACATTCGCCTCAACCGCTGTAGGGACATGCCCATCATTGTGAACACGCACACAATCGCTATGAACATCCTATTACGAGACAGCAAAAGACTGTTACGGCTTCATTAAAAATTCTTTAAAACAACCTTTTTGAATTACTTCAGTGTATCAAGCTTCAGGAAGGCAAGTTTGAATTTCAGCAGTGTATAAGCTGATTTCTAAAATTTGATGAATGCTACATAACAGTAGTTTGAAAAAGTTTTAATGGTTTGCTGCTCCTATCACCATATGAGCTGATAATCAGAAACACAAAGCACAACAACAAACTGCTCATGCTTGCAAAATTATAAAGCATGTGTCATCACAGAGACAATGTAGGTCATCATTAACTAGTAGAGGAGTTCAAAAATAAAGCAAAAAAGTATTTTGTAAGTTATTTTATTCTTTATGCACATGATGCATTATGACCTTAGTTACTTGTCAAATTTGGTAACCTTGTGTGAGTTGGAGACATATGATCAAATGTGTCATGTTTCATTTTTTAAAAAGAGAATTCCGAATGAGAAAGGGTTGTGCAGGTGTCCTTTTTCTCATTTCGTTCTGAGTAGGATATGGTTACCCAGCATCTGCAAAGAATTCATGGATATAACTGTGCCTCTTTACAACTGCAGGTTTGTAAATGTATAATAAAAACGTTCATGTTTTGTTTACTTACAGAATACACTCGCATAAGTGAAGAGGAAAGAGTGTAGGGAGAAGAGGAGTGAAGGCACAAAAGGGAATTCCACTAAATGAAGAGCTTGTGAAACTGATGGATGTTGCCATTCTGAAAGATGTATGTGACAATCTTGATCCTCTGTGTTCCCCTGACGATAGCTGCCACATCCTCATCCTTCACATCTAGGTGTCAGAAACCCCAGGCGATGCTGGTAATCTGTCTGAGAACAACACAGCAGCACATCCAGACCTGCTGAATCATACAAGCACGTTATTACAGGCACATGACCCCTGTTTGCACTTTTAGCTTCATGTCATTCTGGTGTGTGTGTCTTCTTCTTGTGTTTACCCATACTATCTTGTGTTCACAATCGCTCAGTTTAGAAAGACTGCCTGCTTTATCCCTTATTTGGTTTGTGCACTAACACAACCTCAGAAATACACCGGGCTAATGTCTCTGATGTCAAATCTTGACTGCAGTTTGCAGACTTCCTTGAAATATAGACTTAGTGCTATCTTAATTGGCACATAGTAGGGAACATCTGCAGGACCACTTGTGAAACACACTATTATGCATATGGTAGAACTGCAAACTTTGTCTTGAGGTGATTTGTTCAGTTCTGGTGTCCTGTTTTATGTGTGGATAATTCATATAATAATTACACTTTAGTACTTTAATACTTTATACTTTTCAATTATACTTTACCCAGTATGGTTAAGGTTTTGGCTGGTATGGCTGGCTCAGAACTAAAATGTTTTTTCTCCTATTTGTTTCTAAGGATTTTTTGTTAGTTTGAGCAATTTCTCCTCTAAAACTGCTTCTCTAACCTGTGGGATTCCTCAAGGTTCAGTGCTTGGCCATTTATTATTCTCCTCTTACATCCTTGATTTAGCCAGCATTATTCAGTCTTTTTATGGCATTTCTTATCATTTCTATGCTGATGACATTAAGCTGTATGTGTCTTTTAAGCCTCAGCAGTTGCACAGGGTGTCTGCCCTAGCTGACTGTTTATCCCATATAAGTGATTAGCTCTCCAACTATTACCCTGTTATAACACAGTATGAATGAGGTCATGATTACATGAAATACATTTAGTAATCAGTGAAGTTATTCCTCCCTTTTGCTCATCTGCCAGCAAAGTGTTTATAATCTTAGCATAATATTTGTTTCTTGATGTAAAATCTTTCTTATGTTCCTGTTTCTTTCATTCAAGGAACATTTAAAAATGTGAGCTACGGTGTCCTCTACTGAACTGGGGAAAATAGTTCATGCATTCATGTCACTGTGCCTAGATAACTATGCCTTATTTACCAGCTTGCATAATTCATTTCTTTCGTGCCTCCAACTAATCAAAAATGCTCCTACTGTATTCCTTATATGTTCTAGTAAGCAAACTCACATTATATACTCTTTACATTGGCTCCCAGTTCATTTTATCATTTGTTTTTAAAATCATCATACTTACATAGAGAGGACTAAATCAACAAGCTGCAGACAATTTATCTCAACTTCTTGATAAACACACAGATTAAAGACTTGGGGAGCCGAGGTTGTTCATCCATGGCACCAACTCTTTGGAACAATCTAACACTTGAGCTACATTTAGCTGTTGACACCTAAGCTCGTGAATTTGATAACCTGAGAATGAGCCAAAGTAGGAGCTTTAAGTTGATACCATAGGTGTTTCTACTTAAAATCATGGATGAGTTTGAATCTCAGTGATCTCAGTGAAGGAAGTCAGGTAGGATTTTCAAACTCATGCCTTAGGTGCATCTACTGCAAATCTCTGAGTTTGAATCCCGGTGTCATTGACCTCAAGTTTAGAGGTCAGGCTTTCTGAAAAAGCTGGGTGTTTAGTCAAATAAGTATAGCTCTGGTGAATTAATAGATCCATAATATTTTACTGTGAAATAGGCAGGATGATACTATGAATTGTTTTATTTAATAATATATTTTGTAATGTATTTTATTATATTTTGTAATTAATATATTGTATTTATTTATTTCTATATTGTATTTTAGAATATTTCCCTCTCTCTCTGAATTTATTCATCAGACTCTATAAGTTGTCTTTTATTGATTCTGTGTATCCACCAATCTACTTGAAGGAGGTATTCAGTAAATCAATGCATGTGTATTCAAGTGTATATTTGACCTAATGTGTGTTGGGAAAGACAGAACTGCTGGGTTTTATCAGCTCTGTTTCCCAGGAGTGTGTATCGATCTCAGGCAGCAGACATGAAAGAGTGAGGGAGTGAGGGAGACAGGTGCAAGGAGCGAGACAGGAAGCAGAAAAAGAAAACAATATCAACAAAGCAGTTTTTCATATCTGACCTGCAGTTGATTGATAGAATTTCCTATGAGAGGCTCACTGCCTGCCATCCCTAGGTATGTAGTAGGAGACACATTCCCCAACTTTAATCGCATGTGGAAACAAATCTGCAAAATAGTTCAGTAAAACAAGAATACAAGAAGTTTACAAAATCTCTATCGAGCCTGTCAAACCATAAACACATTTGCACAACAGCTATAGCACTAATCACTATTTGGTGCATGTCTTTTAGAGCTGAGACATAAAGTTTTGGCTGCATTACGAAAACTTATGGTCAGCCTAATTCAAATGTGAGTTTTAACTTATGATTTAGCTGACAGAACTAACTTGACATAGCAATTTCAGATCAGTTAACAAATACCTGGAGGCCATAATAAGACCAAATTTTCACATATCCAGAAAATGAGGGGGAAAAACAGAAAACAAAGAAATGCTCTCTTGGGGTTGAACACTCAAGTTTGATTTATATTTTTCATTAGTTTTCCCCTTTTGCCACTTCAAGTCTGAAATGTCAGCTGTCTTAAAAGATATTTCATGATTCCAGTACATTTATGGTCCAGGGAGGTTGTAGTAACAAAACTCAGATATTGTAAAGGCCCTTTCTATTAAAAAAAAGAAAAAAAGCACTCTGCTCATAGTTGATGTCTGTAACTGATGGACATTCAAGGTTCCACCTATGCAGTTAACCATATATACATATATATTTATCTTACATGACAGGGACTAGACAGATTACCATAAAATGAGGTCAGTATGTTGTTCACAAAACCTCCACTGATTGAGGAAAGCAATGGGATCACTGACTTAACAAAAAATAAGTGAATAAAGTAAGGGCAGTATGGCCGCTACAGATGAATATTCTTATATTTAGTAATGGGATATGATGAAATAATAATTTCGCTAAGTTCACAGCTTACACTGCATTAATAAGAAAGCATAAAAGATGTTTTGGGAAAATTTAATTAAAGCAAAAATATGGCCCATTCTGACACTGGTCTAGTTGGACTGTGATTGTGGGGTGCAATCACTAAATAAAAAAATCCACACCAGAGGTATCCATAGTAGCACCCCTGTTATATTAAACATAAATCCAGCTTAACATTTTAGTGTGACTTTGGCACTTGCTCTACTATGAGGAACATCCTGTAGCTACTGTCTTCTTCTGGCTGTACACGTTATCATAAAGACTACCTAGAAGTAGATAAGGGGTCAACCTGGCACCTCAAGGTCTGGTTATCTTTTACTTTGACTCCTTTCCCTTCTTTGCGTAATGGGTTTTGTCGAACAGAGACAGAAAGCACCGGGGTAAATAGAGTGCTACTTTTATAGCTGAGGATTCTACATGGTCATAACATTCAAGCAGTGTTTAAGATTCACAAAAAAAATGTCACACTTATTAAAGTGCTGGCATTTTGTCTTATCTATAACAAAGGATGGTCCATTGATTTCTGACTTTGTCCAGTCCGAGCATCAATGTGTTTGTTTGTATCTGTGTAATCTGAGGTGTTTGTTGGTAATCCCTGTTTCTGATGGTCTGCGCGTGTGTGTTTGTATATGTGTTTGCAGAAAACTCATTTCTCAGTGTGTGATAAGAGACTAGAAAATCCTGTTCAGAGCCCAAGGCAGAGTTTATCAGTGCCTCTAAATCTAAGTAAGACACAGGAGACTTACGGTTCATAACACATCCTGACAGAGGGGTATCTAGTTTTCCCTTCTCTCACATTCTCTTTAAGTCTCATTGTAAACATTTGAGCATCTTTCTCGGATCTTTTGGATCCAAAGGTAAATATATTTTACACAAATAAGTCTGTTTTTCCTGGTTCTCCAGTGGCAGTATCCCTGATTAGCTAATTATAGATCGATCTCCAGCCTTCTTTTAATTTATACCCAAAATTCTTGAGTAGCTGAATGGGAGACAAAGCCTTCAGCTTTCAGGCCCCTCTTCTGTGGAACTCGCTCCCAGTTTGGATTCAGGAAGCAGACACTCTCTCTCTATTTTAAATATTAGACATTTTTGATGAAGCCCATACTGTAGATAGGGCTGGATTACAAACGCCCATCATCACTCACCTCTTTTCAGTTTCTGTGTGTTTATGCACCACTATGCATTTAATCATTAGTTATTATTCATCTCTGGCTGTCTTTCACAGTGTGTCTTTCGTCTTGTCTACCTTCCCTTACAACCAGCCACTAGTGGCAAATAGCTGTCCCTCCACGAGTCTGGTTTTGTTGGAGGTTTCTTCCTGTTAAAAGGGAGTTTTTCCTTTCCAGTGTGACCAAGTGCTTGCTAATTGCGGGTCATCTAATTGTTGGGATTTCCTCTCTATTTATTGCAGGGTCTTTAACTTACCATATAAAGCACTTTGAGGAGACTGTAATGATTTGGCCCTATATAATTGAACTGAATTAAACTGATTAGGTCCCTCATGAAATTGTGGTCTGCTATAGTCCTATTTTTTTTCCATTCAAATGGCCCCGCAGTTGCCGTTTTTTAGTACTTTCTGACACATACAATTGCAGGAACCAAAACTTTTTGAACCTTGTTCAGATATTTTGGCAAAAATCATCCAGTCCGTGCAGGCCTTTGGTTAGCCTTTTTTTTTTTTAATTTGAAGAACAAAGATCCATCACATTTTGATCTTTACAACATATGTTTATTCACTCCAATAACTGCATGAACAACTGTGATATTTGAGGGCTTCACAAAAAGAATTACTAATCTTAGAAAAGATTACAAAACCATCTCTGAAAATCAATAGTCAGATAGACTGTGTACAAATACAGGAAATTGAAGATCATTGTTACACTTCACTGGAGTGGAAAACCAACACAAATCACTCCAAAAGCAAGGAATATATGAGGTTTAGTGTTCTCAAAGGCACCCTGGGTAACTTCCAAGAAAGTAAAGATGACTCTCTGAATAGCTATTGTTAATGTCCATGAATCCACTTGAGAATACTAAATGAACAATAGTATGCATTGCAGTGCTGGAATGAGAAATTGCTGCTCTCCAAAAATAGAAAGTAACACTTCCGCCTGTCTGCAGCTTATTAGAAACTGTTTAGACAAACCAGAAGGCTACTGGAACAATATTTTGTGGATAAACGAGACCAAAGTAAAAAGTTTTAACTTTGGAGAAAAGAAAACATTTTATTTTATTATCAACCTGAAACACGGTGGTGTGTTGGTTTTGGCTTCCTTTGATGCACCTAGGCCAGGACAGATTGTTATCACTGATGCAAAAATGAATTCTGAATTATACCAGCTAACTCTAAAGAAAAATATACGAACATCTGTCTGTGGACTCAATCTAAAGAGAAAGTGGGTCATGCAGCAAAACAACCCTCAGCACACAAGACAATTTACCAAAGAGTGGTGAAAGAAGAAGAGGAAGGCGGATGCTGTTTTGGATTGGCCAATTCAAAGTCCTCACAGTAATACAGCAAAAAAGTTGTGGAATGACCTCAAGCGAGCAGTTCATATGAGGAAACCCTTCAACATTCCCGAGTCAAGGCTGCAAACAATTACTTGAAGATATTGCAGTGCAAGAGGATCACACAAGACAGTGAAAACAGTTCACATACTTTCTCCCTCAGAGATATGTAATATTAGATTCTTTTTCTCAATAAAATGACCAAGAGTAATATTTTCATTTCATTTGTTTAATTAGATTCCCACAGGACTTGTGTAAAAATGTTTTAGGCCGTATTTATGCAGAAATATAGGAAATTACATAAAACATTTCTCCTCCAACTGTAATAAACTATGATTATTATTCATTGCTTATTTTCCTCTACTGTACTTTATGTTAACAATTTATGTTTAACACACTTGGCATTTGCCTGGTATGCCAAATGAATAAATTCCAAACAGATGAGTGGGAGTAAGGAGAAGGAAAAAATGGATAGTGGAGGCAGTGAGTATCAACAAGAAATGTATTTCAACATTTTAAAGTTGTAGAGAGGAATGGAAAAAACAAAGGAACCACTCAGATCAGCCTTGAGCTAACAAAAGAAGGCGTATAAGAAAAGAGAAAGAGAGATGGTGTAATGATCTAAAGAAAAGGTATCGTTGGGATAAGTGGCATCTATTGACTGACGGGAGATTGACAGTTCACGCAGAGAGAAATTGAGAGAGGACAAGCAATATAGAGAAATGAATGTCCTCACAGGCAGCAGTGGAATGAAAAAGGCTCAGAGTGAGTGAAATGACAGAGAGGGAAGAATCACTGGATGTGAGAAAGAGGTAGAGAAGAGATAAGGGGGAGGGGGGGTGGAATTTCCAGAGGTTTGTATCTGGAAAAGGGCACCACGTTACAGATTCACTTCAGCCTGAGGAAGAATGATATTTAGAAGGTGAAGGCAGATAATGTTAGGATCCTGCTCTCGTTCTCTCTGCACCACACCTACGGAAATGAAGGACTCAGAAATGTTATCTGTCTACACTGGTCAAAGGATTTTCTCACACACACGCGCGTACACACATGCATGTGCACACGCTCACACGGACAGGCACACAAATACACGCGCAATCCTGTCTTTCTATCTTTTTACAGATACAGACTATGTAGACATGTGCTTTCAAAACAGATTTTAATTGGTCTATACAAGAATAGAAAGGTATTCACACACATACAAATTCACAGATGACACACAAAGACTGCCTTTAATTTGAGAACAATTGTGAACTCAGCTCCTAGACTGTACAATTCTGTTTTCATTTCTCCTTCTCAGGTCTAGTGTTTTTCACAACTCCATTATTTTACAGGAGCCAAAATATAGTGGCTTTCACCAACTTTAATACATGTAATTATGACTTGCGTGTGGTTGTGCTTCTCTGTATTTTGACTTGAGTGTATGTTTGATTTAGGAAAGTTAGACTGATGGACAGATTTAAACATTTTACAAATTGAAAATCTTTTTTTATCTTCATGCAGCACATGCAAAATAGGCTAATATCTGAATGAGCAGGGGTGCTGCAGCGTACCCCCTCCTACACAAACAGCCTTGTGGAATATTAACATATGGTTATCTGAATGATTTGCCAAGAATATTGAGTTTTTGTTTTGTCTCAGTGGGAGTCCGAGAAGACTATTTTGCTGGTAACCTTGTTATGACCTTTTCAAAACAGTACACATAGGAAAAATCTGCAAGTCACGTCCAGCATCTCCTCACAAAGAAAGAAAAAGTTACATTTCAGAAAGTCTGAATTATTGTAATGATCATTAGTTCTTTTAGTTCATTTAGTTCATTTTAGTTCTTTCTCTACACCGTATCTTTTCTATATGCAGCTTTCAGTTTTTCCAGCAGTTTTGCACTCAGTTTCATTGACAGTGTTAGCAACATTTCCTCCCCACTATTTAGGCAGTTTTATTGGAAAACTGTTCATCAGACTGACCCAAACTGCCTGGCCTCACATAAATCTCTAACGATCATTTTCTAGTTCTTTGAGCTCTTCACATGTTTTGGGGGTTTTTATCCATTTTCCCACACATCTTTGTCTTTCATCCATCCAGTGACCATCTCAAAGATCCTTCCTGTTTCTGAAAACTCACCAAGATGGAGAATCAACAAGTTAAAGCTAAACTTTAACCGCCTGCTGTGTTGTCCACTGCCTGAAGAATAGCAAAGTCTTCAGTAAGTGGTGGTACTGAACCAAAAACCCAGGGGGAAAGGAAGGACAGGTGAGATCAAGGGGGAGGGGGGGAGTAAAGAAGGGAGAGATAAGTGAAAACCAGACATGTGTTGCCTCCAGCAAGTGACAAGGGAGGGTTGGTAAGATGAAAAATTAAGGCCACAGAGACGATATGAGTGCAGGCCAAATTCATGGAATTCATGTTGCACAGCAACTGATGTTCAAAGAGGTAGAGATGAAGGAATATAAGAAAGAAAGAAAAGGGAAATGACTGAAAGAAGAGATATAAAAAAAAAAAACAAGAGAATGAAGAAAGTAAGGAGAGCGAAAGGGAGGTTGTAAAGCTAGATTGAGAGAGCTTGGTTGTACACTGAGCAGAGTGTTGTGACTCTAAAGAATAAATCCTGTAGCTGTCAGAATTAGATGAGTCCCATTCAGGGTCACTGGAAAACTCACAGCTCAGGCTGAGTTGCTTAATTGCTGTTCATAGATTTCCATTCTGGTGTTGTATTTTTATAATTTAAGCCAAAGAGACTGTATTACAAATGCACAAAAAAAATATAGAAGGAACAAAAAAAATAAAAAACAAAACAGGTCTAGCCTTATATTGGGACAATAATCCGACTCAATGTCATGGCTATAATTGTTTAGTAGTCATGAAATGTGATCTGTTAACCACATGTTAATATTCTACAAGGCTGTTTGTGTAGGAGGGGGTACGCTGCGGCACCCCTGCTCATTCAGATATTAGCCTGTTTTGCATGTGCTGCATGAAGCGAAGGACACTGTCTCAGCTGAACTATGGACACGCACACACATACACTTACACTGATAAGAACACACTCATACCCCTCCCTTTCCAAACGCTTTCGATGCTTGTTTCCTGCGGGGTACACGGCGGGTCTGTGTGCCGCGCTGGAGTGGTAGCGCTGTGCAGGGCGGCTGCTGTGTTCGCTTCGGATTACTCCTCACCCCCCACCCAATCCTGTGGCTTGTCATGTCTTTCACAAAGTTGTGCTGTGGACATTTATGTGCTTTTTGTGCAGAGGAGTTTTTTTGTTTCCTGTTCTCATGCTGTCCTACCATGGAAGCACAGCATGAGTAGAGGTCTCTTTTTTTCCTCTTGTACTTTCCCACTGTAGTGTATATTTCAGTGTTTTTCTGTAACGCTACCGATCTCCGACTTGTATCCCCATGTAATGTCTGTGTTGTGTATGTAAGGTCGGGGGGGTCCCATTTCACTGCAGGGCAAACCTGCATGTGGCGAATAAAGCTTTGATTGATTGATTGATTGATTGATTGATTGATTGATTGATTGATTGATTGATTGATTGATTGTTTGCCCATGCACATAGACCTAAGTTATCCTCCTTTGTAATAGGCAGTATGTCTAAAAGGATGATTCAGACAATTTTTGAGACACATCTAAGGGTCCAGGCAGAAAATAAAGCTTTGAAAATTGTGGTTAAAGTTTATTTTGAACCCAATCCATGATCTTTTTCCAAATCTAACAAAGTTTATTAACTAAACTTGACAAAGGAATGGGGGAAAATAAAAGTGCGACCGAAGGGTAAAAATAATAAAAATCAAAGTGTAAAAACCATTCGCCCTGAGAGGGATTTGATCCGTAGGCTCATAGAAAAAGAAAAGAGGAAGAGCTGCAATTCATTTCAAGACAAATTAATATATAGAATTTTGTGTTTAAGTCATTAGCCATTTCATGACAGTTTTCAAATGGCTATTAGACTGTGTCACATCATAAGAAGTGGTGTAGTAAAGGAGTAGTAGAAAAGCACAAAGGCTTTTAGTTTTGTTCTCCTGTGCTTTTCTCTCAGCTCTGATATTTATTCGTTTTGGTTAATGTCTCAGATTTTCTCCCACTAGCCTCCAGGCTCGTGCTTCTTTGCATTTTCTTTCTCTTCCTGGTCATTGTTTGAGTGCAGACAAATATGGCAAAGAGACTGACCACAAATCAAGCCCTTTTTCTGTGCCATCTGGTCTGGAAGGGTTTGCTTTTGTTGTTGTTGTGTGTGAGTGTATGTGTGCATGTTTGGCTACACAGGCTCCCATTTGTCTGGCTGTCTTTCAGTGTTAGCACTTTGATCTAGTTGGACTGCTGTGTGATTGTCTTTTCTCAGCCTACATAATCTAAGCTGCTGGAGACGGCCTAAAGAACACTTCTTTAATTTTGAAAGCTGTGGAACATCACAGTAACAAGTGTACTGTCTGACTGACTCAATCCCTTCAGTATTATATTTTTGGTGAACATAGAATATGTTATCTTCTTGGGTTTTCACATGCATCACTATCACAAAACAGCATTTTGTCACTTTTCTACTTTCATTTTATTTTATGTGTGGCTCTGCACTCTCTGCTGTGTCCACTGGCCACCAACATTAACACCTTTAGCTTTTTTTAAGCTCAGACATCCAATTTAATACATCAAACATACAAACAACATAATACATCAAAGAAAAAAGATGTCATAACTATTAAAGTTGAAATTCAAACACCAAAGACTTGGACTTCATAAGTGACATCAAGCAAATGTGCAGTTATTGTTAACACTAGTTAACCTGCGCAAATTTGTGTAACTTCACTAAACCCAACACCTACTAGAATTACTGGCTTTTTTATTTTCTGGTGCAAATCCCGAGGTGTTAATCACCCCTGCTGAGATTTTCACAGGTCGTCAGCTCGTTTCTCCTCCAGCTTTTGTTGTGCAAACCACCCATTATCCTTGACGCCTGGCACATTTGCATTTGCTCACTCAGAGTTGCTCAGATCCAAGCCAGGCCAAACCTCTGTGTTACAACCTTCAGAAATTCCTGCCATATCAATACAAAAGACACACATTCACAATATATGGGTACACAAGTCTGTTTTATTTCAAAGTGTTTCAAACTTTACAGCGTTTGCAGACCCAGTGTTCATCATCCCTGCATTTGGCACAGGTGAATTTCTGACATTTTGCACAGGTAAAAATGTCAGAAACCTGCTGCGATTCCTATTGCAGCTCTCTTGCACCTGGCACTGCATTGTCTTTCCAGTCCCTGGCACAGCAGCTGCAGCAGCTTCAGCAGCCTGTGCTAATATTTCCTTGTGCTGCATGAATCGGCAATGAAGTTCCTGAGCTAGAAGACTCAGAAACAATCTTCTTTTGCCTGTCCACCCTGTACATGCCTTGTACAAAATGTAGGCATTCCCCGTCGCCAGGTCCAGCATTTTGTAGAAAACTGCTACTGGCCACCTGCGTGTTGCTCATCTTACGGAATACATCCACGCAAGTTGAGGAAGTTCACGCTGGACTTTATTCACCGTGCCCAGTAACGTTGTTTTGCGCTGCAGCAGTCTGTGCGACAGTGACAGTCAGTGTTGGGTAAGTTACTTTAAATTAGTAACTTAGTTACATTACTAGTTACTTCTATCAAAAGTAACTCAGTTACTTCAAGTTACTCGTTACTTTCAGAGTAACTAGTTACTAGGGAAAGTAACTTTGGTTTTACTCAGAATTCTCTTGTTAATGTGTTGCTTCCGTAACTGGATACCCAGCCAGACTGCCAGTCTTCTAACTTGCTTACTTGCCACAAGTGCACTGTGCCACCTACCAATAGAAAGGAAAAAACATAATGTGCATATTTCCACGAGAGACTGCCGCATGATTCTAGCCTGCTTTTTACATCCAACACAAAAAATGCAGTCGTGGTGCTTTCGATTGTACTCAGAACTCGGAAATTCTGCCTTCTGAATAGGAAGATGTAGGTAACAGACGACTGCAGATGAGCTGCATACAGAGCTGGACTGGGACAAAAAAAATCGTCCCGGGGAATTTGACTAGAGACCGGCCCGCCATTATGGGAAAAATCATAAAGCCTTTGAATGAAAACAAACACTGTTGTGACAGTGATGTACACTGTTCTGATGGTATATATGCATTAATCTATCAATTGTTTGTTGTAAGACTCAGATAATTATTTTTTTTAAAAGCGAGACATTTTAAATGAAAATAAGAAAGAAAAGTATTTCCCCTGTCCCTGTTAATGCCCTACCTGGACCCCCTGGCAACACTTTGCTAGACCCGCCCCTGCACAGTTACCAGCTGTCAGCTAAGTAAAAAAAAGGATCCTGGTGTTATTTGTCTCTCAGAAACAGTTCATAACTTCCCTTCAACTCATTCATGTCACCTAAAAGGTAAACCTGTTTCTCCATCACCTGTTCAGCTCTGATGATCCAGTAAGGACATCTCCTGGTTTCATCTTCATGTTTCCCTCTCACCACATATCCAAATGGATATCATGACCAGCAGCTTTACAGCTTGGCTCCAGCAAACATCAGCTGATAGTAGAAAGTAATATTTAAATAAATTCTAACAACAGCTGATCAAGCTTAAACGTGCTGCTGTTGTTTAGCGCGACATCTGCTGGTTTCCTCTTTGTGGCGCAAAGTGAGCGATAAACAAACAAGAGAGCCGATCAGCTGATCATTGATCAATTTCATGATTGAAGTAGAAATGGTAAATGGCCTGTATTTATATAGCGCTTTACTAGTCCCTAAGGACCCCAAAGCGCTTTACATATCCAGTCATCCACCCATTCACACACTGGTGATGGCAAGCTACGTTGTAGCCACAGCCACCCTGGGGCGCACTGACAGAGGCGAGGCTGCCGGACACTGGCGCCACCGGGCCCTCTGACCACCACCAGTAGGCAACGGGTGAAGTGTCTTGCCTAAGGACACAACGACCGAGACTGTCCAAGCCGGGGCTCGAACCGGCAACCTCCCGATTACAAGGCGAACTCCCAACTCTTGAGCCACGATCGCCCAGAAACAGGAGAGGGAGGGGGAGAGGATGAGAGGAGAAGAGGCAGCTGCGCAGCAAAGACGCAGAAAAACTCCAGCTTTGTGTCTTTTTCATTGTAGCTGAAGTGCGGGACAAACTGTGTTCCTTTTCACCTCAATACGAAACCCGTAATATTTTCTCTGAATACAAGATGATTCTGTTTTTTACGGGACGGTTGGCAACTCTAATAATTAACCGTATGAACAAAATAAAGTTCAACATCAGTAACATAGCACCCACCCAGCTGTATAGAAACTCCGTCATGCTAGCTAGCACGCAGTACAAAAAAGTCAGCATAACAAAAATAAACTCCTAAACTTGGTTTATATCTGACCTTTATAGACTGCAGGTCATAACTTCTTACCTGAAGTTCAGTTCACACCGGCGGCTGCCTCGGGTCTCTCTTCCTTCTGTCCCCTTTCTCTCATCCACCTGCTGGCCTCCACCACTTGCTAATGTTACTGAATCTGTGGAAGCTCCGCCATAGCCACCACACGAAGTAACGAATAACGAGCCTATTTAAATCCCAGTAACGAGTAACGCGTTCCTGGTTTTGGCATAATAACTAGTTACTGTGCTCATTACCACAATAATAACGTAGTTACTGTAACGCGTTACTTAATAACGCATTAGTCCCAACACTGGTGACAGTGAAGTAAAGAAATTGTCCGTTGTGACGTTTCTCCAATCATCCAAAAACGGCTCCATCAGTTTCATGACCACGTTCTCTGCCAGCCTCTCTCCCTTCTGATGATTGGGGTCCTTTCCCAAGTAAGGAGATGCACTGCAGACATATTTGGTGTCCAAGTCTGTGCCCATCCAGAACTTGATCCCAAATCTCTCTGGCTTGGTTGCGATATACTGTGTGAAAGGACAACGAACCTTGGTAGGGAACAGTTGTTCATCTATGGTCATGTGTTCTCCTGGAGTGAAACTCTTAGCACATGATTCTCCCTCCTGGTCGGTCTGCTTTTATGCACAGCACTGTGCTGTAGTCAAGCAATGCCACTCCTACACATACACAAATGTCTCCTGGTTGGAGGAGGGTGTTTTGCACAACAAAAGCAGGAGAACAATGGAGCTGAAGGCCTGTGAAAATTTCAGCGGGGTGCTAGCACTAGAATTACTGAGCCTTTTTTTCCTGCTGTAAGTCCCTACTACTACATTTACTAACCCTGTGCAAATTTGCATAAATTCCCTGAACCTAACACCTCCTAGCACCCTGCTGAGAGGCCTTCAGCTCCATTGTAGGGTTGTAATACAGATTTTTCTCTTGCCTTGAATCTGAGCTACTCTGAGTGAACAAATGCAAATGTTCCAGGCCTCAAAGATAATGGGTGGTTTGCACAACAAAAACAGGAGAAGAATCGAGCTGATGACCTGTGAAAATCTCAGCAGGGGTGATTAACACCTCGGGACTTCCACCAGAAAATAAAAAAAGTCAGTAATTCTAGGATGTCTTACCAGTAGGTTCAGGGGATTTACGCAAATTTGCGCAGGGCTAATAAATCTAGTAGTAGGGACTTGCACCAGGGAAAAAAAAGGCTCAGTAATTCTAGTGTTAAACCAGTGCTGAAGCTGCTAAAGAAAATGACATGATTTTGGAATCTTTTCATGCCCTTTATAATTTATTTATTATATATAATGTAACTGGCTATTTGTGGCTTTATTGTGAGCATGTTGTGTAATATCCTCATCTAATGCTATTATCTGTCAAGACTGTCAAAACTACAAAGGAATCTTAATTACTCTGACCTTCTTTAAATCTTGGAAAAGCGGCATCCTTCTGGAGACAGACACACACATAAAGGGTAACAGCAGCAATGCTCTTATCTCTTGGCTTTGAAAAAAATGGGTACATAAAAACAGCAGTGGCTGACTGCCTGAGAGCATATTAAATCTTAATAAGGGTTGTTTGTAGAAGAGTTAGGTGTCTGAGACCTATGAACCTTAGTTACTGACCTCTTAAAGTTGAACCTGTCATTTTTTTAAGTGCATATGGAGATTAATATTAACTAACTTGCTTTGTAGATACAGTAACTTATTGCAATATTTCATTTTTTATGGAAGCATTTTCTTGTAAATACTGCTTTTGCTCCAATGGTGCTGTACCAAACTCCTACAACACGCAGGTACGGTGATCCAAACACCATGATTCAATGATTTATCTGACCCTTCTTTTATAAATGAGCCAGTTATTATACCTGCGTGGGCTCAGTCTCTCATTTGCAGGCTGGATACACTGGCAACAAAGGTAAAAAAATACAATTACATTTAAAATATGCTCAGTTACAGTCATAAAAACATTGCCAGGTCAACTGTATTAATAAGAGTTTCTGTAACATGAAGCACGGCTAATATAGCCTACAAGAAATAAAAATGTACAAAGAGTGTCACAAGGCTGAAAATAACAGAAAAGAAGCACAACCCCAATTCCAAAAAAGACGGAAGGCATTCCTGCTCTGCACTCGGACATGTCTACCAGCGGTCCCCAACCCCCGGGCCTTGGACCAGTACCGGTCCGTGAGTCGTTTGGTACCGGGCCGCGAGAGTTGAGGCTCAGGTGTGAAATGTATGGTTTTCAGGGTTTTATCGGTTTTCAGCGTTATTTTGTTATTGTTTTTATCGTTAACTCGGTTTTCCTGGGTCTTTTGTGTGTTATGAATAAATCTTCTTTTTTTTGGTACCGGTACTAGTTTTATTTTGTTGTATTTATCCATGACACCTTAAAGGCCGGTCCGCGAAAATATTGTCGGGCATAAACCGGTCCGTGGCGCAAAAAAGTTTGGGGACCATTGACGTCTACTATCAAGCCATGCTGGGTAGTAGATACAGTATGTGGTCTAACGTTGGTTTGGTGAACTCTGCAAGGTCTTACCTGAAAAAGGCATCATCTGAATGGGACCATATATTTATTTAAAACCTTTATATACCCGTCAGCACTGACGGTGCCTTTCCAGATTTGCAAGTTGCCAATTTCATTAGCACTATTCCTCCAAACCATCAGGATTGCAGACTTTTGAGCTGAACACTGGTAGCAAGCCCAATGACCTCACTCCCCTTTAGTCCAGAGGATGTGGTGTCCATGTTGTCCAAAAGAATTTAAGTTTTTGATTCGTGTGACAATGTAACAGTTTTCCACTTCCTCTTTGGTCCATTTCCAATGAGCTTTGCCCCAGAGAAGACAGCATTTCCAGACTATGTCCATGTATGACTTCTTCTTTGCATTAAAGAGTGCTAACCTACAATTCTGGATAACAATGATTTCTGGACATGTCCCAGAGTCCATGCAATGATTTTCATGACCAAATCATTCCTACTTTTAGTGCAGTGCCGACTAAGGGGCCCAAAGATCACAGGCATACAGTAAAGATTTTTGGCTTTGCCTGTTGTGTACAGGGATTGCTCCAGATTGTTAATCTGAATCTTTCGATGATATTAAGTAATGTAGATGGTGATCTATTTCAAAGTCTTTGCAATTTTACTATGAGAAACATTTTGCTCAAATTGTTTCACAATTTTGAAGATTAGTGAACCTCTGCCCATCCTCCTGCCTCTCTAACATGCACTTTTTATAGCCAGTCACCTTACTGACCCATTACCAGCTCATCTAATTAGTTGCAAAATGTTCCTAGAGCTCTTTTTTAGTGCAACTTGCTTTTCCAGCCTTTTGTTGGCCCCATTCCAACTTTTTAAAGAGGTGTTACTGCCATCAAATTCAAAACAAGCTAAGATTTTTAATGAAATAGTAAAAAAAAAATCACTTTACACTTCATGTGTTTTCTATATTCTATTGTCAATAACATATGAGTTAACAAGATTTACAAAGCACCGCACTGAGTTTTTATTTACATTTTTACATTACATTTTTATTCTACACGTGTTGCATTTACTTTATCCGAGGGGCTCTTTAAACCTCTGACTAAAAATCCAAAAATTTCTCATTTGTTCAAGATGGTAATTATTTATTAAACCATGCAGTGATATGGCATTGTTAATTACACACCTAAAATATCTAAAGCAGAAGTAATTGTTAACCTGAATGACACAATTTAGTGTTAAATGCCACATTATTTAGTTACTTATTACAATCACAAAGCTATCTGTTTCCACTTCCCAGAACCTTTATCAAGCTTTTTCAGTCTGAAAAAAGAAGGTAAAAATGTTTGAGGAAAGAAACGAAAGAAAGAAGAAAACTCATTTGGTTTACCCACACCAGCACAGATGAATTATGCATGTACCAAGGTCTTGAGCCATCTGACTGACAAGCTCTGCCCATGGTACTGAAACAGCATTATCTGCATGTAGCTGCAGGACTAATGAGCACCTTCAGCCAACATTATAATGCAGTGTAATCCAACAAGTAAGCAATACAATACCACCAAGTTTATAATTCTTTTTTTCTGTCCACAATTTGTTGGAAAAGTGTTGTCATAGTTATTTTCTATAGCGGCCTGATGGTTAATGGCTGTGTGACACACAAAGGACAAACTTACAGAACTGATAAACTATATGTGACATGTGCTTGTGTCAAATTTTGGAGGACAATAACTAAGTGAGCAGGTACCAATATCCCAACTTACGATAGCCGTTTTCCATTGCTGTAGCCCGTGGTCTGCCATCTTTATTTTGATTCAGAACAAACACCACGGGAAATAATTTAAAACCTTTTCTAAAAAAAAAAGAAAAAAAAACCCTCCATGGGTTGAAATACTTTTTAATCCAGTTAATGAAAAAAGTGTTTGAGGTCTTGGACCTTCAGAATAAGAGTAATTTCATTTGCATTTTGGTTTTCATCAAGTATGGCTGGCTAATTTACGTGCTGAAAAAATAAAAAGTAAACCAAAACTCATAAAAATTGTTAACACTATGGTTACACCCGCAGCTAAGAAATAAGAGACTCAACAAAACTCGGTGACCACAACAAGAACCATTTTATTATAAACAGAATTTATTTATTTTTTAGCAAATTAAGGGTCTGGAGGCCTGGCAAAAAGTAATGAAAAAGGTGGAAGGAATCTGAGCCAATGGTGTAAGGACCACTGTAGGACCTAGAAAACTAATGACATAAGCAAGACTAAACAAACAAACAAACAAGAAAGCTCTATGAAAACATATAAGTTTGATCTAATTTCCTTGCCTTTCTTTCTGTAGCTCCACTGGGGTCTCTATCCTGCACCTGTCTTTTTATACCTTTTATTTTATAAAATACAGAGCACCATAAACACAGACGGATGAGGCATGAGTAGAGTAACATTCAGACCAGCTCTAAGTTACACCATTCATTTTGGCTTTGTTAATTCGTTACATCCTCATGGGAATGCACCAGAGTGTTATTGCAGCCTACTGTACTATTAAAGCAGGCTAAGCTTGGTATGTTTATCACATTCAGTGCTGGAGAGTTGTTTTCTTCTGAAGAAGTGCATAGTTCAGTTACATAGTTTCATTTTTGAGTAGCTATCAAGTAAAACTGCAACATTTTTTAATGTCAAAGAAAAATTATGTTTTTTTTAATCATTTTTTAGTTTAGCTTTGCTTCACTGTTTTCTTTTACTGCAGCCCCTTTTGACAAGCTTTGCCCTTTTTTGTCATGTCTCTGATGACAGGTAAGACATGCCACTGGAAGATGTTCAAAAGGGCAAGAGTTGCTCATGCAGTAATTATTATAAAATTATAGAAAAAATTTCCAGAAACTCTTAATTACAGCTATTTATGAGAAATATTCTCAGAAGTTATCATGTGCTGTTTTAGAAAAAACCTTGATACCAGAAAAATCTTGCATGAAAGGAAGGTGCTATCTTTATATACATTGTCAATTTGAGCTTTTTTTTTTTTAATTAGGAAGAACTTTGAAAAGCATTTTCTAGATTTCTCCTTCATTTTTCTATAGTTCAGAAAATGTCAAAGTCAGGTAGCTGTGTGTGCCACTTCAAAGCTTCAGTTTGCTTTTGTTGAAGTAGTAAATTTCACATTTTGATTTATCCTGTGGATCATTATCCTGTTGTAGAAGCTGGTGCCTTTTCAATTTTAGTGACTTGGGTGACTGCAGGACATTGGACCTAGAATTTGATGACATTATTGAAATTCATGCTGCTTTTCTCTGTGGAAATAGTGAACAAAAGCCATGTTTTTTCCCGAACAAGTAAAAGTGATTTCACCCACAATAGGTGGACAGCCTATTTTGTAGTTTTTTGCTGCTCATGCTGTTCTCCTGTAAAGCTTGCCCTTTTACCTTTCCTTTTCTTTGTGTGTCTCCTTCTGATGATAGAAATGTCTCTGATTTCCTTTTTTTAATCATAATGCTCCACTGCAGCACTTATGAATAGAAATAAGATTGTGCACAATATGTCTAGATTATTTTTTCCTTCTGTTTGCATTTGCTTGCCTTATGGTCTATTTGACCAACTTTTAACTTTATTTGACTCCCAGATCTTCTATTTTTCACTTTGGATGAAACAACCATTAAGTCAGAACATAGAGAGACTTTCCCCACTTTCACTGGGGTCTTCTGTTGCTGCTGGCCAGCAAAGTGGTTGATTACTCATTATTAACTCTATCCTGCCACCTATTAATTTCCTTCTCTCTCCTCCTTAACTCAGCTCTCTTTAATCTTTGTGGGGACCAAAAATTGGAAGTTTACTATACTTTTGGGGACCAACGGCCCTTTTGGGGGGACAAAATCCCCGTCCCCACGAGTTTAAAAGCATTTTTGAGACTCGAAATGTGGTTTTAGTATCAAATAAACAATTGGGTTAAATAGATGTCCCCACAAAGATATGAAAACACGACTGTGTGTGTGTGTTTCTCTGCTGTGAGCAGGCTTGGGGAAGAGCCTCTTATCTCAATACACACAAATATATGAGCATGTAGTTATTTAAACCACCCTGAGGTTACTGGGATGAAAAACGTTAGAGTCATGCATAAGTAATTAGAAGAATGAAAAATTACCTAGCCTCAGACCTTGATTAGCAACTTGATTTAATCTCTCTGTGTGTGTGTGTGTGTGTGTGTGTGTGTGTGTGTGTGTGTGTGTGTGTGTGTGTGTGTGTGTGTGTGTGTGTACAGTACAGTACAGTCTTGTGCATCTGATACTTTGGTTGATCCATCTACTGTCCACTGAAGTCTGTGTGGGTGGCTGACAGTAAGTCTTTCTTAATGACAAGTTGCAAAATACTCAAGAACTGGGCCCTATTTCAGGAAGCTGGTTTAGAGCAAAATCTGAGTAAGTATACCCTGAGATAATGAAAACTCTGGGTTTTCGGTTTCACAAAGCGAGTTTAGATTAATTCCGAGTGAGTTACTATGACGACACACTCCGTGAAGCTAACCTGCCCCCTAGCAGGTTTACTTCAACTAACCCTGACGTTCTCCGCCTCTTTGTCAGAAACCTGACTGTAGGAAGTGTCAGACATGGCATGCCCCTTCCTTGAAGAGCCAGTAGATGTTGAAGCCCAAATTCTCCGCAGAGCTCTCCACCGGGAGAGAGTGATTAGAGCGCGTTTGGACATTTTATCATTTCCTGATGATTTCCTGTGTGAACGTTACCGTTTTTCAGCACAATCTATAATTTATTTGAATAACATCCTCAGGCTTAATATTGCTCATGTGACACATCGCAGACATTCTCTCAGTTCTGTACATATTATTTGTATTGCACTTCGGTTTTTTGCAAACAGGAGCTTTCTGTATAATATTGGTGACGCTGAGCACGTTTCCAAGGCTACCGTCTGTCGGGCAGTCAGGAATGTTACAGTTGCACTGAAACGTCTCCTGTACTCGTTTGTGGTGTTCCCCGGTCATAGACCCACAAGATTTATCAAAGAGGGATTCCACAAAATTGCAGGTATCAGGATGAACAAAACTTAATTCATGATGTGGTGATATTTGAACTACTACTTAAATTTTACATTTATTTTCACGGTTCCCAGGCGTGATTGGCTGTATAGATGGCACTCACATTCCAATCATTGCTCCTTCAGTAAATGAAGGAGACTATGTGAACAGGAAGTCTTTCCACAGCATTAATGTACAGGTACATAGTTCCCTGTAGCATTTCAAACTAACAAATTATTTCATTATAGTAATGGATGCTAATTTGTGTTCTCTGCACTGTGAAGATCATATGTGATGCTGCCAACATTATCACAAATATGGAAGCCAACTGCTCAGCCTCTGTGAGTGGTGGTGGTGGAGGACCTCCACCTGTTTTTCGGGCCTCCGCTTTTTTTTTTCTGTTGGCTATAACGGGTCACATTTGAGCATACAGAGTAAGCAAATATGTACTTGTAATGTGCTCAGATAATTTCAATAAGTGCTTACAGAAAGAAAATTAATGTAGCCTCTAACTGCAATTGATTTACATGGGACAAACAGACCAAGCACTATGGCTCATAATACAATTACACCTTACCTGTTTGGACTATATTTTTATATTTCATTTTTACTTGCTGCCAGGCACGTTTGGGGCCTGTTGGGTTGCACCTGCACTCACGTCACATCACAAAATAAAATGTATAAAATATAAAATAAAATAAAATATAATAAAATAACGTGTTAAATGGGTGGAAATCCCTAGATCAATGTTTAAATTAACACTCACGCATTGACTCTGTCGGCTATGTTTTGCCATGCATGCTCCCTTTCTTTTGCAGCTGAGGCTGTGTTACTTTTTTTACGCAAAATTTGCATGTTATCGGCATATGCTGCCATCAGAATTTCGGCCTCAAGCGCTGTAAAATACATTGACCGCGCCTTCTTTCCCTCCGTCTCCATGGTGACTCGCTTAATCTGTGCTCCACTAATCAGGGCTTTATGTATCCTCGTGCGCGCGTTTAACTTGGGGTTAAAGCAACTCCGCGTTGATTGAACTAATTGTTATCAGCCTTTCTGAAACCGAATATTCCGAGTTGGACAGTTCGGGGTTACTCAACCCTGAGTATCGTTTTTCACTCTGAGTTTTCTAAACCGGCTTCCTGAAATAGGGCCCTGGACTGGAAATCAGTGGCAACAGGTCCTATAGAGTAATCATGAAAAAAAAAAAGGCAGGTAAAAAAAGAGTTTTGGGATATCCTTCAAGAAACATGGAGAAGTATTCCCGAAGACTACTTAAAGAAATTGTAATTTCATAAAGAATTTCAGACTGTTTTGGCACAAACACCTCCCATCTTCCTAACAAATTGTAAAGAAATGAGGGGTAACTCATGACTTTTGCACTGTACTGTACACTTACTGTAGGTGGATGGTATGCTAAGCACTGGCACTGTTGTTTAAACAGTAGATAAACAGTAGAAGTAATCAGTGTCAAAGAACCACTGTTAGTGGTATCAAAAAGATTAGAGTAAAATCCGATCAGATTGCTATCTATTCACATCAGTTCACTTCAGTCCAATTTAATTAAATTTCATCTATAATCACCTTAAGGTGCTTTACTGAGTTTGAGACCATAGAGTATGACACCACCAAACAGACGATCACCTATGTCTCTTCTGTTTACCAGCTCTGTTCTACAGACATTACAACTTGTTTTTAAAGCTCGCCTAACTGAGGACTGCTGTTTGTGGTGTTTTAGCATGAAAAAAAACACAATGTGAGAATCTGTAGACAAACAGATAAAAAGATGGCACACCTTCCTTGTTTAAAATCCCCTCTCACCATAACACATCATCTCTCTGTGAGTTTGTTGATTTCACTATTAATATTCACAGTTTTTACCCTGCTTACCATAATCTTTTTAATCAGCCCCTCCTCCTCTTAAAAGGCTGGCTGGACGTCATGTTTCTGGCTGACCTTCCAGCCCTGTTTGTTTTCATGAATATATGTGTGTGCGAGAGCGAGTGAGTTGCTGGTGACTGATCTAATCTCGGAAACAGATGGGGTTTGATATTGTTGCTGTATAAATTCTTTGATGTCACTCATATTGAAATTTGTCGAGTTGGAGCCAACATTTAAAGGTTGTTAAATGTCCACAGCTACAGCTGTGCTTTATTATATTTATCATCTACCCATTCACCCAGCCAAGAGGCTTGAAATTTAGCTAGAAATTGTCTCAACGAATTGGTTTGCAGTTTTTGAAGTCTATCTGAAGACAACAGCATGTGAACAATGACAAATTTCACTTGTGGCCAATCTGAGTGGATCCACTCTGAGTGGAAGAGATAGTGAGCACTGTGAATATAGCCTATGTACTCTGCAGTATTACTGAAGGGGACATCAGGCTTTGGCTGTCTTAATTGTCAAATCATGCCATTATCTTCTGAATTCTAAGAATAAAATTCCCATTTGCGTTTCCTCTGACAGTCTTTCCTTGATGAGCTGGGAGTAACTTTGGAAATTATCCACTGGATTTGATTAACTCACCACTTGCTGCTAGGCCTCATTTTGTTATTGGGCACATTTTGGAAAATAACTTTGCACAGAGCTGTGAATTTTTGGTACGTTGACAATTCTTGTCAGACCACGGCTACATGTGTACAGCAGTACTCCATATATCCACATGACTATCACATAAAAGCAAAATCCGAAAAAAAAACATTGTTGCAAAAATTTGTAACAAATCATTTATACAGTAATAGATATAATTGTTGCAGAAACCCTTCTTATGCACACCTTACAGGTGTGCTTTAAAACTAACTTGCATAGTTACCCTGCAGTGCCATTTATTGTTCAAATGTATGAACTTCTTAAAACAAACTTTTTAAAGTCAATAAAGAAAACTTTGCAAACAAAAGAGATGTTTTTCTGTTAGAGAGAGAGAGAGAGAGAGAGAGAGAGAGAGAGAGACTTCAGGGTAGAAAATAATTGATGAGGCTGAAAAGCATGTCTCTTGCCAAGCAGGGTAGAGACCGCAGATACCTGACACTGCAATTTGTGTGTGTGTGTGTGTGTGTATGTGTGTAGTAGTGGTAAACGGCTGTTGTTCACACTAGTGTTGGGAGCAGCTTAAATAATATTTAAAGTGACAGTGGATATAGAGTCTTTGTCTATAATTACAGTAAAATAGCTGTTTGTCAAAAAGTAATAATTATGTAATATATGTCTAATTTTATGAAGCAACTTGTCTGTAACTGAATCACTTTGCTGATTTTCTTTTTTTCAATACCTTGAAGTAACAAGAACAAAAGGTTAAAGTCAAATAATAAAGTCTGTGGCCTGCTACATATATTTACACAGATTTTGTTTTTCATTGTTAGACTAAATTATCAATGCTTTCTGGTCAGGTCCCTGTTTTTGTAAAAGTGCTGTTATTCACCCACTGTTAAAAAAGAACAACCCAAACTTGATGCTTCTCTGCTTATCAACTATAGACCAATCTCAAAATTACCATTTATTGCGAAGATTTTAGAGAAGGTTGTGGCCAAGCAACTCATAGCGGTTCTTGATGAACATAACATTCTTGATCATTTCCAATCTGGTTTTCGTAGAGCTCATTCCACCAAAACTGCACTTCTTAGTGATATATTGATGAATTATGATGCTGGGGAGTGCATTGTACTACTGTTGCTGGACCTGACCTCTACCTTCGATACTGTCGACCATCATATTCTGTTAGATAGACTAAAACACTGGGTAGGTATATCAGGAACTGCTTTGGAGTGGTTTAAATCCTATCTGTGTGAACGATCCTTCTCTGTGGCTACCTTCAAGTTCAGGTCCTCTCTCGCTTCTCTTGCCTATGGTGTGCCACAAGGTTCTGTCTTGGGACCCGTACTTGTATTTACTCCCTCTTCATGAGGGGTCATGTGTCTTGGATGATGACCCCTGTGGGTGGACAGCAAAGAAATAATTTCATTGCACAAAGAAATGCCCTTTCTAGCAACATTGGACCATCCTTTATGAAGGAAAGGAGACGGCTGGCTCACAGTTTTTCTGTCATGACATAACCTGTTAATTTTTTTACATTTTAAACCCATTTAAACATTTTAATCCACTTGTTATGATGTTGCTGCTTTGTGTGAAGCAAACTGAGTAATGGGATTAACAAAGAACTACACAGTACATGCAAAGATAATTAACCATTATTTGACTAATGAATGTGAAGAATATGTTGTGTTTATGTCCTTATTTTGACTGTGACTGACTCTCAGCTTTTAGGATTATTATAAAATTAACTTTGCTTGAGAGACGCTGAAAGGGTTACATAATTTACCCCGAAAATACAGCAGACAAAGCTGCATCACACTTTAGCTCCAGTCCAGTCAAGCAAATGAATAGGTCAGAAAGTCAGACACAGGAACATATTTCAGATAGAGGCTGGTCAATTTTCAAAATAAAAGATTAAACACTCCCAAACACACTCTTTACTTCCTTTGATCGCCTTGGTTCTTCTTTCTTATAACTATAATGTTTTCAATTAAGGTAAGGATAAAGGGATAAAGAAGAGATGTTGCAGATAATCTCTTAATCTCTTTATAGCAAACATAGTAGCTAATTAAACTTTAGTAAATAGTGTTTTCTAAACATCAAACCAATGATATAGCACAATGAATTATCATTTCCTTGATTTCGTGGCCTTTCAGTTCAGCTGTAACTAAAACTTAGTATAGTCTTGTTCATTACGTTTCTTTCTTTTGCTCTTATTTGTCATATGTTGTTAAAGCAATGTTTTCTTTATAAAGTTTGTTTTCTCAAGTTTCTGTGCCATTTTACTATCTACATGAGTGTATTTTTTTATTTTATAAGAGCTTTGAACACTTCAGTGGTGTTTTATCATTTTAGAAAAGAAAACATTAAAGCACAATAGTTTTCCCAAACAAATCTTCTTACCTTTGTTAGAAGACCATTATTTCCTAATCCAGTAAAGGTGTTTCGCCCTGCTGAACAGAAGTAAGGTGTCGTTTTCATTCAGGTTAAAATAAAGGCAGAAAGGTTGGCTGTGGCTGAATCTACTCGACTCTCATATTTGGTACACAAGTTCAAGATGCATCTTTTGGACTTTTGATGTGTTAAAATAGTTTGCTTACATAGCAACCTAAAAAGCTGAGTGAACAAACCATGAACAGGAAATGCGGAGCTTTCAATCATTAATTCAACTAATTATTTTGCATCACATCAGATATTGCTTTATGATGATACTGTTTTGTTTTTCTTATTATTGTAGCCTCATAAGTTTCTCTTTGTATTTGGTTTGGGGTTTGTTTTTTTAATTTTTGGCTATTGTCCTTATTTTACTTTGAAAGTTGTTTTTTTCATATATCTGACTATGAGTTTGACTTCCTCTTCTGTGGTTGTGTTTCTTTTCTGCCAGTGTTTCTAGTTTTTCTCAAGTTCCTTATCTTCCCTGATTACCCTGTGTGTATAAATAGTCCTGTCCTTCTCCTCAGTATTTCTTGTAGTTGCTATATATCCACCCTGTGTGCTCCTTGTTTTTCTCTCACTCCCTATGGATTTTTTTTTTTTTTGTCTGCCTTTAAGTCCTGCATTTAGGGATTATATCCACAGCACATGACAGTCATGCGTCTTACACGGAAAATATATCAACTTTATCCATAGAAGAATATAAAGTTGATATATTAGGTAAATATCAATGGATGAATATTCTTACTTTTGGTGTGGTTGTTGTTGATGTTGTTGTTGTTTTAAAAAAACAACAACAACAAAAACAAACAACTTTAGATGTAGACAGTTTTTAAAAGTTTTGTTCAAAATAGTCAAAATAGTCAGAAATGTCAGTGGTGTTTACTTATTTACTCAATGCAGATGCATTAAGACTTGTGTAGCCTTCATCAGCTTACCTCCACTATGGAGAGAAAATGTTTCATTTCCAGGATATCCATCATTGTCATGATAAATCAAAGGTCATCTAGTCGACCAGGTGGGCAGGGTCACTCTGCCTTCCAGAGGACAGCTGGACAGTGGTTTGATTGATGGACAGCAGTGGCCTAGAGATTCTTCTACTACCTGGCAGTTTGATGAATGGTTTATTTTTTTACAAGGACAAACACAAGACAAATTTGTTTGCAAAATGGGGAGGGTTGTATCATTGTTGGACTCAAGTGAAATGGGGACTATGCACATCTGTGTGTAAAAAGTGTATGTACTTGTCTGTGTGTTTCCCAGTTGGTGGTCATAGCTTTTTGCTTTGGCTATTAATACCCTGATTTGGTATTAATATCTATACCTGCACAAGCTACACAAGTAAAGAGGTTTTGTTTCTTATGTCATAGCTGCTGGTTTCCTAAAGAAAAATATCCAAATTGCTGTAGCACTCAGTATTACAGTTTGGTAATAATGTGGTCATATCGGTGTAATAAGGGTAAAATGGAGCAGTTATAATGTAGATGTTATTATCAGTTAATTAGCAAAGCAACATCGACTTAAACATAAATAATACCAGCAACTCATGTAACACTGAAATGCATGTAACTAGCTAATAAGAGGCCAGAAACTACAGTAGAGGTTGTAATGTGGAAGAAAATGAATGTCCACCACCAACTGTTTATCATATTATTCCCAAATATTACTAATCTGTTTGCAATAAAACAATTTAATATATGTCTATTTTAATGTTTTCAAATAGACAGACTTTAAAGTGTAACTAATGAAAATAAGGTAATCTTGGAAGATACTTTCACATATTAGAGTAATGTTATTAGATTGTAATACTACATTTAATCCTACCTTATGTCCCCAGCATCATTGTTACCTTGTTTGTTTGAAGGTAACAATGATATTACTTTAGTAATGTTATTACCTTCTTGTTTCCACCTTATTACTGAGCTGTAACAGAACGTGCTACCCAAATCACTCATGTTTAATTTTATGTGGCGTTTTCTGCTCACACCCTGTTGTGGATATTTTAGTGTAGTGAGATATGTTACTTTCAGTGCTACCTGTTACATTATTGTAAGTTTTAAAGCCAGATTTACATGACTATGCTGTAACTGTATTGTCATTTACTGGGAGAAGCTGTCACCAGGGTATTATGTTTAATAAAATGCCCAGCTCATATTGCTGTCTGAGAATCCATTAACTATGACATAGCCTCTAAGGACAAAAGCCATTTTGGGGGTTTCTAATGTGACCAGCTGATATAACTCAAATTCAGTTTTTGTGTACAGAGTTTAGAAATGTAGATACATTTGAAGGCTAAAAAAAAACAAGCCAAATTTTCATTAAATAATTCCCATTGTTTTTGAGGTTGAAACTGTTACCAAGGTTAAAACGGATTTTAATGCTCAAATATCCAAATATCACATCCCATTAAAATGCCATCTTAATTTATAAAGAGTGGAGGCAATAACAGTAATTTTTCCTTTCCCTGAGTGTGAAAATCTTCTACTTTATTATCCATTGCTACCCAACAAGTCATTAGCACTAGAAGTGAGTCCTACTGGACAGAGATAGACATAGTGTTGATCTCAGGCCTCAAACACAATGCCATTCAACAGGTATGTGTGTTTTAATGAGTGGTAATTTAAGTGTGAGAGAGACAGAAAGGAAATAATGCCTAGGGGTTTTCCAATATGTGCTCTCACTGCATCATTGCCACAGTAGATGCAATTGCTTGGAGTTTAGAGAGATTAGGTCTCCCCTTGGTATTTTACCTACAGAGAGTAACTTGCATACTATGTCCTTTCCTCCCTTTTCACAATTGTGACCTTTTCTAATTAGAAGTAGCAATTTAATCGCTATATAATAAGCATGCACTACATGCTAAACTATGAACAAGGCCTCTTTTGTCCCCACGGCAGTATCTTGGGAAAAGGTGATACTCGCTTTGTTTGGTGTTTTGTGGTTTGTAGACACATTGTAGTTCTTTCTGTCCAAAAACCAATGAGAAAGATTTAAGCTGCTCTGTCAGCCAGAAAAATAGTTATTATATGCTAAGGTTATAATAAGTCAAGTGTGAAGTCCTTTCCACTGTTTCCTGTGTGAACAGTCCCAGGTCCAAATTCCCTCTTTCTTACCAATTTGGCTCGGCTAGAAAGAAACTAGAAGAATCCACACACAAAAGGGTTTCAATTTCACATTTAGTTTATCAAACCAAATATGGGTAATAAAAGTGTTAGACATGAGTAGTGAAAAGAGTGAATGGATGATTGAAAACATATGTAGGAGTGTTAGGTAAGGCTATAAGAACTCCTGCGCCCTTTAGGACTTGCCACAGCAAATCCTCTAAATATCCTCCATCACTACATCCATAAATCTTTTCAAAACACCTTAACAAGCCGAGAGGATCACATGGATCGCATGTGGAAGCTACCTAGAAAGATGTAGGGAGGACATGGAGCAGGCTTTATATCTTCACCCGCTCCCACCTCTCAGGTGCAGCCGCTTCTTGGACAGCTCACCGAAATTGGTGCCAACAGAAAACAAGGGGAGCAGAAAGCAATGAGGCTGCCAGACATTGTCACCAACAAATGGATAATTATTGTGATGCTAACAAGTCACAATGATTAAGCTTTAAAATCACTGAAATACAAAAAAATCTAATATTGTGCCCATTTAGCTCATTTGATAACATCTTTTAAAATAATTTAAAACAAAAACTGTGTAATGTACATTACCTTTTTTTAAAAATGTTGACATAGACACTGCCTTATTTAAGCCTGCATATCCTTTCATTAGATTATGACATCTGTTTAATGAGTGACATTTTCTTTATATAAAGCACAAAACAAAAAAAGAAATCAATGATATTACCGTAACAAACATGACATGAAGTGTTGTCTCATTGTTGAGACAGTTCAAATACATAGAAAACCTCAGATGACAGCCTAAACAACAGTATACTGTAGTGTCGGGGGTGGGAGCAGGTAGTTAAATTTCTGTCAGATTAGTTTAAGATGACAAGAGTAAAGAAAGAAACATGATGAAAACAGAGTTGACAGCTCTGCTCACAGAAGTGAGGCAAGGCCAACTCCTTCAAATATGAACGAAATGCCACCTTTCACCACAGCAACATTAATTAAAGGCAGTGCCCTTTGATAGATTTTTTTGTTTTACCAAAGAAGAATTAAGGAAAACATTCTTAGTTTAAAAAAAACCCCTCTATTTAAAGATAAGTACATACAGATTAAGTATCTGAACTTAATCTGACAAAACTGTCATCTATGTATTGTATGTAGAGGAACTTTGCTAACTTTTTTTTCATTTTACATGCATTCCCACAAATATTACAAAGAAAAAGAATGATAGAGACTTTCACAGAGGCTTGCACAATTATTTTTTCTGCCCTCTTCACACAGTAAACACCGTCAGACATGCGAATGCAGGTGCTGCATGTATTTATGCAGGCTCAGGTTCACAGGTGGAGTTCTGAATCACTGTGTAATTGCATTTTTGAACAGATTTTTGCAGCTTATCCAAGCATTCAGGTTCTGAGTGCGAATAATCGCACATGCATACAGATTTATGACTGAGTCGCTTAATATATGGCGCAGACCTTTCCTCTCAGCCCCTTCATCTGCTTCCTTATCAACAACAATATGGCACTTAACTGGCTTAAATTGTAAAGCTCTCGGCTCTAAACAGGAGAGGGAGGTTCATCCAGGACTGGGAGGCAAAAAAAAGAAGGGAGGCTTCCTGTGTGTGTGGGCTGGCAGACAGTGCAGTGTACTGATAAGAGGGTGAAGCCTATTAGCTGTTTGGCCTGGAGCCTAAATGTCATCGGTGATTTTTTAGTCTCTGGTTGGAAACATAGTCATTGTTTCAGGGCTAGAAGGATGGTTTCCATTATCCATTCCTGTAGCATTTGCTTAGGAAGAAGCAGGTCTAATGATTAATGTATATGTGGGTTAAAGATAGTATGCAAAGTGACCCCTTAATTAAATGTGTATTTGTACAAGAATAGACCAATATAGATGCACTGCACTCAACCTTGTTTGCCTAGTGAATACTGAGAACAAGCGGAATGCACAGAAAATTTAAAATACTTCTCAGATTAATTAAAGAAGTGGTATATTATGATCTTCCTTCTGTGTATAAGCACAATATGAAAAGCAATTATGAAAAGCACCATACGAAAGATTTGTACGATTCTGTGCAGTTCTTTAAAAAAATTATGTTATAATTATTATTTTTTATTTATCAGAAAATCACAGAGCAGTGAGCAAAGGTGTTCTATAGAGTTGAGGTCAGGAATCTGTGCAGGCCAGTCAAGTTCTCCTACACCAAACTCGCTCATCCATGTCTTTGTGGACCTTGCTTTCTGCACTGGTGTCATGTTGGAACAGGAAGGGGCCGTCCCCAAACCGGTCCCACATGAAATTATCCAAACTGTCTTAGTATGCTGAAGCATTAAGAGTTCATTTCACTGGAAGGGACTCCTGAAAAATAAACCCACACCATAATTGCCCCTCTACCAAACTTTGCATTTGGCACAATGCAGACAAGTACCGTTCTCAGTTAACTGTAGAATATTTAGGAAATTTCACGCCTAGACTTGTTACACAGGTGGCATCACAGTACCACGTGGGAATTCCCTGAGCTCCTGAGAGTAATCCAGCCTTTCCCAAATGTTTGTACAAGCAGTCTGCATGCAGATGTGCTTTTATACACCTCTGGCCATTGAAGTGATTGGAACACCTGAATTCAATGATTTGGATGGGTGAGGGAATAATTTTGAACCTAGCTGCCTGCATTGTATATTTAAACATTTGAGCAATATATCAATTATGTCACGACTGGGGCAGCAGTCGTGTGATGAATAAATGAGGACTCAAGATGCAGATGGTGATGCGAGTGGAGGTTTAGTTACAGTGAAAATAACAGAAGTGAGGGCAGGACTGAAAATAAACTTAAACTGGGTGAAACTAACAAACAAACCTGGAACATAAGGTCAGCAGGAGAAACTCAGAGATGGCAGATGAGGACGGCAGACCAGGGAGACGTAGAGAAACATAGGGAATGAACACAGACGACACAACGAGGAGCACAGGCAGACACGCAGTATAAATACACACACCAGGTAATTAGGAAACGGCAGACAGGCGGGGACACAGCTGGAACTAATGGACATAACGAGACACAAACCTACAAAGTAAAACAGGAAACACAAAGACTGTTTTACACTACCAACTGGGGACATGAACAGAACACAGAGGAGAGACACGGGTAGGGATGATAGAAACACACAACTCAAACCCTAAGAACAAATACAAAATCAGAATAAACTAGAAAAATGATAATAATTAACTTAAAGCGCTGGGTCACCAACCCAGGACCATGACACCAACCCAGGACCATGACAAATTATACCAAATATTTATGTGAAAACAAAGAAATTAATTGGGTTTGCCACAAAATTCAGAATGTAAAAAATATAAAAACACTCCTAACATAATGTGTTGTTAATATAGGAAAAACCCCAATACTTTCTCAATTCTTTTACTGTTTTAGGACATTTATGATACACAAACCCAATAAACCCTGTTTTTGAATACAGAAAACTGGAGCAAAACAATCACTTAAAGCTTGCTATAAATCTGTATTCTATTGCACTTTTTGTGTTCCAGTTTTCTTCTCTGACTTTGAACAGCATGAGCTACTTTTGGCTGCTCCCTTATTCACGATGGTTTGCCACAGTGGGGAGTGCCACATGTTTGATTTGGCAGATTTCTTACACTGGATGTCCTTCCTGGTTCAACCCCAAAGGGATTTGAGTCTCCTCCTAGGATGGAACCAGGATGCTTTTTTTAAACAACCTTTTTAAAAAAAAAAAAAAAAACAATCAAAAGATGATAATAAATAAATAAATGATACTCTGTCCCGATTTTCTACTAGTATTGCAAATCATTCAAGTTAACACCACTTTGACTGCCATCACAGCAAGACAGTCAAAGGCTTGAATCTACCAGCCGACTTTCACATTTCTTTTTAGAGTTTGCATGTTCTCCCTGTGCTTGCGTGGTTCCTGCCCGGGTAATTCTACTTCCTGCCACATTCAAAAGACATGCATAGGTTAACTGGTTATTCTAAACAGGCATTAGGTCAGTGTCTGTCACTCTGTATTATCTCCACAGTGAAGGACTGTTGACCTGTCTGGGGTGTACCCTGCCTTTCGCTCTGTGACATTTGGGATAGGCTACCATAGCTCTGAATTGGATAAATGGAAGATAATGGACATATACTGGTATTTGCCATGAACTTGTTTAGTGAAGAAATTGCAGGTATTTATCTGATCTAATGAGTTATTCTTTAGTCAGACGTTGTTTGCATGCATGTTAACCTAACCACAAGCAACTAAATCTTTCACTCTCAGTTATTCAGTGCACTATATTTCATTCCTTTCAAAGACCAAAGGTTGAGGCAACTGAGTTTACATCTATAATTATGCAGTTAAAATATCAGGTCCGCTGTTTGTGCCTGCTGAGCCAGAATAGGATAGATACAGCTGAGAGGGAGATTGATTTTACCTATCTTTTCAGTTCTTCTGTTTTCATTTAACTGCAGAGAAACCTCCGATTGTACTGATGTCATTAATATCTGCAGTGCAGTGCGACTGAGCTACAAATGGTAATAAGATATTGTTGTGAAAAGAGAAACTATCCTGCTTCCACATGATTAGTTTTACGCCTTTTACCTCACCATGTTGATTATTTGTTGCACACAAAGCACCATACATTCACTAAAACCTACTTTCAGTAGTGTTTAATTTTTGGGCTGCATATATTTCAGTGTCATATGCTTTACCACTGCATAGAAGATAATGGATGGGCAGAGCCAAAGAAACAAAGAGCTGAGGTATACCGTATGATGAGGAAAGAAAAGAAAGCCTGAGAAATGTGAAAAGAAAACCATGCGAGAGGGTGGACTGCTGTTTATCTAATAAATTGGTAGGAAAAATGGCTTCATGCAGTCCTTTCCTCTTTGTTCAAACGTTGCTTTATAAAGTGACTTATGTTGCACTGTCAGAAAGCGCGTGTGTGTGCACTGAATAGTAATGCTGTGTGTACACTGTATAAATGTGACCTGGAACACATTTTTATGCTTCAAGAATATTTTTCTGCACTTTGAGTGCGTAACTACATTGATTGTGTTTTGAGCACCTCCACAATGCAAGCTGTTTAGTCTTCTGCCTGAATGGCTCCAGTGTAGATACAGAAACAGACAAATTCTGCAGCTACTGCTCTGTAGGCAAGGGAAAAGTTTGCATCCATATAATTTGGATTACCTTACAGACAACTGATTTACAAATAATATTTTTAAGAATAAATCAAAGCTAAACAATCCATGTTTTCAGACTCAGCCATGTCTAATGTAGATTGCGTCAGACTAAAGGTCTTTAAACACTGGACTCGTAAAATCTGTGTGAATATTTTGCACATCAAAAATATTTTTGGGACTTATTTATTATTAATGCAGCTGTTTACCACACCCGCACAATTTCGCTGAATGAATTTGCAACATTTATTTTTTTTCCAAATCAAGCTTGATTTTTTTTTTTTAATTATCTTATTAAACTGATCTGTCCAATCAGGCCAACAAGTGGACTCGTAGCTCAAAACATGCACTGTTACTGAATATACAAATATTAAAATAATAACTCTGCCAACAAGAGCTCAAACTGCCCCACTGACAGCCTGAATTATGTATGAAAGCAGCCGCAATACAGGATCAAACCATGAAATTCTCCCTGTTGCTGTCTACACTTAAGAATTGGATGAACCCAGAATCTTTGTTTTTTTCATTTACTTATATAAAACCATCAGGACCACTTCATCTTCGCTTGATGTCTGCTTAATTTTTTTTTTCACAGTGCACTGATGTACTAAGTCAGAGCACTGGTATGCTGGTATAGTACAAAAAAAACTTTTGAGCTTTTTTTTTTTTGTAGAGTGAAACAGTCAGTCATATTATAAGCCTTTTATGTCACTTTAATACATGGTAAATTAGTGTTTGGCATGTCTGTGCCTTCACACAATGATAAAATCCCTAAATTCATGATAGTTCATGAACTGAATCCTTCCTGGCCTTTGGAATAAACCTCACATGTGGTCTTTCTACTGACTGAGTTAAAAGTTGACTCTTTGGGTTTCAACGCCAAAGGAAACAAACCCAGACGGTTGTCTGCATGACTAAAATCTTAATGCATTTTTTAAATTTTATTGATTTAACATATTGAACTTTATTTCTCCAGTTAAGTCAGATCTTCTTAAAATTCAAAAACTCATAAGACAAATTTGAACTAATTATTTAGCATCAGTTAACTCACATTTCTACCATAGCAGGGGACTAAATAATGTTATCACCATATAAGCAATGAATATGGAGATAACATATTATTGTGCTTTCCATATCTGTTGTAATTAATGTCAGGGTGCTGTAGGGTAGCAAAGATGCATGCATGAAAATCTAATAAGGAAGAATGTGATGATATAAAAAGACTTTCTTTGTGTGAAATTTCTGCTCATGTCTGAAAGAAGGAAGCTTCTGCACAACATCACAAAAATTATTTTGCTGAGTAGCAGTTCCTATAGTAACCACCACACATGACACCTCCATTTCTTGCCGGAGGTCTCTTAAGCTCTGCTTGGTAGAGCAATTTTTCCCTGCAAATCCCCTTTGGGAAAATTCCATCCCGGCAGGATTCATTAGCATCTCAAGATGTTTTGCCTTTGATTGACAGTGAGACCAGCCGAGCTGGTCGGGAGGAAATGGATAGCTGTTAAAAGGTAGGTAGATGATGAATCTTCTGGTATTCCTGTTTTAAGGAATTTGGATTCAGTTTACCTCTCTGCTTTCTGGCTTTGGATACATGTTTATGAAACAAGTCATATTTTACTAGATCTGAATATGGAAACAATAGCCATTTTTGTAATTTTTCAAATCTGTAGCCTCAAACGGTTAAAAACTCAGTGGAAACCGACCCAAGAGCAGGACAGGACAAATTTATTGCAACTTCCAATTGGGAATTTAGCTTGTGGCTGTGAGTGAGGCAGGCAACACGGGACAGCTGCAGGCTCGAAGAAGGCCATCAGCAGCCTCCAGCTAGTTAGTAGGTCCTGAGGCACAGAGATAATAACTTACTAAACTGTTCACTTTTTTCAGAGTGAGAGTAGCTGTAAGCATCATACTCTTGTGCCAAAGAGTCTAGAAGTTATATCAAGTATGTTACAAACACTGTAGTAAATGGGTATAAGTTATACGGGAGGGGGGAATCAAGTACAATGTGTGTTTAGGGTTTTTATTTCCAAAGTTTTTTATTTTTCTAGTTTTCATTTACTTTTCATCCTTGTAGCAAACAAATTGGTCTGTTGATGAAGAATGCCCTGTTTGCATGTTCTTGCAATAAATACCAACAGAGTGAAAATTGATAGTTGTGTAGATTTTCTAAGTAGCTATTCAAATATTGAACAAAATTACTAAAAGAATTGTAGTATTTACTGATCATCTATAATATTTTGGTTAGTTTGTGATTAGGTTTGTATAAAATAATTTCAATATGTATATTATATATTACATACAGGATGTTTTTTTTTTTAAAAAGAGGGCTGTGATTATTTTATTTGTCAAATGGAAAAACAATGTATGCACCACAATGAGCCCATATATTCCTTTTTATTTAGTAGTGCTGTTGCTGTAGAATTAAAAGAATAATTTTGTGTCATAGTGTTGATTGAATACAAATTCAAATGCAGTAAAACAGGAAACAGTAATGGCAACCTGAATACAAAACACTTGACAACAAGAACAGGACAAGAAAACACCAAGTGACTAAGGCATGAACACAGAACCGGACAGCGAGGAAACAGATATCAAAATACGAATGCAGGCTTAGTGCAAATTACAACACTAACACTAGCAGCAGTAAAGTAATCTAGACTTCTATTAAAAACTCCACAGAAACTCAAATGAATGTCAAACTGCAGTGAATTCCTCATAAAATAGTCTGCTTCGATGACTGATTTTTTTGCTGCTTTCCTGTCAAGGGTCATCTGAGGCATTTCACCCTATTTTTCTCACATCTGTTCAAATTTCTGCACAGTGAAGGAGAAAACTACTGCTCCGCTGATAGAGCTCAACAGCAGAATTTGCAGTGTGAGAGTCAAAGAATATGTGAAAATGACTAAGCTCTGTGTTCTGCGCCATCATTAACCACGAGTTCTAACTTGTGATTGATGCAGTAAATGATAGTCAGGTTAGGGTTGATGGATCCTCTGTATGGGCCCGTTAAATCTGCTGTACCATCAGTTGAAAAGCAAACAAACCGTGCCCATAGCATTTCCTCAGAGATGCCCTTCATAGCAAGGGGTTCTAGCAGCATGCCAAAGACAGTAGCCCCAAGCCATGACTGCATTTCAACAAGTTGAAATAAGAAGCTGCAAATCTTAACTTTGTAGGGAATTCTGATGAAGATGATCAGTATGTGTTGAACATCCATTCATATTATTTTTAGGATATTTTGTAGGAGCGTCTTGTAAAAATCTGACAAAGTTGTGCTCTGAATCCTCCTCATTTTTCTGCTTTTAGTGAAAGTCCGAAAGTGAAAGCCCCAAAAAATATTCAGTTGTTTTGAATTTGTTAGATGAAGCATGTCAAAAATGTTGGAATGGGACAACAAAAAGCTGAAAAGTAAAGGGTACTAAAAGGAAAAATGTGGAGGAACATTTTGCAACTAATTAGGTTGACTGGTAAGTGACTGGGTATAAAAAAAAAGAGCATCTTGGAGACAGTTTCTCAGGAGTTCACTAGTCTGCAAAAACTGTGTCTACAAATAGAGGAAAAGTTTTCAAAATAATGTTCCTCAGCTTAAAATTTAGAAGTCTTTAAATATCTCATCTAAATATCTCAAATATCTGTAGCACATTATATAGTACATAATCATCAAAAGTCCTTAGCAGGGGCAGATCTACTGTGGTGGCATGAGGTTGCATGTGCCACCCTAAAATAATCTCTTGCCACCTTAGTTTTGCTTATGACAATGTTGTTTATTAAAATAAACTAGCATTAACACTTTGAGCCTAGCTACAATTAATAAAAAATTCTAAAACTGAATATATTGCATATGTATTTTAAACATATACAGATGTTTGCCCCCTACTTGATTTCGGTTTTTCGTGTTTGTCACACTTAAATGTTTCATGTAAATATTAGACAAAAGTCTGATAACACAATAAACACAAAATGAAGTTTCTAAATGAAGGTGTTTATTATTAAGGAGGAGGAAATCCAAACCTACATGGCCCTGTTTGAAAATGTGATTGCTATCAATACTCTATTGTGAATAAAATATGGCTTTATGGGATTTGCAAATCAGTGCATTCTGTTTTGAGTTACATTTTCCACCTGCACATGCACAAGCACTTATCTACACAATCTCATACACACACACACCCACGTACACTTTCATACACCAAAGTTACCTTTTGCACAATGCTCAGTCTTTTGCACAACCCACTGTCATTGTTGCACTTTTCTGTTTCATTGTTGTGTCTGCATTGTCTTGTGTCTGTATAGTTCTGTTCTGTCTGGTGTTGTCTTTGTTTAGTTTTTTTGCAGTTTTTGCACTTTATGTAGTCCTGTGTTGTTGTTATATGTAGCACCATGGTCTTGGAGGAACGTTGTCTCGTTTCACTGTGTATTGTACCACTGCACATAGTTGGAATGACAATAAAGCCACTTGAAACTTCACACTTGACATGATCCCAACTTTTTTGTAGCAGTGTTTGTATATGTAACAAAACTTTATTTTCTTCATTATATTACTTTATATCCAACAATTATAGTAATCAGCACATATCCAGTATTCATAGCTTTTCTCTGTTACTGTTAAAACAAAGGACCAATAAAATTGAAAAAATAAAGATTTGTGGAGCTGATTCAGCATTTGATTTCTACAACTTCTGAGGTTGTTTATCAAAAGTATTGACATCAATAAAAAATGTGTTAATGGGTTCCCAAAGGAAAGTAAACATAGGGTGGTAGGATTTAGGCTGATCTCAGCATTTGTTGCAGATTTATTTCTCTGACTTCCAGAAAAGCCTACGCATTTAAAAAAAAAAAAATACTATTTCTTTTCTGCTCATTTTCAAATAAGATGGAAAAATCATTGTAAGGAGTTTAAACTGACATTGATCATGGCCTGGAATAGTCTTATATCTGTGTGGCGGGGGCGTGGTCTTTGGCCTGCTGCAGAGGAGGGGTGACGCAGTGAGCTCACAGGGCGGCGCGGAGGCGGGGAGGGAACAGGTGCACAGGACTGTTTAATGAGGGAGACCTGTCTTATGTCTTTGGCAGTGAGAAGGAGCGGACACACACACTAGGAGTGACGGAGTGGCTGTGTCTGAGGCTGGTGCCAGAAACCGCAGGAGAAGAGACATTGTTTTGAATAAAGCACAATTATAAGCACAACCCAGAAGTGTCTGTATGTGGGTCCTGTGTCACAATCTGCTTTGCTTTAATCTGCTTGAAAAAGCTCTATCGACAGATACATCGGAACAAACGCACATCAACTTTCTTTGTGTTCCACGGTCATTTTCTCCTTCACGCTCTTTCTCTTATCAGCATATATCACGCTCTGGGGTAACCACCTGTTGCCCCAAGCTGTCAACAGGTGGGCAGTTGACAGCTTATAATTGTCACTCTAGTCTATAGCCTGATCTAATGTGATGGTATACCGACAGAGACGAGAGAGTGACAATAAAATTGAAATGCTCAGAGGAAGCGGAACACTTTCAGAAGCAGAGTGAAAAGGGGAAAAGGCAGCTACATCTTTGTTTTCACACCATGGAGAGGTTATCTGTGAGAGCAGTGTGTGAAAACTGGAGCAGAAAGCTGAGACTGTTAACAGTTGTGTCAAACCACCTCAGCAGCACAGCTGTCTTCTAGCTATTAGAGCTCACCTCACACATATACTCTACAGTTAACATCTTAATATTAGTCCTCATGTGAGCTTTTCTCTTGAGCCAAATCAAGTTTGTGTGACTGATTCCAAACATTATATGGCAATAGCAAGTGTTTAAGTAAGCACACTTCATTACATGTAAACGCAATGGGCTTAAAACATGTATACACACATGTTTTGTGTACCACAATGTATTTGCCTTATGTTAGAACCATACTTAAACAGGAATAAAACATGGAAATATTCAATCAGAAGAGGTATAGCTGATACATAAGGGAAAGGTAAAGGTCAACAGTTTAGCAGTTTGGAGAACTCTTCTCTCACTTCATTCTCATTATTTTCTGAACTGTACAAGTTTCAGTCACACTCATGTCTGTTGGCAGTGAAGTAATCTTGTCACAACTTTTTGCTTAATTAACTTGAGAGACGAGATATTATATTATTTATCTGTCTACCCTCATTATTTTGTGCCATTGTTTTGAAGCAGCTGCCTGCCAGTTGCTAAGATATCCCTACTCTTCCACTTTGTTTTGTTCTCATTATCTGTTTTTTTACCCTTGCTCATCTTTCTGTCATTCAGATTCTTTCTCCACACTTTGTCCAGTCATCCCAAAAATGGATTTAATTTTCTTACTCAGTCTTCATATTTTCAGCGAGAAAACTTGTACAGTATTCTGACATTGTAAGTCCTCTGTTTTTCTATTCAACAGCGCTCCCCTTCTAAAAATTTTTGACCTTAAACCAAATCTTAATTAAAGCTCTCTTATAGACTAAAGAGGAAATAACAATGCACCTTCACAACTCTGAAATACAGTGTGTCTTGTATTTGGACTGCAGACTGTCATTTATCTGTTTCCCTTTGAATTAGAGTTCCTTTGTGTTATATACAGTGAAATTAACACTATATTATACTTTGCAGTACAGCTGATTGGGAAATATCTAGGAGAAAAGACATTTACCAAACTGAATTCTTCCAGTGTTAGCATCCTAGAGCCACACTCAAATTCAGTGAGCTCATTCTTTCACAAATGCTTGCAAAAGCAGATTGCCTGGCTTGGTGCTTGATTGTATACACCCTTGGCAATGGGATGACTGGAGACACCTGAATTCAGAGATTAAGCATTGTGGCTGCTTTTGTCTGTGTAGTGTACGAGCAGAACAATCTCATCCACCATGAGAGTAACAGACTCCACCAAAAAAAATGCTCAGGGAACTGGCAGTGTGATTAAGAGATGTGGCTCAGTACTTTTGTCCATATTGAGTTTGTGTGTGTTTGTGCATACTGGTAAGAACACCACACTGTTAACATAAATTAATGATTTCACACAGGCAGTCAGCCCCTGTTCTGGAGTTGCTTTAATGAATCAAAGGTTCACCTCCCAGTAAACAGCCAGCCTGTGTTACTCTGTGCTGGTGATCCTTGTTATGTCCACATGCACACACAAATGTGGCTGGCGTGATTGCTCCTAGATATCAACTAGTGATTTTTAACCAATACAATTGAACTATAAGGGACAATAGGGACAGCTCAGTGTCACAGATCGGGATCTTGTGCTACACAAAAAAGAAAAAAGAAATGCTTGGGCAGACTTTGGCTTCAGTAAACATGGTACACAGCTGAAGAAAATGAATAAATACTGCAAGGAAACACTTATGCCACTCCAAAAAAAACACAATTCTTTTGTTTGGTGTTAATTATTACTCGATGTCCCGGTCCATTATTTTATGCTTTTGCACTTCCTGCTGTCACAGATGTGTGCTGTTCTCATCAGCAAAAGCCTCTGGGTCTGAAGAATGCCAATGCGGAAATGCCATGAGCCTACATTCTTTCTAATAGCAAGCAGGTGGTGACTCATTTGGTGTCAGAAAGGAGTTCAGTTGTACTTACTACTTTTCATTCCCATGTGTAGACAACTTTGCACAATTTAACGATCTAAACCATTTTAAGGGCCTAAACTATTTTACTGCTGAATTGAACTTGCAGATTATATTAAGTTCTATGTTTTTGCCCAGCAGTGATATATCGGTTGCTCTACATAGTCTAACTACAGTGTTTATATTTGAACACAAACCATATGATTACATCACTTGTCAGAGACCTAATTTGTATTGTGTTGTGGAGTACGTAACCTACTTAGTGGGAGTTATAGCTCACTGTAATGTCTCCCAAGTGGCCTCCTTAAGCTAAGGAGTGTCTCTGTGTGTGTGTGTGTGTGTGTGTGTGTGTGTGTGTGTGTGTGTGTGTGTGTGTGTGTGTGTGTGTGTGTGTGTGTGTGTGTGTGTGTGTGTGTGTGTGTGTGTATCATAATCATCTACCTCTAAGGCAATGCGAACCACCAATCATTAAACTTCCAACACAGCAACACCCACATATTTTCACAGTTTTTTGTCTCCCTTGTTCTGCCGCAATGAAAGAGACACAAACAAGTAAAACAGAGCTTATAAAGTTAGACTTTTTTGTATTGCAACTGTATTATTTAAATTAAATCATATATTATTATTATCCAAGTAAAGCACTATACAAATACAGGCCATTTACCATTATTTTGTACGGTCTAAGTCTTCAGTGTTATGATATGCTGCAAAACCATAGAATTTCTAAGGTTAACGAAATCTCCTTTTGAAGAGATCATCTTTTAATCCGGTATCTCTGCAGCTGTGCAAGCCAGACACTGTGAAATCCAGTCATCTGTCTTACAAAATCCATGCTTTTGCATCTGCAAATCAAATCTATCTATTAACTGTACCATGAAGACAGCAAATGAGCTACTCCCGAATGGCCTCCACATGTCTATCACCTAATGGATACAGAGGACTGCAATATTCTCCACAGTATCCCAGGACACTCTGTCCAGCTGATGCAGCAGCTGTTATCAGAATGGAGCGGATGCATGTAACCAGCACAAACGCCGGAAGGATGTCACCTGGGCCATCTGGCTTATCAGTGGCACAGCTCAGTGGTTGAAGTCTTGCGACTGTGCAAACGCAGGGTAGACTTAGTGTTCCATAAATTCATGACAGTCTTAGTACCAGCTCTCGTTGTCAAATGAGTTTCACTTAGCTTTGGAAAGCTGACAAAGTGCTTTAAGTAGTGTTTTTATTAATTATATAGTGATAAAGAGCATTTTTACTCTAATTTATTTTATTCAAGCCTAAGTGACACATTAAATTTAAAAAAAAGAATCCTGACTGGCATCTGTTATTTATTCCTACCTGGCCTCACTATGCCAGGACTAGGTTTGTGCAATTACTCTAATACTTAATTAATATAATTTTACACACTTCCCTCTGTCAGGTACAGTCTCGATGCATTCATTTCCATAAAACTTACACCAAAGATAGCAAGAAAGACCCTGAATGCTTCTAACTGCAAATGTGTCTCTGTGTCTTGTATTTGGATGTTTTTTAACAATGTGATGCAGCAATTGCATTATTCATCTTGATGCTCTTCTAAATCTAATTAACAATTGCCCAGGCTTTGTAGACAGTGGGATGAAATATACACACATAACTCTTTTACCAATTAGTTGTGAGAGACGAAACAGGGAGGAGCAATAAAAAGATGATGAGATCACAAAAGACCGTTTTATGTTCTTTAAATCACCTTAAAGGGTTTAAGTGACATCAGGGTGACATAATGAGTTAGTAGACAAGAGGTAATGCTTTTGAAAAGAGCACATGTAAATATTAATGAGGCTCTTCCTCTGACTTAAGCCCTTTTAATATCATAATAACCACTCTAGTGTTGTGACAGCTAAGTTAGGAATAGTAAGTCAAACTGTACAACCATTGCAGCAGTTTTGTGTTAGATGACAATTTTGCTCTTAACTGATTTTTTACTTTTACTTTGTGTACCTTTTTTTAGCTTTTACTTTAAACATAAAAACTGTCTTACTGTCTCTGGTTCTGATGGGAGCTCATTAAAAACTAATGATCTTTTACCACGCTAATGAAAGTTTATATCTTTACATTTGGTATTAAATTTCAGGTTTTCTCAGCTTATGTTGCGTCAGTTTAACCATACTTAAATCTATTATCCATAGCAAAGGATCTGGAATACACAGTGTTTAACACGGTGCTAAGCAATATTTTTAGACAACCACCCAATGTAAGGTTCACGGCACAGCTGCCCTGATTTAATAATATTGGTAATTATCAATAATATTTTTTTTTACGTTCCAACATACACAAACACACACAAGATTTTTAATATTGAAATATAACTATTTTTGTTATCCATGAATTTTCAAATTCACTGTTTTACAAAACAGCTGAAAAAATAGTAAAGAACGTTGTTATTTTTCATTCCGATGCTAATTACAGTTATTTACCTGCATTCCTGAACAGCACAGTAGTTTTATTGGTTGAATGTTAATCTTTTTTTTGTTCCTTTTTTTTTTTTTTCAAATTTGGGTTTAAAAGCATAAATTCAATTTCTTATTTGCCTGATAAACAACTATATTAGTTTGAAAGTTTTTGACAAATTTGAATAATATAAACAAATCAATTCTGAAAGGTGATCTAATCAATTTATTAAGCACTGTGTAACCATGACACGTGTGCACTGACAGTTATGTACCAGCTGCAAGCACATAACCGTCCCACAGAATCCAGAAATCCACTGACAGTTCACTGCATTGCCCTTGTAAGCGTTATTGAATTAAATAGAACTTGCCAGCAGCTTTTCCATACCCTGATACAGCACATCATCAAAAATCAGTTTGGTTTAACAAAGTTAAGTCATTATTGAGAACATGCACAGACATACCATCAATTATTCATAGTAAGTTACCTTAAAGAGCTCCTTAATTTGCATAATGGGCTATGATCATAGCTCTGCGTTACTGTGCACTGAAGATATATTTTAGCCAAAGGAATAGGTGAGGGCAGGATGGGAAGCTGCTTCTTCTTTTGAATTTATCTTTCACTCTTACTCTGTATTTATCACTCTCTCCACCCTTGCTGTGTTTGGAATCACATGTCACATCAAATAAGGCTATCTGGCTTGTGCAGCTTTAGTGTGTGTGTGTGTGTGTGTGTGTGTGTGTGTGTGTGTGTGTGTGTGTGTGTGTGTGTGTGTGTGTGTGTGTGTGTGTTTGTTTATACTTTTACTACTCAAATTATAGGGCTATTCCTCTGTTTGGCGAGGATAACCAGTCTTCCTGTCCTCTAAAGTGACGGGAACGTGACTGTTTGGCTACTTGTAAGCATATGTATTCTGGCTAGAGTGAAATTCACAGCCAACACCAAATGCCCATTACACTGTTCCCTAGTTTAACTTCAGTGTTCAGAATCAATAGTAGTAGATAGTTTATAATAGAAACTGTATAATTATTTCAGACCTTTCTTCCTTATAGCATCTATTAAAAGAAATGACATATTATATTTAGGGAGTTTCTTTGACTATTAATTCAGCATTACCATGTATTAAGTGCCTATTACATACATATTGCGCTAACGTGTTGAACTATTAAGAAATATGAAATATTCAACATATATCTATGAAAAACTCACTTTTTTGTGAAGTCAGTATACTTTTTATACATTTGACTTATTTCATGGTGCTGCACAAGCATATTGTCTGTTACACATACATTTCATTCCCAGTGAGAGCTGTATTGACATTTTAATTTCTCATATATAGACCTACATTTGGCAGCATACCTGATAAGTTTTTGTGAAAGAAAAAAAAATCCCAGATTTTATATTTATCACATAGTGGGTGAGGTGGTGTATATTGCTGCAAAATGTTTATTTCCATATTTGACACCACTGTGGGATTTAGCTGTTTAGAATTTAAGAGGTCTGTAAATCACACAAAAGCAACTTGTAATATTGTTATTATGATGAGATTACATTATTCCCAGTGGTGTCTTCTGTTAGGTCTCAGCATCAGTAACTGTTTTAGTAAAATGATCTGCATGAGAGAGCATTTGTGAGAGGTGGTCAGTAAACCCCACTATCAGATTCACAACAGCAGCGACACCTAACACATAGTTTAGTCAAACACTAAAAGCAAAGTGGCATTACTGATAAATGTAAGTCCATGAATAGTTTCATATTCATGTTTTAGATTAAGACCTAAAAAATTCTCCAAAAAAGGGCAAACATAAATTCAGCTAAAAGAAAAAAAGTATCAGCTAAGTTGATTTTAATTCAAAGATTAAATAAAACTCTTTCAAACTACATATGGCCATTTAAGTTCTGTATATTTATATTTTCAACATGACTTTCTTTTCATTTCTTTCTCTTCCTCTTTTTCATCTGCGTCCTCAACCACTGCTGTCCCTAACCCCATCTACACCTCACCCTCCTCCTCAACTGATACCTCATCTCTTGACATAAGAGAATGTGCATTTTTAGCTGCAATATTGTTGCATTTACTTATTGTCAGCAGATGACTTATAGTAGATGGTAGAACAGCTCCACTACCAATTGGAAGGTCAGAGGTTTAATCTCCAGCTCCTGTTAGTCTGCATATTGAAGTGTCCTTGGGCAAGATGCAGAACTCTGAGTTGCCCCTGATGCATCCATGGAAGTGTGTGAATGTTAGATTAGAAAAAAAATCACTCATGTGAAAGTGTGTGTCAATGAAAGAAAGGAAGCACTATGAGTAGAAAAAAAAACATTTGAAAGGTACAAATCCATTAGTTTGCACAAGCAACCCACTGAAGAGAGCAAGCTGCGTCAGCTGGTTATAAGCTAATGCTATCCTAGCTAACGTTAGGCTTGAGCTTGCTTGAGTGTCCTAAAAAACATACTTTCCCAGTTTGATTGCATTTTCACATCATATGAGAGTTTATTCGCTAATTGCCCAAGTTTGACAGGACAATAGTTTCCCTTCAGTAACACTGACTAGTAGTGGCTAACACTGCCAGCAAAAACAGCTGCACTTACCAACATAAGGGATATCCTCTACATTCACTCATTGAAGTTTTAAAGCCACCTCAAGAGTAAGGCGCCATGGATGCTTCACACTGGCCATGTTGACATCTGAGACAGTGAACTAACAGACTTTTTTACTACAGATGAACCCTGGACAGCCTTTGGTCTGAATCAAGAGTAAAAATGTAATATACTGTAAAACATATAATAAGCAAATATCAATTTTTCATTCCTGATTTATTGTTTGGTGTTGATATGTTAAACTATGACGTGCACAAAATTTCTTTTATATAAGACCATCCTTGGCCAATATGGTAAATGCAGAGCAGATGACGGCCATCAAAAGGTTACAGAGGCACTGCCATGCTGATGATACACAGCTGTATTTTGCTCTCCTACCTCAGTAAGTGCTTCACTGCCATTGCTAATTAGATTTCAGATTCCATGTTTTTATTTTAAAACCAGGCAACCATGTTTTTCAGGTTGTAGCTCCAGTAACTCCTAAACTGAAACAGCCTTCCTCAGTCCATTGGCTGACTCAGTGGTTTGTTTAAAAAAAGCTGCTCTTTATAGGTTAACTTTTCTTTAATTTCCACCCATTGATGTAGTACAGTTACCTTACACTTATGTATGATTTTATTAAAACTTTGAAGCACTTTGTGTGTTTTTAAAATGTGCTTTAAAAAAGTTACTAATAATTAGTATGAAGTTTGTCTTTCAAACAAATCCAGTCCCTGAAAAACCTGCATGGACTTGACCAGTCTCAGTTGCTTGAATAATTTGAATTAAAAAAATACAAAATTGCGTGAAACCTGCATTTTTTAAAGTATTAAAACAGTACCCACATCCTTTTAAACCCACATCCTGACATAAAAACCCCCCCACATAATATTCAATATCAGTACTTATGCTATGAATTGATAGCTCTTATTTTTTTGCTAATAAAACCTACTTAAATGAGAAAAAATAGAGTGTAAGGCAAGAGATGAATAGAGGAAGGACTTTTTTTAAAAAGGGTGCTTTATTCGTGCTGCATTACATGCATTAATCCATATTTTTCCTTATTTCTTCAGTCTCTCTCTCTCTCTCTCTCTCTCTCTCTCTCTGGGTCTGATTGCATTTGATGTTTTATAATTTCCACTGTAAATAGAAACTCCACCTTATATGCATATTCTTTATTATCTACGATATATAGTCTGGATATTGGTGTTGTGGCTACCAGGAGTAACACTGGCCTGAATCTGGTACAATGGCACTCGTTTTATATTTATCAGGACAATGCAACAAAAGTTTATTGTCTAGTTCTATTGTGACAAAACTGTTAGAAGCACTTTTTATCTGCTATTTTTTTCTAATGTATTCAACTCACTTCCTGTATATTACCATTTATCTCTAGCTGTTCTTGAATTTCATTCACTTCTAGTCCTATTTGTTGACTGATATTTTAAACAGTTGCATTAGCTGCTGTTTAATACAGCAGGTCCAATTCTTTTATTGTGGTAGAGGGAAACAGAAAATAGCCATCTCATGCTTAAATAAAGGGAAACGATTGCGTAAGAAAAAATAAAATATAAACCATGTTGATCCAGTGCACATAGACATTCCTCTACACGAAGCACCTGTCATGGTTTGTCCCTGTTCATAAGCAGACCCATAATATCACAGGTCAGCACAGTTATCATTTTCACAGTGGCAATACCTGCCATCATCATGAGACTAAATTGTGTAATATTTAGCCAGTGTACACTGAGCCAATGTCATGTGATTCTGTCAAGATGCTACTTGAAGTGTAGACATTGCCTGCGGAGCTGTGAGGGAGTGCACATGTGTTAAAAATGTAGTTTATTGAAATGATGAATTTTGGGGGGGCTCCCAGGTGAGCTGATGCATTGTTCTCCTGTTTGGCCTCTGTTCAAGGAGGAGGTTATTTGTATGTGAGTGTCAGTGCAAATGTATACGTGGAGCTTGACAGGAAATGTTTAAGGCAAAACAAAAGCAAAATAGATGATGACAAATGAATCAGTTGAAGACGGACTGAAGCTTTGGAAAGTCAGAAGGGAGGTGTGTGTGTGTGGGGGGGGGGGGGGGGGGCTGAGTGAGCTGCTGTGTGTCTCAGAGGGAAAGAGAGCTTTTTCATGAAGCTCCAACCAGCTAAGCCACTTTGATAAAGTAGGAGGACTTTAGCTGTGGGCTGCGATTTGGATCGGGTGCGGGTGATGAAGCAGTTTCTCTAGTAAAGCATGTGCCTGGCAGCTGTACCAACAACAAACTGGCTTTGGATTTTAACACAAAAGTATCTCTTTTGTATCTCAAACGTTTTCTGAGTTGGACGTCAGCAAGTTATTCAGCACATACACAATCAGCTTTATTTATATTTAATGTTGTTGTGAGCATGTTTTGACTGCAGTCGTCTTCTCTCATGTTAACCTTCTGGTACAACATTCTGCTAGTAATTAAATGTATTTTTCAAGCCAAGGCATGACTTTTTTTTTTCCACTACAGCCTCAACGCAGGGAATAGACATGGAAATAGGCTGTGCTATACCAGTTAAATATTTTTAATATTGTCCTCCTCTTTGCAGTCTCTTAAATGACTTAAATTCTCTACCTAAATGCTCTTTCTTGACTCCTTTGTTCATGCTCCAGATATAAGGATTATTTTACTGTCAAAGGCTCCAGCCCTCCCACAACCCTGAACTGGATAAGTAAAACAAAAAAATGGATGCATTTCATCAAGATTGGAACTATGTTAGGTAAGCCTTTTATTGAGAAGAATTCACAGGAAATACGACAGCGTTAGCATTAGCATTTCATTTAAACAGTTGCCCTCCAGTGAAAATCACTGGACTCCATTGGTTGCTGCTTTTCACAGCGTGGCTAAGTGCAACTAAAACCAGATGATGGAAAAACTGTTTTAATCGTCTGCAGCGCATCACCACATATCACACATCTGTTTGCCAAAATCCCATCTGTAGTGCATGCAACATGAAACTGCGATTTATTAGAAATATTTTGGCACTGATGTGCCTACTTTGATCATACACCAATTTGACTATAATTACGTTAACGCTCTGCCGTAGGAGAAGGGGAAAAATACACTGAAAGCTACATTACATAGAAGATTGCTGTGTAGGTGGGTGGAGAGGGGGAATCATTTTCAGAGTACAGCCCTCTAATCAGTATTTAACTTCAAACATTTGCTTGTGTGGCTAATTGAGGATGACAGATGAAGAGAGGCTAGCTGGCTTGCCGAGTGTAATTGGAGGCTAATTCTCTGTGATTTTTCTCATCTCAGTGGGACAGATCAGTGGTCTGGGGAGGGGAGATAATCAGGTGAACAAATCACTGTAGTCTGTCTTGAAATTCATGTTGAACTGCTGGACCTGATAAGCCAAGCTGATTACTAATGAGAGCAGTGCAAAATAACTACATGCTACATCACTGATTTTCCTTTTCTGTTTTTTCCTCCTCAAAAGCCATCTGAGTCAGACAAAAACAATGACTATGTCCCGCGAAAAGCATTGTGCTGTATTGGAAGATGCTCCGTGCTGGTTTGAATGATCACGTGTGCAAGTCTATGCACACCCCCGTCGTGTTTTAAAGTCATAACACTAATGCCAACTGGCATCCATTTTATTTTGTGGTGTGGTTTGTTGATGCATTATAAGAAATTTACAAAAAGGATTGTAGGTGAATAACTACTGTGCTTCTTGAAAAATTACAGTCCTTAAGGCTCCTTAAATATTTGCATTTTAGTCACAGAAAGAGACCAAAAGAGAAATTGGATCATTTCAAAGGAGTAATGCTTTATTTTGATTCTCAATGGCCTGGTGACGAATACACACACACACACACACACACACACACACACACACACACACACACACACACATATATATATATATATATAACCTGAAAATAATCAGTTTAGCAGGCATGCACACATATAACTGTACATACGCATTTCGGCTGCCTGTCTCTGCAGTAATATAGATACATACATTTATATATACACATATCAAATTTTTTTTTCATGCTATTATTCTACTGTGTTTTTCTTAAGGCTAAGATCCAGTGACAAATTCCTAGATCAACTAAAATGCATGTTTTTGATTTGTTTTTCATTTCACGTACGCTTATGGGCAATTTATGAACAAAAAAAATAAATAAATCTGTGGCGATGTAAATTATTGAGAACAAAAGCCAACATTTTTAACACAGAGTAGTTGTCCCAGATGGCTCTGCATGTTGACTCATGTCCACTTGTCACATCGATAATGTTCCAGTTTACATGATCACAGTCCACCACAAGCAACGACTTATTTTTGTAAAACTTCACAAATAACAACTTTCAAGAATTAGTTCGTCTACAAAAGACAAAAAGAGGGTTGAAAAGAAAGCAAAAGAATAGAACAAAAGAAGTAATTTGAGGGAGAAGAGCTAAAGGATTTTGAGCACCTTTGCAAGGTTCTTGCAGCTGAAGGACTACACTATGATTGACTTTAATAGTTTAATTGAGGATAGTAGCAAGCACAATGGGCAGATTTACCCCTTTAATCATATTTATAGTTCATATACATCATGAAAATAGCCTCTCACGTCAGTTAGATGTTTACAGTGATGCTTATAATGAAAAATGTAATAGTAATGCAACTTTTTACGCTTCCGCATTCATACACTATCTCTGGTTATCACTAGTACTAATTTGAAAATGTTTGATGTTTTGTAGAACATAGCTGAGAATTCTTTGAGTGGGCTCATGATGGCACAGTTTCATGTATCATGGTTTGTGGCATTTGTGCCAAATGACTTCCCTCATAACCCTCGGGCAGTTACAGTGGCACTCACTGTTGATACTTTGACCCTGGGGGAAAAACTGACAGTGCACAACCCTGTGAATAACAGAAGAAAAACAAAAAGCCGAGCTTGTTTTTTGCTTTTTATAATCCTGACCTAAAGTGTTCTACCTGCAGGCTGGGAAACTACAGGCTATTTCATTGAATACTGCAGTTTTGATCTCTGGCTCTTATCGATAAAGATAAAAAGATAAAAATATGATCAGTTTGAGAGAAGCCGATGTTTTAACTGAAACTGGATATTCTCAAATGCAAAGGGTCAGAATGAGGCTTCCTTGTAGTGATGGAGCAACTTTAAATAAGATAAAATTATCCCTTTTTATGGCTTGTGCTCAAGAACTCTTTATTCAGACCTCATGTTAAGCAGGCTGTTTTAATCTTACCAGCTTCTATTTTGGTCTGAGTTAAATAGAAACAATTGTGTTTGGTCAGTAGATAATTATTCATGCAAAATTTGAGAACTGGCAAGTATATTTTTTGGAAATGATGAAAAGTAGAAGTAGTTTGTAAGAAACAAAATTGATTTATCCAACACCCACTGCTGTTCCCATACATAATTTCTTCCGTCACTTTTTTCCTGTATCTAATTATCCCTTCTCTTGCGATTGTTATTCACTTTAATTTGGTCGCTCGCTCTTGTCTGGCTTATTATCCTCCACTCTGCACTGTGTTTCAATTTGTCTTCTTTTCCTTGAGGTACTTCCAGTTTTTTCCCTTTACCAGTAGAAGGACAATTGTGAATCAACATAGTTAAGACCTGTTGGGTTTAGCTGTTAATTATTTGCATGTATTTCACACCTAGTTGAACAAAATGGTTTGCTCATTATTATCTCATCTCTCTTTTGTTTCATGTGCACTTTTTTGAATCTTCATTAGAGCAAACAAGCACTGTAACCATCTGCCCAGTTTCTCATTTCCTCATTTGAATTCAGGCCCTAACACAATGAGTATGCATATTTATGGAGCTTTTGGCTGAAGATCTATGAATAAGCTGAGAATTTGTTGCTTTTTTTCTAAACCCTATTCTGAAAACATATGAGATATGTCATTATGTTTACAGTGGGTCTCTTGTACTGCTTAATAAGCTTGTTTACATTGTAAATAAATGAAATCTAAAATGTTTCCATCAACTGTAAATTTAACTCCCAGATTAAGTGTTTTAGTCTTCCTACATTTATATTGACCTTACTGTTAATATTTAGAATCGACCAAGTTTCTGCACATGCTCACTGTCTTGATAAAAATGCCAACTTGAAAAATGAACTTGTTTATCCTTAGTAGAGGCATGTTAGAGTTGATCCAAACTGATCCAATGTCTGAGAAATATTAATCACGTTTGTGCATGATCTAATTCATGTGCATCTATGCATGTAAACATGAAAAAATGGTCTGATCGGTCATTCCAACCTGCAGTGGTGGTAAGAAATGCTGTCCATGTATTTCTTTCACATCTTTGTTACTGTGGACAATACTATATCACCACCACTCTCCACCTTGATTTTACTGTTTATCATTACAGTGGGTGACAAGATGACTATTTACTTTGAGTATTTTTCTGTAACATAGTGCTTTGTGGTCATCGTTGCCATCAGCAACAATACAGAGGCATGGAAGCGAATGGATGGATGGATGGATGGATGTTTAAAAAGTTGCAGAACCTTTTTACAGGACCTTTGAAACCTTGAACTATTTGAATTCTTGTACAGTCTCTGTGATATTTTAAATATAACGATAACAATGTTTAATACCATTATGTTGCCATGGTGATGGTCTGCTGGCTAGCAGATTTTATTTGACATTCAGCTGAGCATGCCTGTAGCAACTACAGCTGGTCTTTTGTGTGTGAATGTGTGGGTTTGACAGTCTGTTAAATGAATGTAATACTTCACACTTAGGGACAGGGTAGCTCCGGCAAGCAAACGTCAACCATGTGCATAGAGAGCGAAGTGAGAGAGATGAGGCCTTGAACTGAAGTTGTAGTTTCAATGTTTGTGTAAGAAACTGTTATCAGATAAGGTCTTCAATTCCTAGCTGTAACTCTGTTATCACAAGATTGATCATATCTGTTGCAGGACCATTGCACTGAGCTTCATAAGAAAGGTCACACAGCAGCGGATGTGTTGGCCCAAATGATGAGACCAAATACGTTCTACACTTTAAAATGTTTTAAACTTAATAGAACATTTTCTTTTTGATCACCTTCTTCTCAAAAAGTCCCAACATGGACATGTGGGCAGCAATCCCACACAGACACAAGTTAGACACAAGCAGGCTTATTGGTGCACACAGCTTTATACACAAACACACACTTAACGTAAACCTACACCAAATACAAAAGTGGCTACCCTTGCTCTCAGCTCCACGGGCATGACTGACTGGCTGCTGCAATTCAGGTTGGAGCAGCCACCTTGTAGTCATTAAAATGTCAGTTGTTTCTTGACATTTACTTCCTTTCCTATTTACCAGCAAGCGAAAAGCATTCTCAAAAAAATCTGATACGCATGCTGCAAAAAAGTGAGAGAAATATGCAAGGACATTTTAAAAAGTCACTTATTCTTTTTGCTTTCTACTCAGTGCCATGTGGATTCCAGTGTCCCGCTTAATAATGTCCTCTATGAGCTTGTACTGCTTTCTTTCAAAGTCAAATTATGTTTTCATCACCCGCATTATTTTCTGCTCTGTCCCATCAGTAATGGTTGGATAGTTGTCCTGAAAAGGTCTTTAACCCTAAACAAACAGATGAAAAGACACGAGGGGAGGAAGAGTCCTTTGAAGCAGATATGAGTGGAGCTGTCAGCAAGGCAAATTTCACTCAGCATGCCCAGCAGATTTATGAGTTTGTGATTGTAATGCATTATCTGGTGAAGGCAGCCAACATGACAATTGCAAGCAGAAGATAGTGTCCCATTATCATGGGAAATCCAGAGGAGCACATGAGAGTTAGACTGGGCAAGGAGACACAACTAGAATGCACACTATACAGAAATTCACACACAGAAAGACATGTGGCTGCAGCCACTGGTAAGCATGGAGTTTATACATTATGAGTCATCTTATTCTCTACACAAGCTACATTTGCAATAAGATGTTCCTGTGTGGTGTAGGGGTCAGCAACCTTTACTATCCAAAGAGCCATTTTAAGCCATTTCTGATAAAGAAAAAAACTGGATGGAATCTCAAAACATATTTAGTAGGGATGTAAGATAATATCGATACATTGAAATGTCGCAATATTTTGTGCAATGATACTGAATCGATATTTAAAATCAGTGTTATCAATTTTTTTAAATTGAAAAATTACATGCATTTACTTTTTATTTCTTTTGTATGTTGCAATTCAAACTCCGGCCACTTGTTTGCAGTTTTTACCACCTTTACTATGATGGAAAAACGAGGTCTCGTGATAACTGTAGAAGCATCTGTCAAAACCAACGAAGTAGAACAGTGGATGTGTGGCCAATTGTGCTAGCTAACTGATGACTGAAGAGGAGAGGATACAGCCGGCCCCAGCAGCTTTCAAAGATGATGTGAGGACTTATTTTGGATTTAGGACAAAAGAAGGCAGTAAAGACTGTGACAAGAGCTATGCAGTCTGTAAAATCTGCACTGCCATAGTCAAATCTCATGTGCTACAAACCCGAGCCATGCATGATAGTCACATTGCAGCGTTACTAACTGACGCTGTGGCTGAATGGGGATTGAATGCAAAGGACCTTGTTGTTGTTACCGATAATGCACCAAACATGGCTCTCGTGGCTAGACTTGCAGGCATGAAGCACATACAGTGGGGCAAAAAAGTATTTAGTCAGCCACCGATTGTGCAAGTTCCCCCACTTAAAATGATGACAGAGGTCAGTAATTTGCACCAGAGGTACACTTCAACTGTGAGAGACAGAATGTGAAAAAAAAATCCATGAATTCACATGGTAGGATTTGTAAAGAATTTATTCGTAAATCAGGGTGGAAAATAAGTATTTGGTCAATAACAAAAATACAACTCAATACTTTGTAACATAACCTTTGTTGGCAATAACAGAGGTCAAACGTTTACTATAGGTCTTTACCAGGTTTGCACACACAGTAGCTGGTATTTTGGCCCATTCCTCCATGCAGATCTTCTCGAGAGCAGTGATGTTTTGGGGCTGTCGCCGAGCAACACGGACTTTCAACTCCCGCCACAGATTTTCTATGGGGTTGAGGTCTGGAGACTGGCTAGGCCACTCCAGGACTTTCAAATGCTTCTTACGGAGCCACTCCTTTGTTGCCCGGGCGGTGTGTTTTGGATCATTGTCATGTTGGAAGACCCAGCCTCGTTTCATCTTCAAAGTTCTCACTGATGGAAGGAGGTTTTGGCTCAAAATCTCACGATACATGGCCCCATTCATTCTGTCCTTAACACGGATCAGTCGTCCTGTCCCCTTGGCAGAAAAACAGCCCCATAGCATGATGTTTCCACCCCCATGCTTCACAGTAGGTATGGTGTTCTTGGGATGCAACTCAGTATTCTTCGTCCTCCAAACACGACGAGTTGAGTTTATAGCAAAAAGTTCTACTTTGGGAGAATGTCATGTGGTCAGATGAAACCAATCCTCTGCTGTATCATCCATGTGCTCTCTGGCAAACTTCAGACGGGCCTGGACATGCACTGGCTTCAGCAGCGGAACACGTCTGGCACTGCGGGACTTGATTCCCTGCCGTTGTAGTGCGTTACTGATGGTGACCTTTGTTACTTTGGTCCCAGCTCTCTGCAGGTCATTCACCAGGTCCCCCCGTGTGGTTCTGGGATCTTTGCTCACCGTTCTCATGATCATTTTGACCCCACGGGATGAGATCTTGCGTGGAGCCCCAGATCGTGGTAGATTATCAGTGGTCTTGTATGTCTTCCATTTTCTGATGATTGCTCCCACAGTTGATTTTTTTCACACCAAGCTGCTTGCCTATTGTAGATTCACTCTTCCCAGTCTGGTGCAGGTCTACAATACTTTTCCTGGTGTCCTTCGAAAGCTCTTTGGTCTTGGCCATGGCGGAGTTTGGAGTCTGACTGTTTGAGGCTGTGGACAGGTGTCTTTTATACAGATGATGAGTTCAAACAGGTGCCATTCATACAGGTAACGAGTGGGGGACAGAAAAGCTTCTTACAGAAGACGTTACAGGTCTGTGAGAGCCAGAGATTTTCCTTGTTTGAGGTGACCAAATATTTATTTTCCACCCTGATTTACGAATAAATTCTTTACAAATCCTACCATGTGGATTCATGGATTTTTTTTTTCACATTCTGTCTCTCACAGTTGAAGTGTACCTCTGGTGCAAATTACTGACCTCTGTCATCATTTTAAGTGGGGGAACTTGCACAATCGGTGGCTGACTAAATACGTTTTTGCCCCACTGTACAATGTTTTGCACACAGTCTGAATCTCGCCTCACAGAAAGCACTGAAAATACAATACATGGTGCGACTTCTCGGGAGGATCAGATGTGTAACAGCCTTTTTCAGGCGCAGCACCACAGCTAGCAATCAGTTGAAGCAGAAACAGTGCCTCCTTCAGCTACCAGCTCACAGATTGATCACGGACATAATTACAAGATGGAACAGCTCCTATGATATGATAGAACGATTTTTAGAACGGCAACCAGAGACAACCAATCTGTGCAGCTCTGCTTTCTGCAGAAGTTAGGAAGAGTGAAAAAGAAATTTTCACATTAAGTGAGTCTGACATCACATGTGCAGAAGAAGTTGTCAGGGCACTCAAGCCTATGAAGGACGCCACCCTGGTGATGTCAGAGGAGAGCATGCCAACCCTGCATCATTGCTCCTATTCATGCCAAGCTTGTGATGGGTGCACAAGAAAGTTTTGATGATACACAGACAGTAAGGAACATTAAGACTGCCATAGCAGAATATCTGTGAAAGAGATATGTAAATGAGAGGACACTATGGATGGCATCAACTGTTGATCCTCGGTTTAAGGACCTGCCCTTCCTGTCTGAAGCAGAGACCAGTGAGACCTATTCCAGACTGTTGGACACTGTGGTGACTGTGATAAATAAGGAAAAAAATCTAAGGAAATAAATGAATGAATTTACTTGGAAAAATTCAACTGGAGTTATAAGCAAGTGAATAAAGTTTTAAGAAAATATATATATTGATGACATTTGTCATCAAATATTAGTGCAAAATAGGGTGAATCTTGGATTTGAATTGTGTGCAGATCAACAATGGATAATATAACGAGTGCAGCAGCAAGTATGACCCTGCAGAATTTAAAGTGTGGAATTACTGACCTAACTGAGTTTGATTCCGTAAAAAGTTACAAAAACATTAGCGTCCGCTGTTCACTGCGTGGGAAGAAAACTTCTTTTTACAGTGAAAAAAACCCCTAAACTTCCAAGCAAGCACCGACAGTACGCTGCCACGGGAATGTGAAACTCCCAGATCCTTCCCCTGACCGCTACGACACACCTGCACCAGGGCAAACCTCCGCCTTCCCGACTCCTGCTATACAGGTGAAAATAGAGCAACAGGACTGCTGAGTCTTTTGATTTTATTTATTTTCTGCTGTGTTTTACGTGCATTTATTTGAAAGACTGAGTGTAAACACAAAAAACTATTTTATTTTATATGCTGGAATATGCAGAAAATAGGTTTAAATGTTAAACAAATTTCTTCCAGTCAGAGAATGTTGCATATAATTTAATGTTTGCTTCAAGCGTAAAGTTAAAAGATTAAAACTAATAAAAGTAGTTTAAAAAAGAGAGTTTTTCATTTGATTACATTTTATATGATGGATTATACAGAAAAAAATAGAATTGGGCTGAAAGATCTATTGCTTTATTACCTATTCAGGTTGTAAATCATTTTTTTAAAGTAACTAAGTAACTAAGTAGCTAATTACTTATGAAAATAAGTAATCAGTAAAGTAACAGGATTACTTTTTTGGGGAAGTAATCAGTAATTAGTTACTGATTACTTCCCCAAAAAAGTAACTTGACCAACACTGATTAGTATACATATGTCTATTTTAAAATAGAATAAAGCAATGCAGGCACTTTAACTCCTAGTTTAAGACCAGGTGAGTTGGAGAAGATGTGCATTCTAATATGTGTTATATGAAATGAGTCAAATCAAAAGTAGCCTACTTTGACAATAAATAAAACATACAGAGGCCTAATAGATTTAGAGATAGTAAAAGTTTTTAAAAAAGGCCAGGACCTTTATGATCTTGACTGATAGCCAGATGCATACGATGCTAAATAAAATAAAAGTGTTATAAAACAACAACAACATTGATTTGTTTTCATATTTGTTGTCATCAAGGTGTTTAGACATGATCAGGATTGACAATTGTTGTTCTGTTCCCACAAAGTTGGGAATATTGTGCCAACTTTAACAGCTACAGTTCTCCCAGCAACTGCCAAACCCAGAGTCATCCATCAGATTCCTAGGGGTTGTGAATCTCTTGATCATAATACTTCTGGCTGGCGATGTTGAGCGAAACCTTGGACCTGTTTCAAGTCCTGTGTTACGGTTGCAGCAGCTCCCTGGGCTAACACCACCACTGCTACCTGGGCTACAGCAGCTCCCTGGGCTACAGCAGCTCCCTGGGCTAACACCATCACTGCTACCTGGGTTACAGCAGCTCCCTGAGCTAACACCATCACTGCTACCTGGGTTACAGCAGCTCCCTGGGCTAACACCACCACTGCTACCTGGGCTACAGCAGCTCCCTGGGCTACAGCAGCTCCCTGGGCTAACACCATCACTGCTACCTGGGTTACAGCAGCTCCCTGAGCTAACACCATCACTGCTACCTGGGTTACAGCAGCTCCCTGAGCTAACACCACCACTGCTACCTGGGCTACAGCAACTCCTTGGGCTACAGCAGCTCCCTGGGCTAACACCATCACTGCTACCTGGGTTACAGCAGCTCCCTGAGCTAACACCATCACTGCTACCTGGGCTACAGCAGCTTCCTGGGATAACACCATCACTGCAGGTCCCAATTACAACTAAACCTAGTAAATCAACACAACCTATCATACCCATGCGTATACAGAGGAACCCTGTGTTTAAAAAGCATCAACCCTTTAAGTTATTTCGGACTCTTAATCAAGAGTGACTCTTAATCACACCACCACACAGTACTGACCCACACATATGGTTCTTACACACACACTGGACTTTCTGGACTTTGGTTTTGCACAACACTGGTCACTATATTCTTCATTTCCGGTTAATACTCTAGTTGTTGCACCTCTGTCCTATAGTTTGTCTCAACAATGATGAGACAAACTATAGGACAGAGGTGCAACAACTAGAGTCATGGTGCCACGACAATAACTTGGTCTTAAACACCAAAAAGACCAAGGAGATCATTGTAGATTTCCGGAAGAGGGGTCATAACAACCATCTGCCTCTCTTCATTGGCAGTGAGGCGGTGGAGAGGGTGAGCAGTTTTAAATTCTTGGGGGTAACTGTGACCGAGGACCTGTCCTGGGGCAACCATATCACCTCAGTTGTACGGAAGGCCCAACAGCGCCTCTACTACCTGAGGAGACTGCGGAGCGCACACATTCCCAGATCTCTGATGTTGAACTTCTACAACTGTGCCATCAGCAGCGTTCTGACGTATGGATTTCTAGTGTGGTTCCCCAGCTGCACCAAGGCCGATCAGCAAGCACTCCAGCGGGTGGTGAAAGAAGCTGGCAGAATTATTGGAACAAGTCTGCCAGAGATCAGTAATATCTTCCCCACTCGCTGTCTGAGGAGGGTGCACAGTATCCTGCGGGACCAACATCACCCTGCGCGCCACCTTTTCCATCTGCTGCCCTCAGGAAGAAGGTACAGGTCTATACAGGCCAGAACATCCAGACTGGCCAACAGCCTGTATCCACAGGCTGTGAGGCTCCTGAACTCTCTGCCCCCCTCTCACGGACAATAACCATATCCAACTTCTTAATAGCAATGAACTGGTCTGCATTGGTGCATCATATCTTTATTCTCTTCCCCCTCCTGCCCCCCCCCCCCCCCTCTTTCTTAAATAGATAACTATCATATCTGATATCATATCTCACAGTACAATAATATTGAATGGGTTGCATTGTTGTATTTTGTCATGTTTCTCAGGTCTTTGTCTGAATTTCTACGAACATTATTGCTAAGGATTGTCTTATTGCATTGGAGTCACACTGGGTTAAATATGTACACTTGGGTTTTAAGGGGTATTTATTATTTTCTTCTTTTTTTTGGGTTGTATGGAAGCCCCAAACGCAATTTCATTGTTCTTGACAATGACAATAAATAAATAAATACAAATACAAATACAATACTTGTACAGCTGCTGTTATTGTGTATCTATTTATTTAGATTTAGATTTCTTCATACATTCTTATATAGTTCTATATTGTGTATTTTGTTGTACAGTTATTTTATTTTCAACTTTAATTTATATATTTTATCTTATTCTTTCCCAGTTAAATTTACCCTTCATTCTAATTTGTGTTGTACAGTTATTTCATTTTTAACCTTAATTTATATTTTATTCCTTCCTAGTTAAATTTACCCTTTTAAATTTTTCATATTTATTTCCTATCTTATTCATAGCCTTTTCCTTTTTTGTTTTCTTTAGGTCACGAGCAGTTGTCCAAGCATTTCACTACATATCGTACTGTGTATGACTGTGTACGTGACAAATAAAATTTGAATTTGAATTTGAATTTGAAGCTAGGACTATATGGGATCCACAGTGTAAAGACAAAGGGCTCCTAGGTGGCCATCTGAACATACGCAGCATGGCCCCTAAGAGGGAACAACTAGAACATCTCATTAATTCAAATGTTGATTGCATGGGAGTTTCAGAAACTTGGCTCAAACCCTCTTCTCCGCAAGAACTGGTAACTCTACAAGGCTACAATGTCTTCAGAAAAGATATTCATCAAAGAAAGGGGGGAGGGCTGTTATTGTATATGAAGGACTCTCTAAAATGTACACAAATAATCTGGCCCAATGAAATCTCTATTGAATGTGTTGGATTTAAAGTGTCACTCTCAACAGAAATGTAATTTACTGTTTTATGTCTTTATTGCCCACATTTGGCAAAAGTAGATTTTTATGACCAATTCAAGGCACTTCTGAATTCTTGCGACTTCAACAATGAACTTATCCCATGAAAAGCGACAGAAAGAAACTAAAAGAAATTACAGATAATTTTGGTTTAACACAAATGATCAGTGATCCCACCAGAATAAAAAAATTAGAATTCTAATAGACCTGGTGTTTTCTAACAAACCGGATAGAATGATAAAAACATAACTTTTTGACTGGCTTGTCTGACCACAATGCAAAGCTGACTAAAAAGCGACTGAGATGTGTCAGTAAAAGCATGACTATAAAAAAACATTTATTCCAAATAGTCAAGAACAACATTTAATGGCAGCTCTAAATAATTTTGATTGGACTAGCATACTATCCTATGATGACACTAATAAATGTTGTGATCTATTATACTCTGCTATTAAAGGGGTCTTGTCACAGTCTCAGAAAGAGAGCCATTTAAAGAAACAAGTTTATTCCTTGCCTTGGATTAATACTGAGTGTGAACAGCTTATGAGACTCAGAGACCAGTTACTTAAATGAATTGTTACAATCTGGATTAAATACCTATCAATTCAATTTTATATCTGCAAGGAATAAAGTCACACAAACTTTGAGAATGGCAAAAGCAAATTTTTTCATGACTGTAATTAATAGTGCCAAAGGAAATTGTAAGCTAATTTGGGAAAATATTAAGAAACTCCTTGGTAACAGTAAGCATAATGCTGATAAAGACCTTGAACTTAAATTTGTCAATGGACTGGTATCAGAGCCTCTCAGACTAGCTACTAAATTCAATGATTTTTTCCAAAGTACCATTACTGAAATTGCACAATTGTTTTCTAATTCTTGTGACCCTCAACAAAATATTGGGAATACCGACATCAAAGAGGATGTTTCTTCTCAAGATTCACAGTTCAATATTCAGAAAATTACAGAAAATGAAGTAGAAAATATAATCTCTAAATGAAGAAGTTCTAAAGCAAGGGATGAGTTTGGATTTGATACCAATTTCTTGAAGCATTATAAATCTTTTCTTTTGGTGCCTGTGACCCACCTTATTAATTTATCAATCACGCAGGCAGTCGTTCCTCTGAGTTGGAAGGTGGCAAAAGTTACACCAATTTATAAATCGGGTGATAAATCAGACCCTGCTAATTATCGACCTATTAGCATATTACCCATCTTTTTTTTTTGTTTTGGTTTTTTTGGTTTTTTTGCCTGTCCCGTTTGGTTCTTTTGCCATCAGAATTGTTGCCTAAAGGCAAAGAAAGATGCCCAATGGATTTACTTTACCAAATGGACCATCCCAGCCTTGCCGTATTGGTCTATTTGATTCACCTTTGCTTTTATTGTTTATTTTATTTTCATTTGCTGAACATGGGACAGACTTGACTGGGGGAAAAAGAAAGAGGGAAAGAAAAAGAGCGGGGAAGAGGGACGGTAATAAGGGGCAAAAACCAACAAAACAAACAGACAAAAAATACATATATCAATTACCTGGATCACCTGTTGACAAAGAAAAAAGAGAAAACAAGCAAAGAAAAAAAGAGTAAACAACATAATCGCGATGATCTATGTGAATATAACAGCAAATACTAAATATTAAATATTATAATAAGATCGACAGCGCACAGTGTGCTTTGAGGTAGCAACCAAAAAGGGTGTAGTTTGTGTGTGTGAGCACCCGTGTGTACACCTGTGAGCATGAACGCGCTTGTATTTAAAAGGTTCCTTCATGTAATGAACTGCTAGAGGGTGTGGGGAGCCATAGCCCCGTCCTCCTGGGCATGAAGCAGGCATGGAGGAGATCAAGGTTCCAGACATCCAGAGGCCCCAAGAGCAAAGGAGACCAAGACTCCCTATCTTTTCAAAGATAGCAGAAAAGTGGGTTGCTAATCCTATCATCGAACATCTTAATGACTCCAATCCGGGTTTGCACCCTATGCAATTCAGATTTCACACTCTTCATTCAACTGAAATGGTTGTCTGTGTTTTTGTTGAGAGAGTGAAATCTTACTTAGACAAATGCAGTTATGTTACAGCTGTTTTTCTGGATTTCAAGCATGCATTTGACACCGTGAATCATCTTAAGCTCTTGTCTAGACTGTCAACATTTAACTTTAGTAATCACACCGTTAAATGGATACAGTCTCAAAATTATCCTTTAAAAAAACACGTTAAAAAAGTAGTGAAAACTGTAAATGTTAATATACAGAACTGTAGACATATCCACACATCATTAACAGACACAGCAGCAATTACATTCCTGCACTCTATGATACTAGCTAATACTGAATACTGTATTACAAGTTGGTCCTATACGAGCTTTGCTGCTATTGGACCAATTGAAGTATGCTACAAAAAGAGCATTGAAAATATTAGATAAAAAACCTTTTTCATTTTAAATACAAGTTTCTAAATTTTACTAATTTCAAATGATTTAAATCTGCTTGTCTAATATACAAAGTTCTACATGGTCTGGCGCCTCCACCAATGAGTGATTTTATTAAACAAAAGTCTAGCAGTGTTGCCGGGTCTCGACTGACTCGAGCCACTGTTAGAGGTGATTGTGAATTGACATTTAGACGGACCACCTTTTCACAGAATGTAAATAGTGTCTCTGTATGTTTTTACTAACTTGTGTTTAACACCAACCTGCCAGAGGGTCTGCAGATGAAAATTAGCCCAAGGCTATAATCTGGCATATTTACATTTGTTAAAATGTTCATTAATATGTATTGCCCGTCTTTCTAAATAAAATAAAATAAAAATAAAAAACAAATAAAACCTTTCTATTTACCTAAATTTTTAAACTGATATTATTTTTTAACTTAACCCTTGTGAACTGATTATTCACAGAAATAACCCGAAGGAGAAGCTCTCACACACATCACGTCTTCCAGTCATACATACTATAATCAAAGTGTCCAGAGACACACTGAGTCAATGCAGAGCAGGGTAAAAGAGGCAATGCTGTACTGAGGAGTGAGCAAGCAGACTTCTCAAGGGGGATAAAAATCAATTAAATACTCACCAAACCAAAAGAATAGCAGAAATTTGATTCTGGCAAGGTAGTAATGTCTCTCTTCTTCTTACCGTGTGTGTGTACTGATGATAATCAATGGGATGGATAAGCTGGAGCAAGTGCTAGAGAAGATACAGTCAAGCTGCTGATGCAGTTGAAATTTCCTGATATGCACAAATAGCAGAGTCAGGGCCTACAACAATGAGCTATGAATCAATGGGAGTCTGACTGTGGTGTGTAAACAGTGCCGAACTGGACATTTATAGACGTAAATAACACAACAACACAGAACAAAAGAAAGCTCATTCATAATTGTGCGAAGGACATTAGCCAGGTTGTGACAAACAAATTTTCAGTCGGTTGTGTATCTGATTTCGGAGTTCAGCCCCAAAGCCATGTATTCTTTCTCTGGAGGAAATATAGAGCCTGCAGCCAGAATTGCTCCCCTGCCACACTGTTGTACCTTAATTAGCACAGGGCTGAGTTAAAGCATGGTGTGCTAACCTCCTACAGCAAAAAGGGGAATAACATCTGTGCCAAAGAATCAATTTTTCAACCCACTGCCCCTGTGTTTTCCGCTGATTAGAATTTTGTTAATCAAGCCTGCTCTGGAGACTATTGCAGCTGGACAACAAAGACAGGGGGAGTGTTGATCTCAGACCAAAAATGCCATTTAACATTGATCAAAGCCAATGTAACTACTTAACACAAATTCATGTCAAATCATTGATAAACAATAAAACTATGTAGTTTTTTCTCTAAATTTTCTGGAATAAATTCCAGATTTGGCAGTTTTAGCTTTTAATTGTTCCAGCTGATTTCTAAGTTTTTATATAGCTTTTTGGTAAATGTTATTGAACTCAAGATACTGAAGGGTGTCTCAGTGGATTCCTTTGTTTAAAGCTTTACATAAGGAAATTACTTAAACACATTTTACTACAGCAGCATTATATTCATTGTTCCTGCATGACGAGCCCTGGGTTTTTTTTTTTTGAGTTGCTTTGGAGTATTTGGGTTCTTGTTAGGAGCTTTCTGTTCATTTTTTCCTCACAGTTTTTCATTATTGTTAGGTTGACACTGTCATGATCTCCTGTCCTGGCTCATAATATTCTCCTTTTCTCCTTCTTGCTTATATCTCTCGCTAACTCAGTCATCCTCTTTCCTCTCAGCCTGAAAGTCTGTGTGACAAACCACCAGATAACACCAGCATTTTGTTTCAGGGGCATTTTACACACCTGGGGGTAATAATAACACCTGCTTATAATCACTCGTCAACAGCTATTTAAGTTGGAGGAATTTCTTCAGCTGGTCCCTGGGTGTTGAACTAACCACATTAGTGAATGCCTGCCTCGTTGTGCACTGCAGTTGAGCGCTTGTGTTGCATGGGACGTCCGATGTCCCATGTTTGAGTCCACCCTCACCCACTGGTTGTGCCAGATGTTCTGATTGCTGTTTTAATTGTATTATCATCCTAGTAATCTTGAGTATTCAAGTTCTAGTCATTAATTATGAAGTTTTGGATTCCTGATTTAATGCCTTCATTGTCCTAATACAGAGTTCAATTTATTGCTTTATTGTCCAGTCTTTGTCTTTTTACTTTCCTTTGTATTTCAATTCAATTCAGTTTTATTCTTTTAGTGCCAAATCACAACATCAGTTGCTACAAGAGCTTAATTTTGATAAGGTCTGGTTTGTTATTTTTGTATGTTGAGCTTTAGTTTTATCTTAATATTTGATTTCTGATAACTATGTAGTTTTCTGATAGTTTCATAAGCTCATTTTAATACTGTACACCACTAATGCAAGTTTTGCATTTCTGGTCATTAGTCATTAGTGTAGTGATTTACACATTCACCTAACGAGTTAAGGACTCCTTGTTCCAGACCTTCCCAAAGTATGGGGCCCGCCCCCTAGGGGGGGGCGCAGAGCCATGGCAGGGGGGGCGAGGTATGAAAAGGAAAAAAACTAAACGCTTGGACACTGCTAGCACGGGGCGCCCACAGAAACGCAAAGCAGGAGATGAAGCATAGCTGAATATGTTTCCAAACCAACTTCATTCTAAGCCAAAGACTAGAAAATATGGTGAAGCAAATCTTCCCTTTGGCTTCACCTGCACAAGTGCCAAGGTAGGTCTCCCCTGCAGAATTGGTTTTCCCTTTGTCGGGAGCAGTGCTGGGCTCTTCAAATCACGGACAAACAGTATCCCACATTCTTGATTTTCAGTTCACAAACACTTGTTGTAATGACTAACTACTCCTGACATTTTGGAGATGTTAGATCTGTATAGAGTAAAGTTACAATGGGATACAAATAATATCAGGCTGATCCTGCCAAATTTGTTCCCTCGGTTCAAATCACGGACAAACAGTATCCCACAGTTGTTTGTTTTTAAACCCATTTTGCACAGAGAGGCATTTTAAAAAAAATGTATTGATAGCAATGTTGAATATTATTACACAGGGAAAAATAATAAATAATCACACCATGATGCCTCTGCCTTTGTAAATGGAGGGACTGTAACTGCGTGTAAAACCTGAAGACAGTCAGATTAACAGTAACAGTATTTCGTCTCTATCTGCCATTCTGAAATTCATCTCAGGTAAACAATAACGTGCGCACAGCGTAAAGTGAAAAAAGGCACACACCTTTAACGTTGCGTGACGAACTCTGTAAAAGCAAAAAAGGAGTTTTAAAAAAATCTCCATTTTCGGTGATTCCAAACGCCATTTAGGTGTGGACGAAACAGCTGCGTTTTCAAAAATATCCGTGTAGGTGTGGACGTAGCATAAAAGAGTTAGTAGTTTATTTTCTTACTACCTGCAGATTACTTGTATTTGCTTAATTGTTTACTAAATGTTTGAGGTGTGAAATAAACCGCAATGGAGCAAAATATGGGTGTGTGTGGTTGGAGGATGTGTTAGTGCGTGTGCACGCGGGTGCACATGAAAAATGTCCCCCCACATTTTTCATGTAAAACAAAGGGGGGCCCAGCAAAAAAAGTTTGGGAGCCACTGCCTTGTTCAATCCTGGGAGGACACAAATTCCCTTACGGTTTGTGTTACAGAAGGACATCTGTTGAGAAAATCTGCCAAATCAAATATGTGGAGCTACCTTTTGTGGTGAATAAGGAAGCAGCCAAAAGCAGTAGCTTCATTTTCTGCTTTGAGTTTATTTGTTCTCTGCTGTTACCTGGTCTCTGTGGTGTAAGTGTAAGTCTTCTTTTATCCATGTTTAATTATGTGTTCTTTGGGTTGTTCCCTAATTTACTTTTCTTGGATGGTTTGGCTTCATGTCTGTCTCTTCCTGATTGTCTGCACTTGTGTCTCGTTCCTCCAGGTGTGCCTTATCCCACCAATCCCTCCTCTCTTCCTTGTAATGGTTTCTCTTGTGTAATCCTCGGTGTATCCTCTTATGCTCCTTCACATTTCCTAGTTCACTGGATTTTAGTGTTGTTGGAGTTTTTAATGAAGTTTGGTCTTTATCAGCCTCCTATAAACACACACCTTTTGTGAAATATTCTGCCTGGAGTTTTCTGTATTTGGGTCTGCCACATCCACACTATAATCTATACTACAATGACTTTATCATCAAGTTCTGCCACTTATTGGCAAGTTATTACATAAGATGGAAAATACAGGACTTCCGGTTTATGTGACTATGGCGTAGGTCGCACCGAGCGTAGCTCCTTCAGAGTCTAGTTATTATCTAGCATTTCCAGGCACTTTTTGACGGGTTTTTTCTTTTTGTATAGTTCCGAGACAAGACTGTTTTTGCCTTTTGTGTTTACAATGTCGCGTAAGGTTAATAAGAGCGCAAGCACCTCTCAGCCGAACTTGCGGCCTGCTGCTAACACTGCATCCCCGCCTCGTGGTAAAACTTCGCCACGGCCTGGGTCACCCGACACGCCGCTCGTCGATACGGAAAAATTCACGAAGGCTGAACTCCTCTCTGAACTTCGTGAAGAAATTTCATCACTGTTTAAAAAGGAACTGACGACAGCGTTTGCGGAGAATCTCACGTCTATCAGGTCCGACATACAGCAACTAAAAACGGATCTTTCCTCAGATATAACTACCATGCGGCAGGAATTCGCTGGCCTCAGGAGCACGGTTACGGGGATGGAGCAGTCTCTCTCCACATGTACAGATGATATTGTCCACCTCCAAGCCAAAGTTGATGCGATGTCAAAGGAGTTGGCCAAATTGGAGAATAAATGCGAGGATTTGGAGTCCAGGTCTCGCCGCAATAATATACGCATTGTTGGTGTGCCAGAGGAGAACGTCCTGTCCGCTACAGATGTGTCCGTGCTGTTGATGGAGGCATTTCAGCTTGGGAAGGAGCCGCTTGTAGACAGAGCCCACCGAACTTTGGCCCCCAAACCTAACACCGGTGAACGTCCCCGTGCTGTGGTTGTGAAGCTGCACTATTACGCGGACTGTGCTAGGATTCTCCAGAAGGCCAGGGAGCTGCAGAGAGTGCAGATAAATAATATGACCATTTCTGTGTTCCCCGACCACACCGCTAAGACAGCGCGGGCCCGTGCGGCTTTCAATGAGGTCCGTCGCCAGCTTCGCGGCATCCAGGGAGTCCGATTTGGGATCCTCTATCCGGCAAGACTGCGGATCACTTATCAAGGAATGCAGCGCGACTTCGTCTCGCCAGATGAGGCCAAGGAATATATTAAGACAATAACCACGCGATAAAAAATATAGCGGGACAATGTTTGTTTGTTTGAAATAGCGCATGATCCAAATCCAAACATCATTGTGGTAAGCTAAGTTTGTTACTCTGCCAAACACTTGTTTTGTTTTACCTGTCTAATAGTAAAATATAATTGGGTTATTTTTATTTTATTTGTGCCTTTTAATCTATTGAGAAAAGACTCTGTTGGAGCTTTGGTTTGACACGGTTCGTTTCGTAGTCGGGAGCGTTTTTGTTCAGATTGCTCCGGGTGGGAGCGTGCACTGCCGTCTCCGTCGTTTGGGGATGGGGGCTTTTGCTGTGCAGGGGGGAGGCGGGTGGGTGTGTTTGACGTGTTATTATTATTTTTATTCTGAAGCTGTACTTTTGTTGTTGTGGGTTTGCGTTGTGTGTTTGTGTGAGTGTGTTTTTCCCACTTGTTCTTTCTTTGGGGGTGAAGAAATAAGTATTTTCTCTTTTGTCTTTCTGCAATGACCAGCACTTCAGGTCAGTCCTTAGGCAATAGTGGTATTAGATTTTTAACTTGGAATGTCAAAGGTATGAATAGCCCAATTAAACGATCTAAAATATTTACGCATCTTAAACGTTTAAAGAGTGATGTAATGTTTTTGCAAGAGACCCATTTGCGAGATCGGGATCATCTTAGGCTCAGGTGCCCATGGGTGGGTCATACTTTCCATTCAATGTTTAATTCAAAAGCCAGGGGGGTGGCGATCTTAATAAACAGAAGGGTACAGTTTACAGCCTCTGAGATTAAAGCTGACAAAAACGGGAGGTATTTGGTTGTTGTAGGCACCATGTACAATGTACCCGTCCTCTTAGTCAATGTGTATGCGCCAAATTTTGATAATCCAGGTTTTACAGATGCACTTTTGAGTAGTCTCCCTTCCCTTGATACTCATCTTTTGATATTGGGTGGTGACCTAAACTGTGTTATTGATCCTGCCTTAGATCGTTCGAATCCTCGGACCCTGACCCAATCCTCTATGTCCAAGTCTATTTCTGAGTTTATGTCTCAGAATGGTTTTGTAGATCCCTGGAGGTTTTCTAACCCTACTGCCAGAGCGTACTCTTTCTTTTCTCAGGTACATCAGTCCTTTTCGCGGATTGATTATTTTTTTGTGGACGGTTCCCTTATTCCAAAAGTACTGTCATCTACATATCATCCTATTGTCATTTCCGATCACGCACCACTTAGCGTTGACATCAAGCTCATAGCCCAGTCCTCTTTTTCCTCACCCTGGAGATTTAACTCTTTGTTGCTTTCGGATGAGGGGTTTGTTACCTTTATCAAATCCGCAATTGATGAATTTATGGTGTTTAACGACAGCAATACTGTTACGAGGTCATTGCTTTGGGAATCTCTTAAGGCATATGTGCGTGGGCAAATAATTTCTTTCTCTGCCCATTCCACTAAAAGCCACAAAGCCAAACTTCAAACTTTGACTACACAAATTTGTGACATAGATAGACAGGTTGTTGACAGTCCCACTCCCGATTTGCATAAAAGACGACTTGACTTGCAGACTGAATTTGATTTACTTTCTACGGCAGATGCTGAACGTCTTTTACTTCGTGCGCGTGCGACTTATTATGAATATGGTGATAAGCCCAGAAGGCTTTTGGCCCATCAGTTAAAACGTCAGGCCTCGTCTCGATTAATTTCCCAGATTAAAGATGCGGCAGGCAACTCGGTCTCTGATTCAAAGGAAGTAAACGAGGTGTTTAAGACGTACTATTCCTCCCTATATGAATCTGAATCTGCTGCTGACGCCTCAGAGATGGATTCTTTTTTTAACGGTCTTACAATGCCCACTGTCGATCCTGTTATAGCTGAACAATTAGATGCCCCTCTTAGGCTGGATGAAATTGTGCATGCAATCAAGACCATGCACAATGGTAAGGCACCAGGACCTGACGGGTTTTCAGTTGAATTTTTAAAAACTTTTATAGACAAGTTAGCCCCACTACTTCTTTCAGTGTATAATGAATCTTTTGAACGTGGTCTATTGCCCCCTACATTGTCTCAAGCACTAATTACTGTTCTCTTAAAGAAGGGTAAGGATCCTACGTCTTGCACCTCGTATAGGCCTATTTCACTGCTGAATGTTGATGTTAAAGTCTTGGCTAAAATTTTAGCAATTCGCCTTGAAAAGGTTCTTCCTACTATTATTTCAGATGAACAGAATGGCTTTATTAAAGGCCGCCAGCTGTTCTTTAATGTCTGCACGCTTTTGAATGTCATTCTTTCCCAACACTCAACCACTAATCCAGAAGTAGTTATCTCACTTGATGCTGAGAAAGCTTTCGATCGTGTAGAGTGGAGCTTTCTCTTTGCGGTCTTGCAAAGATTTGGTTTCAAGGACAGATTCATTTCATGGATTCGACTGTTGTACAGGGCACCCCAAGCCAGTGTCTATACAAATGGTGTTTCCTCTGGCTACTTCTCATTGTCACGCGGGACGAGACAGGGTTGCCCCCTGTCCCCCCTACTTTTTGCTATTGTAATTGAACCCCTATCTGTAGCTTTGAAGGCCCTTCCTCATTTTCGTGGTATTTCCCGGTCAGGCCTTGACGTAAAATTGTCTTTATATGCAGATGACCTGCTTCTATATGTTTCTGATCCCTTATCTAGCATACCATCGATTGTGTCTCTACTAAATAAGTTCGGCTCTCTGTCAGGTTACAAAATAAATCTTCTTAAAAGTGAATGTTTCCCCATAAATTCTTTAAGTCTTACACTTAAACAATCTGACATTCCTTTTAGACTTAGCCCTGCTGGCTTTAAATATTTGGGAGTTAACATGACTCGTACTTTGTCTTCTCTATACTCTTCCAATTTCTCCCCTTTAATGACTCAAATTCAATCAGATTTTCAGAGATGGAAATCGCTACCTTTGTCCCTAATTGGTCGGATCAATGCTGTAAAGATGAACATTTTGCCTCGATTGTTATTTCTGTTTCAGAGTATTCCTATATTTTTACCTAAAGCTTTTTTCAAAAAGTTAGACCAGCTAGTTACATCGTTTTTGTGGGGAGGGAAACACCCCAGGGTGAGGAAATCATTATTACAGAGACTGACATTTGATGGTGGTCTTGCCTTGCCTAACTTTTTATTTTACTATTGGTCCTCTCATGTTCACAAATTGACCCATTGGCTTGAATCTCAAGACCTGCTGTGGTGCAAACTGGAACGCCTGTCGTGCACTTCCTCATCCTTAGAAGCTTTATTATTCTCTCCACTACCACTTAAGCCTTCTCATTTCACCCAAAATCCCGTGGTACAGTCTAGCCTAAGGGTCTGGTCACAATTCAGGAGTCATTTTAAGTACATCTCTGCATCAGTACACATGCCCATCACGCAGAACCATCTGTTTACTCCTGGCCTCATTGATGGTACCTATGTACAGTGGAAGCGTCATGGTATTAATACATTTAAGGATCTCTATAAAGATGGCACTTTCTTAACTTTTTTAGACCTGTGTTCAGAAACAAATCTTCCGGCTACCAATCTATTCCGTTATTTTCAGGCACGGCATTGCACTTCTGCTCTCTTCCCCTCCTACCCTCTTCTCCCAAATGTCCAACCATGGGAGGAATTCTTATCCCTTAAACCCAATAAGAAGTCAATTATATCTTTAATATATAAACAACTTATGGATTTAAATGTCCATTCCGTTGCTAAAATTAGGAGGGCTTGGGAGCAGGAGTTAGGAATAATTTTTTCGGATCAGCAATGGGAGAAAGCAGTATCCAATGTCCGTTATAGTACGTCCTGTGCCAGGTTACAACTCATCCAGTTCAAGGTGTTGTACAGGGTTTACTATTCAAAGTCTCGTCTGTCTGAGATTTACCCACAAGTGATGGATCAGTGTGAGAGATGTCATGCCACCCCATGTGACCTAGGCCATATGTTCTTTCTGTGCCCAAGACTCCATGGCTTCTGGAGTCAGTATTCAGTTATTCTTTCCAAAGCTCTTGGGACCCAAATCTGCATGGACCCTTTTCTAGCTGTTTTTGGGCTTCCAGTCAACACTGGTCTAACCGACCCTACACACTTCAAAATATTAGCCTTTACATCACTTTTGGCTAGACGTTGCATCTTACTCCTTTGGAAATCTTCAAAGCCACCTTCAGTTTCTTTTTGGTTTAGAGATGTGATGTCATCTCTTAAATTGCAAAAGATAGGCCTTGTGGCGAAGGGCAAATACAGAGAATTTTATTCTATCTGGGGCCCCTTCGTGGACTATTGCAAGTCATTAAACGCTCTACCAGCTGATTAATATCATGTCTCTTCCCCCCCCCCCCTTTTTTTTTTTTTCCCCTTTTGGGGTTTGTGTTTGTTTTGGGTTTCTTATTAGGTTTTGTTTTGTTTGTTTACTTAAGCGTGTGTGTAGGTGTGCCTGTGTGTGTGTTATTGTGTCTGTTCATGTAAGAAAAACTAAAAAATATGTGAGGGGAACAGATTGTGTTGTCATTGTAAACTACTGTACACTTGTCTCTCAATAAAAATATTAAAAAAAAAAAAAAAAGATGGAAAATACAGCAGTAGTTTCATCTCATCTAATTAGCTGTGTTCTTGGCATTCATGTTTGTTTTGTCAATGACTGCATGGTGCATTTCATTGTCATGGTATTGCATTTTTTCCTGTCTATGTTCAATTTATGAAATGTTATTTTCAGTATAGAAACATGAACAGAAGTTGTGAAAATGGCAGTCGTTCCCATGCTATCAGTTTTTTTTTACTGTTTTTTTCTTTTTTGTTTTTGTTTGTTTTCATGTATTTGGTCGTTGAATTTTTCATCGTCACTGAACAAAAAGTCATAGTAACACTTCCATCTTTTCTGTCAGCAGAGTCAGTTTCTTCCCTCTGAAGTCAGTGTAGTATCTCTGGGATTTTGGACTATAGCTGATATCAAAGCTGACTGATAAAATGATATAAACCTTCAACTCGCTTACATGTATGAGCACACACATACAAACCCTCTCTCAAATGCACCAAAATATATTCTGCCTTAGGCATTAGTGTCAAACTCACCACACATACCACACAGGCTCACAAGTTCAACTTATGTCTTTTTATAAATCTTTTAAATGGTCAACCTTGACAAGCCTCCTGTTTTATAGAAAAGCCCCCTCTTAGCTTTACAGTTTTCTTTCTTTCTTTTTTTTTTCAAACATACAGAGTACTTCCCAGATGGTTTATGACGAGGAAGATTTGAATCCTTCGTTCTGACCTTGACTGGTTGAAACACACTATGGTTTTTGTTTTTTAGGGGAGCTCTCAATCAGTGCTGGAAGGTGTATGAGTTCAATTTCAGTGTGTGGGCTGAATTATGTCAGTGTAGTTTCAAATTTGCTGTTGATTGATTTCTTTTTTTATTAACCATCCTTTAAGCAACATTAACTTTATTACTGTGCTATACCTTCATTTAAAAATATTTTTTAACTGCTATATTAATTTTGGCATAAAATGATTAGCATCTAATTTCTTTCATTTCATTTGACTGCTGTAAAAGGCTGGTAAAAAGAGAGGAATAGAGGGTTGATGAGGACTTGTTACCAGCCATTCATTATCTTTCATGAGTGTCAAAACTATACTAATTTGGTACATTCTAGTTGGCCACTTTTTCAATTTAGGCAAAAATTCTAACCGGAGTACTAAAGATTACAACTGGAGGTCCTCCGTGCTGACAGCAGTCAGATTGTTTGGCAAGAAAATTTGATCACACTGGAGATGTTTTTTACTAACTCTTGTAGAAAAACAAAATCTTGTCATTCATATCCCACACAAACACTTTGCAATGAATTCCAGATTAAGTTTAAAATAAGAATGCGTGCAAGGCTAAGCAGTGCTAGCCAATAGAGCCTCCTGTTTGGCTGTTACTCTGGGAAAAGACGAGAAAGCGTGACTGGAGCTGCGATGTAGCCTATATAATATTTATATTGTACGAACGTGATAATTCTGTATATTGTAATAACGTGATATTATATTGTTCAAACATGAAAGGTATATTGTTAGAACAATATACTTTTCACTTTTCTATTTTTCGCTTCCGTACTACGCTTCCATATCCAAGGCTTTTCAATGTGGCCTCACAAAATTATCACAACTACAACAACCATAAAAAGAGTTGGATAGACATTGCTGCTCAATCACAGCTGCCTGGTCAATGTTTTTCATTAGTAATTTAGCAAAGTTGACGGTGGTGTGTGTCCGCTACTTTGAAACACTTGGGCCGCTCTGCCCGCCACAGTTTCAAACTGGTCATGTGACTGCATGGCCACATCTGATTGGTAAAAATGTTACCGGAAACTCCACTTGCTGCATGTTATCTAATGTGTTAAACTAATTATATTTTTATAAAGTAATTAGTCAAATTTTGCAAATGTAGCGGAGTAAAAGTACAGTTTCTTCTTCACAAATGTACTCAACTAAAAGTAAAAAGTATCGTGCAAAAAAGGTACTTTAAAAGTACTTTTTTTTTTCAAAAACTTACTCAAGTAAATGTAACGGAGTAAATGTAACGGAGTAAATGTAACTCGTTACTACCCACCTCTGTAAATAAGTCATAGAAATATGATTCACTGAGGTTTGAGGGAAGCGGTGTAATGCTGAATTTCATACTGAAAAAAGCATATATTATTGTGATCATGACAGTTAATGGGATTTGTGATAGTTGGAGTGTTTATTTACGGCATGTTTAGAGCTGAGTTCCTTTCTTCTTCTCAATAATAACACCAGTATTTTATTGAAACCAAGCAGAACCAAACTTAACTGAACTGTGTTTCAGGTTTTTAGTCACATTCCTACATGGAAAATGGTACATAATTAAAACGTCTCTGCACACAGAGAGATTTTCATGCAGTTTCTCTTTTTCTTTGCTCTTTCAGAGCCATACACATGTAGGAATGTTTGATGGGTTATGTAATACTAAGTTTAATAAGTACCTCCTGCCTCACACAGCTTACCTTCAGCCAAAGACAACCCAAAGTAACTATATAAACATATGGAGCTCAGGATCTGATGGTAAATAATGTTTATAGGTCTACTGCACATCATACAGGTGAGCTGTTACAAGCAAATTTCTTGATTATGGTGTTGGCATAATAATGCAGCTCTCCTCTGGATAAGCCCTGCACTCCAGCTGAGTCTCAGTCCTCAGGACTACACACAGGCTGTATCCCAATTCAGGGTCTGCAGCCTTAAAGTACGCATTTCAAGGCCGAGTACGTCACAGCGGCGCGACGAAGGCTGTCCCAATTCAAAGGCTGCTCAAAATGCGGCCCTGAAATGCGTCCTTCAAATCCCTGAATTTTAAGGCTGTGGCAGTGTAGACTTCGTGGCCCAACATATCCCAGAATGCATAGCGCGGCGGTGGGTGTGGATAATTTTGCCGAAAAAAAACGGCGGATGAGGGGCAGCCGAAGAGTAAACTTTAAGTAAGTACTGAATATTATGTCACTTATTTATGTGCAAATGTTTAATAACGCAGAACATTAAAACATTACTGTTGGCAACATGTTGGTATAGTTATGTGACATTAGTGACGTTTGTACTAACTTGGTTTTAAAGCCTTTACTTTAAAATATACACCGTTCAATAGCTGAGCTTAATCTTACAGAGAATGATCAAAGCTCATGTAGAAAGAAAAAAAAAATGAACAAAAGATTTTCTCCTTCATTTCTGTCAAACAAAGCTGTATGACACGTTTCCAGCTTTTAGTATCATGGTTGCTAGGCAACCTGGGCAGCGCAACGGAGGCTAGACTGTCCCATTTCACAAGCCTCGCACTTCCGGCCTTAGCGGTCTTTGAGTACGCGGCCCTTGAGGATCATTGAGGCTGCGTACTGTAAGGCTGCAGACCCTGAATTGGGATACAGCCACAGTCCCCAGCAATTTCAATCAGAAGAGATTTGAAAAACACATTGATTGTCCTTCAGTCACCTCTCATTTATCTTAATTGCTGCACTGTTTTTGGAATGAAACGCATGCAGAACCTGAGCTTCCACTGTATTATTTTTTGTTAGGATATCACTCGCTCCCTTGCTCTCCGTCATCAGGTGTTTTAGTTTTTATGCAACTAATCCGCATTGCTCTTTGTAGGTAATTGCTGAAATGAACAGAATGCATATTTGTATATAAATTAACATGTTGTTAGTAGATCACACAAAGAACTGAATTTCAACCACTTACACCAGCTGTAAATATTTTATTTCCTTCCTTGGAACAAAAATTATGGAGTGTTACTCTACTCCTCTGTATTTAGTTGAATAGATGTGCCAGAAAAGGAAAGTGGCCAGTAAATGTTTTTTTTTTTTATGTAAATACAATAATATAGGCCAACGTGAATTGTTTTTAGTAATGTTGTTTTATGCACAACATTACTATGAATGATTCTGTATTGAGACGGAAGGTTGGATGTATTTTCTTGGTTTCCATTGTGTGCTTAATACCACGCTTGAAGGAACATGTTTAAACAGCCAGCTGATCCCAACTCTTTGAGGACAATTATTGATTAAGACATTGGCTTAGATTTAGTTCAGCTGATTTTGTTGCTGGATGTGTAAAATAAGAATTTATTGATTAGAAAACACATTGCTGGAACAGCAATTTGTGGGCTGCTTGAGATCAATAATAAAAGATGCTTATGCTCTTCATATCTGCTTTAGTACCTCTGATGTTATTATGTATTGGAAAGGGGAGTGGATTAAGATTGATCGCAAGTATAAGAGGGTAGATAGATGCACCTTTTATGCATTAGTGATAATTTGATCCTGTACAAAGCTTTCTCGTCATCTTCTCTCTAACTGTCAACACTTTAGGTTTACTGATGAAATGGGGGATTTCTTACTCAGAGTAATCATCTGATTAAAATGCCACCACTGCTTAACTGAAAAACACACATAATAGATGTTTATTCCTTTATCAGCTTGAAAAAGATGCATCATTTGCATCCAGTCTGATATTGGACAATTTCTGTGGCCACGGGAATGAAAACAGTGGTAATGTTCAATACTTAATTTGCTGGACATTAAATTGTTGCTATCACGTTATCTTCCCGGAGGCAGTCTCTGTTATTTCATCCCTTTATCATTCCTCTCTGACATCACTGGCTCCAGCGTTTCTCAGTGAAGGAGACTTTATCTCCTCCTGGTCTGGTATTCTTTGAGGTTTTTCATTTTCTCTCTTTTAGTTCTTTTTCCATTTTGTCTAGCCTCCAAGGTAAAAGAAAAGAAAAGACAGTTTTAATTTGTTTATGAAGCTCTGAAAGTGATGCTAATTTCATTTAAAAAAAGAAAAAACAGAAATATGTCCTTTGGTAATGGTGGTTAAACCACCTATTTATTTATGTTTGTTCAGTTGTTCTTTTAATCTTTATTTAATTAGACACTTTAATTAACATTAAAGTCTATTTTTCAAGAGCAGACTGAGAATCACAAAAACCCAATTAGTACACTAAAACAACAAAACCGTAGATTAAACAAGGAATTAATCAACACAGTTACAAGAATAATAATAATAATAATCATGAAGCTTTAAGGCTATTTAAAGAAGCATGCTGTATGAAAGCAATATGCAGTGAAATGTTCATTTGAACCCAGTTCCACCAACTAGTTTCAGGAATTTGCTTTAAGGAGTTTTGGTACAGCAAGAAAGAAGAGACATAAATAGAAGCAAACTAACGACTGCCAAAATTACTTGTAATTACAATAATGGCTTTACTCTGAATGTTTTTTTACTCCTATTTTAAGGCTAAAAGTGTAATCTGTACATGTATGCAAAAAAAAAAAATCAAATAAAAAAAACAAACAAGATTTGTTGGTCCTATGACACACTTTTTTATCTTTATTATGATTGCAGTTTCCAGGAAGTGAAAAATATTTCACTTTTAAATTTTCTTTTAATAAATTCTTTAAGCTTGTGTTGCTTTTATGGTTTCTGCTGGAAGCCTAATTCGTAGCGTTGTTGTCACTAAAGGCAGTAAGCAGTTTTTTAACACCTTGATTCAGAGACAAACAATTGCACTTCTAGCTAAATCACTGCCAGTAATGAGTGTCATCCACATTGCATTGCATTATGATATTATGTAATACCTAAGGTGAAAAAAAATCTAATTTTAATTACTTTTTTATTCCTTGCCATATAGAAAAATTGCATGATTGGCAGATTCAATAATAATATGTTGAACGGGGTCTGCTGTGAGCTGCTTAACGTCAGCAAAAATAAATAATCAAGCAGAACAACAAAAATAATAATTTGAAAAATAGCAGTTATTGCATGCTGGTCTTTTTGTTTGCGTTGCAGTTTGGTGAAGCTGAACAAAATTCCTATCAAATATACTTGATGCCGTTTTTCTTTTCTGCTGTCACTGTGTGTAGTTCTGTTGTCAGCACTCTACACTTTAGCTAAAATCTCTCTCTATATTCCTTCATGTTACTCTGTTAATGTGACCAGTACAATAAGTGAATGCACGGGCCTGCAACTGCTACGCTCCAAGTAAAAACCTCCTAGATTACTGAAAGAGACAGTTATAATGCTCCCATAATGTAGGATCTAATTAGTTGCTGGTACTGAAGAAAAAATAAAAATATGCAAACTTGTTGCCTTAGAAAAAATAAGTACAGTTTACAGTATAGTTTACAGTTTGCAATATAAAATAATTAGTTCAACTGACATAAACATTTAAATTTCATCAGTAACTTTATTTAAATTTTGCTTGATTAAAAATTCTATGCAACTTAATCATCACATTACATTTTGTCATCCTTGAATTTAGAGATTTCTAAATTCTAGCTCAATAACACAAATTTATTAAGTATAATAAAAATAAAAGTAAAATTAATAATTAGAATGTTTCTTGGGCTGGTTTAACAACTTTTATTTTCTGATGCAAACAAGTGCTTCCAACATGTAAATCAATACTTGATACTGATCTCATCTGTATAACACTGCATTATAATGTCATGCTAAAAAAAGGATTTCAGAACAGCAATAGAAAAAAGAGAAATCCTTGGAATTCTAAAAGTTCAGCGGACTGACAGAATAACAAACAATCACTGAGCTTCTCAGTTTTTGACGTAAAGCATATCACTTCTGTCAAACATGGTTTTACTATAGCTTGGGTGTGTATGGCTGCCAATGGAAGCAGCATACTGACATGTATTAATGATTTCAAAGCTAACAGCAGCAGCAGGATAAATGTGGGGGTATAGTAGAATATACTGTGTGCACAGATTGAAAATGTATCAGAAAGCACTGGACGGCACTCCCATGGTTCTAGGTCTTAAACCCAGGTTTGGGGTTTTTTGCTTTTAAATTGTGGTTATTCCAATGTTCACATTTTCATAGTTTTTTTTTAGTTCTAACTTATGTTAGTAATTTTATTTGTTTCCTCAGTCTCATCCTTTTGTGCCTTTCCCCTTGTCAAGTTTACCCATGTGTCTGTATCTTCCTATTTATTGTTTCTCACTTCGTTTTTTTTCCCTCCTGAGTCAAGTTTTACTTTTCTCCTCATGTCTTGTTGTCTTGATTTTTAACATCTGTGTCATTATCCTCTTATTTCCCCGATTAATTTCATGTGTAATAAATATTCTGATTAAACTCGTGTGTATAAATAGTCCTGTCCTTCCCCTCAGTCTTTGTCTTGGTGTCTGTTTCCTTTGTATCCTCTTTTTGCAATTCTTACCTCTGCCTGTCTGTAACACACGTACTCATTCATACTTGCCCTCATTCAGAAGTACATTCAACATCAGTATTGAGCTAAACATTTAACCAAAGTAACAAAAGAAGGTTATTAAGATAAAGAGGTGGGAAATCTTCAAATGAGTCTATTTGATCTCAGTCTGACTGCGTGTTGGTTCACCTGTGCACCAGAGAGACTTCCCGTCATATAAAAGTTGAATGTGCCTGCAGTAAAAGCCTGTAAGAGAATCACATTTAAATGAAAATACAATGTGCCCTCCATTAGCTATTGCTCAAAAGCTTTAGGCAATCACTGACTGTAAAGGATTTAATATGAAGGCTGTGATAAGTACTTACTATACTACTTTAACTGTAGAGTAGCCACATACTTAGCGGTATCAGCACTATGAGTACAAATAAAAAGTCTACCTTAGTTGGTTCAATCCTGGTGGCAATGGAAACCTTAAAGCTGGAAGCTTATTAATTTAAGATAGTATCCATTTTTCTATTTTACGTTGAATATGCTGACACACAGAGATTAGAAGATCACAAAACCTTTAACAACCCAAGTATTTTCTGTTCCAGGATGAATGGAAAAGGAGTGAAGTGTGAAATTACTGAAAGTGTACGGTAGCAGATCGTTGGAGTGATCCTTGCATTACAATTGATTGGTTAATTACTAAGTCAGTGCTGCTCACTTTAGTTCAGAATTGATCAAACTCTTTGCTTCTGTCATTCTTCAAAGGCTCTACTTCCATTTCCTTTGCCCTTTCACTACACTTTCTTTCTACTTCTTTTTTCTTCTCTTCTGACCTCTCCTGTCATCTTCTTTCCTCGTCAGTTGCTGCATCTTTCTTCACATCTCACTTTTGTGATTAAGTCATGCAGTCATTTCTCCTCTCAGCTTTCTTTACTTTTCCTTTATTCAGAGTAACTCTATAATTCAGTCTGAGGCGTAAGATGACGTTTTGCATTTGGAATTTTCTGAATCTCTTGATTATTTTGGTATTTGTTTCTGAGCAGGTGTGAGTTGATGCATGCCCATCTTAAATTGCCTTTAAATGTGATACTTATCCTCTCATTCCTCTTTTATTTTCTTGCAGGGAAAGAGATGTTGGTCAGATTACATTGAGCACTGAGCCTAGACTTAAATTCATAAAAGGTTTTTAAAAATTTGAGTTTTCACTGTATGCCACAAAAAGATAGAACATTTCAGCGTTATTGGTGATTTTAAAAAGCCTTTGACAACAAACATGTGTCTCTAATTTTTACTTTTTGTATCTATTCAGCAGTATCTGCTGCCCAGATACAAACACTCTACTACTGAATAAAAAGCTGTAATTTAAAAACATTATTCATGTGCAGGCTTTTGTTCAACGATGCATGTTAACCTCCTCAGTGGAGGCCATTATGTGATTGGTTTGGTGTCTGTTTGTTTATTTTCTCTCTTAGCTAAATAACTCAAGAAAATACAAAAAAATGAATTTGCATGTGAACTTTAACAATGATGGCGTTTGAACAAACTTAGAAGTAATAAACATCTGGAATTGATTAATCAGGAAGCATTTTTTTATCACCACAAAATATTTTGCAATAAATTCTTACAAATGCATGTCACAATTCAAATAAGAAAAAATAGGATCCATCATAGGCAGACCAGATCCAGATGCATTTATGGATCCAGGGAATAAATTTATCCATGATGTACATTTTCTTTTTTTCTTTTTTTCAGATTTATGCAGACTTGGACTGCTGTCGTCTATTTATACTTCATGTGTCATTTCGTCAGGGTTAGAGGTCAAAGATTAAGAAAAGGGGCAACAAGGGATGATGTGATGATTCTGCATGATCAGAAAGAAAATATGTACACTTCTGTAGGAGTAACTTAGCATGTACACAACTGCACAAGGTGTGATCAGGTCAGGGATTAGTTGATGTTTGCATCAGACACCAGCTGTGGTTCAAAAACAACCCATTAGGCACCTAATGGAGACAGGGCTGCTCTCTTTTTCCAAAGTTACCAGCCACATGCTAATGATCTGTACACAGCAACTTAATCTCTAAGTAAGCAACCAAGAAGAACCTTACAGTCAAAAACATGGCCATTTTCTGAGGATTTGTCAGTAAAGTGAACATTGTTTTGTGACAGTTTACACCACTGTGCTAATATATAGGGCTGTACCTTGGCTTCCTCTCTGGTAAGCCGATAGTACATCTTACTCTATGGTCTTGTAGCTATTATACATTGGATTTGTGCACCATTAACAACTACATTTCTGTTTCATCCCCAATCTCGTCACCGTTTTACAGCAGTTTTCTTCTAAAAGTTCTCTCACCTTCATTTGTTTACTGTATGCCACCTGAGAGTGGGTTTGTGTTGTTGGTCTAGTGAAGGCACAGCAAAATGTGCTGTGCCTCAGTGCCAGATTGAGAAACTTGTGGCGATTTCTGTGGAGGAACATATGTGGAGGTGCTTTAAACAAAATCCTGTAGTTTTATATAATGAAAATAAAAAATAGGGGAAAAGGTTGTTAGTTTGTTAAGGATCAACCAAATGAAAAATTTCTTTAAAAAGTATAACACAACTAACATGGGACCATGTAATCAAGAGTCTCTGGGGGATTTGGATGGAGAAGAATATGACACACAACAAAGATCACCACGTGGAAATGCATGAAAGAATGAATGAACTGGGTAAATCCTTAGGTGTTTGTTTATGAGAATATGAACAAAATATATACTTATTATGTGTCTCAATTTGGTCTTTGCTATCCCTCTCTAGTATTTAGTCAGACGCATGCCTTTGTAATGTGTAAAATAGTATTAGTTACTGGTAAAAGTTGTGAGCATGAATTCACTACCAAAATCTACATAATCAATCTCATCCTCCTTCCTTGAATGTAAATAGGGGTTTTTTTTTTTGCACTGCATATGAGCTACAGTGAATAATAGCATGTCACTGGGCATCTCCGTGTCAAATGATGTGTCTATATGCCTGCATAATGGACACATCTGTTTATCGAAAATAATCCTATCAATCTTTTTCTTGCCCTTATTCTATGAGGACTTCCCTTTGTATACAGTTTTTATAATGTACATATTAAGATTCGATCCATGGTGTTGCATATTTTTATGCTTAAAGTTAGACTACAGAGTTTGTTTTCTATAAAAACAGTCTCATGAAGGATTGCATTCATACAATACAAGCCAGTACATACTTTTGTTTAAAAAAAATGTTGTTTCATTTGGATGGAGGTATTTATTTATTTATTTTTTTTACCTTTGTACTATTAACGTAACCATATTCTTATTTAAATACAGCTATTATCAATTACCAGACATGATATGTCTGTATTTATACATGTTTGCATGTCTGTATGTGTGTGCAGCTGTTCTTGAACACACCTAATGTAGTGGAAACTCTGCAGATGGGTTTTGAATACTTTGACATAAACCTGTTTGTCTGTTAGCATATTTTATCAATGAAATCTCACCCATGCAATCATGAAACTCTGCGAATGTGTAGTTTGCATTAAAATGAACACTGCATTCATTAAGCTCATCGCGACCTGGTGTCTAGCTTAAGTGTGATTCTGAAAGCTCAGCATTTGAGCTATTTTACAGTGCAGCTGACTTAAGATCAGTAACTTTTGTTTACAATTCTTCTTTTTTTTTCTTTTCCTTTTTTTTCTACAAACTGAGCCATTTAAATCAAGTACTCATTCATTAATTAGTTTTTTCGCTTGACTGTCTAAATGCTTCTGGAGATTATTCATAGTGTCATTAGCAGTTGAATAGATCTTTTACTATCTGAAAGAACAGATTGGGTTCATATATGGGTAGTTACAACCAAAATCAGTTTGACTTGACTATGTCTGTACCATAGCTTTATTTAAGTCAGTGGTTCAACCCACTCACTCAAAACCAACATGAGTCAGGTTGTGTCAGTGACTGAGCTGCGTAACATGTTTTCTTTGCTTTGTTTGATGTGATTTTTTTTTATAAACTCAAGTAAACAAAACTGTAAGAAAGAGAAGAGACAGGGGAGTGAGGAGGGTGGAGAGAAGAGAGAAGAAAAGGCAGGAGGGTAATTCCACACTATGATCCAGTGTTTGATATTTAACTTGTGGCTAAAATCAATACTTTATGTTTGATGAGAAACACACAGCCTTCCAGCTTGACTATTTACTACAGCTTCCTACAGCTTTCTGCCACACAAACAATGACTAAAGACATATTTGCTACTCAGTCCAATAAACAGTCTATAAAATTGGCTCTGTAAGTATTTGGTTAGTGATATCATTTCCATAACTTTGCCTCTATTCATCGCTACAGTATAAATTAAGCCATCCAGATGGCTTCAGATTTACTTTAATTAAAAATACTGTCCTCACAATTTATTAATCACAGCAACTGTACACATGTAGCCTTGAGATTTTCATAGGCTCAAATTTAAATGAACAATTAACAGATGAGTAGCTTCATCGCCGGGTGTTACCTGCTTGTCTTTTGATTTCATGGCACAGCTCCTCAATGAATGCTTCCATATGAAACATAATTGATGTCAACCATGTATTGTTAGCAACAAAAATTTCTGGCACAACTTCACTTTCTTCCAAGGTGCATGGAGAGGATGAGAAACTAACAACACAGGAACTCCAGCAACACTTAAAGGTAAAGAGGAACAACTTGTACCAACCTTGTAATGTTTGAAGAATTTTGATCATTATATCCTTGGACAGGGGGTGGATCTGACTCAGTCGTTATAGTAACTGCAATTTAGGGTTTAGGACAAGAATAAGTCAGGTCAGGCCACTGTTATACCATATTTTCCACACTATAAGGCACACTTAAACTCCTTTAATTTTCTCAAAAATTGACAGTGCACCTTATAATCCGGTGTGCTTTATCTATGAATTCTAGTTTTGCTTACTGTCCTCGAACCGATTTTATGTCAAAAAATGTTTTAGTACGACTTTGGTAAGCTACAAAACTGCAATGCTTGATGGATTGTCGGAGCATAATGGCTACCGTAGTCAGGAGCCTCGCGGACTTGGAGTAATCTGTGTCCAAAACTCTGTCAGCTTTAGGTCCACTTGATAAAAGTTAATGTGAGGGTTTCCAAGGGTCAGGGACAAATGCAATTGCATGGCAGGATTTTGTAAACGGACCAATTTTCAGTCAGGAGAACAACTGAGATAATCCATCCACATTATTAAGTTAATCATTAACATACTGCAACAACATGGGAATAGAGCAGCTGCAAGAGAATTCAATATTAATGAATCAATGGTATGGAAGTGGAAGAAGCAACAATTATGAGTTGAGTGAAGTTTAGATAAATAAAACTTTTGTTTCGTTTAATGCACCTTATAATCCTTACTTACTTACGTATCATAAACCATTTTCACAAATTAATTCATGCATGTCAAAAGAATCAGGTCGGGACATTGTTCAGATTTGTTCTTCCTCGCATGTAGCACACAGCAGACAATAATCCTCATCAGCTACATTCTCTCTTCTGGAAACACTCTGTATAGTTTCAGCAACAGAGCTGCCTGATAAGAGCTAGAAGAAATTACGACATAGGAATCCCAGTCAGCTAGCTGTGAATGCACTGGACTATTCCTGGCACTATTTTCATGTCAGCACACATCAATGCAATCAGACATCACACAGACTTTGTAATAGGGGGCTGTGCTGGACATTTGGGTTTTCACATGCACCTTCTTCATTTGATGTCTGGAAAAGTTCACTGCTGGAGTGCATGTGTGAAAATGTATGGCGTTATTTTTGTGCCACTATTCTGAGCGCACGTAAAAAGAAATGTGAGCACACGTAAAAAAAATTTGCAGGTGCACACACACACACACACAATAGCAGCCCCACTCGCTCAGTTTTTGCATTTGCTCTTGCTCGCAATGTGTTGCTTGCGCTCTCAACATTTCTGCCCGTGCGCGTTCAACTCAAAAATATATATATAATATATTATATAGCTAAGGCCTAAGACCTTACACTATCTGTCATTTTTAGACAATCTGATGCCTTGATTATATAAGGAAAATCACAAAGAGACAGGATGAGGTGATGACACTGACGCAAAGGGACCAGGGAGCACTCAAACATGGGCCAGTGCAGTAAGGACTGGGCCTCAGCATAAGAATTTTGCAATCTGCAATCAGAGTCATACAATATTATATATATTCAACATCAAAGTGTTTAGGAAGAGTTGGCAGAAAAGCAGACTTACAGAAACTGTGAATTAAGGGCCCAGAGTGCCTTTGTGTACTTGAGGCTGTTTCACTGTCAAGCTATTAAGCCCCCATGGACATGGGTGTCTGTGAGTGTGGACATTAGAAATGGGACATTGTCTGAAACAGTTTTGTTGATATCACAAAAATCCTGTAGATGTCACTCTTTCTACTGTTACAATAAAAAAACAGCTCAATAAGCATAGTTGGGATCAGATTCATTGCTCTGTATATCTATTGTTTAAATATCCCTGCCTCTTTTTCCTCTTCCTCTACAGCTCTACTGCTCCATGCCATCGTCCCCTCTCCTTTTTCTGCCGCATGCTTATTTTTCACAGTGACACTTCTGTGGAAAGGGCAGATGGATGACCTACACATCTTGACTGTAAAGATGAATTACCAGCCTTACCAAATCACTCTTGTCCCATTTTATGAAAGCGCCTTCAAATACAATGTTTTCTCTCTTTTGTCTTTTGCTTTACTGTCAGCACAGTAAAGCTTTCAGAGTGCTAAAGGTTATCAGGCAATATATATGAAGGTTTACTAAGATATCTGCAACTGTTAGTTGCTTCATACAAACAAGAAAAATACAAGCAGGTACACATGTGTATATCTATCAAATACAGTGAGTGTCTAAAAAGGAGTTTTGTATATAAAGAGTGTGCTATGATATTGTAGATGGGGTGAATGGCACTGATATATATTTGCTCACACCAGTTCTGCTTCTGCAGAAGAACATTAAAAATCCTGCTCATGCCCATCTGGGGCCTCTGGATATATGGGGCCAGGATCTCCTCCATACCTGCTTCATGCCCTGGGGGACAGGGCTGTGGTTCCCCACACTCCCTAGCAGATCGTTACATGGAGAAACCTTTGGAATACAAGCATGCTGATCCACAAAGGTATGCACACAGGTGTATACACGGGTGTTCACAGACGCAGACTACACCTTTCTTGGCTGCTGCCTCAAAGCACATTGTGCGCTGTCTATCTTGTGTGCTGCACAATATCGTTTAATATTTAGTATCTACTGTTATCTACTGCTAGCTAGTTTATTGTGATGGTCCTGTATTTATTATGTTGCTCTTTTTTTGTTTGCTTTCTCTTCTGGTTTTTTTTCTCCATACAGGTGATCCAGGTGTTTTGTTTGTTTTTCCTTCTTTCTTCCCCCCTTTCTCACCATCTCTTCTCCCCTTTGGTTTTCTTTCTTTCCCTCTCTTTCTTTCATTCTTTCTCCCTGTCCTATCCCCCAGTCATGTCTGTCCCGTTTGTAGCAACCGAAAATAAAATAAACAATTAAGACAACAATTCTGATGGCTAAAGATCCAAACGGGACACAAAAAAAAAAAAAAATCCTGCTCATGATTTTGTACTGACTTTCTTCTATCATCAAATACTCATGATATTTCCATTAACTTTCTTTACCATGTATCCAATTTACATTAACTTTAACCAGTGTTAGTCAAGTTACTAGAAAATAGTAATTAGTTACTAATTACTTATTACTTCTCCCAAAAAATAATCACATTACTTTACCGATTACTTATCTCCAAAAGTAATTAGTTACTTTATTACTTAGTTACTTTTTAAAAACATGATACACAACCTAAATACGTAATAGAGTAGAAGACCTTTCAGCCCAATTCTATTTCTTCTGCATAATTAATGATATAAAATTGAATCAAATGAAAAAGTCTCTTTTTAAAAATTTCTTTAATATTTTAATTTTATGCATCAAGCAAAAAATTAAATTATGTGCAACAGTGTTTGACTTGAAGAAATTTGTTTAACATTAAAACTTTATTTTCTGCATATTCCAGAATATAAAATCTTTTTTTTTGTGTTTACACTCACTCTTTCGCATAGATGCAAGTAAAACACAGCAAAAAATAATAAAATCAAAGATTTTAGTGGTATTAAGTCCTGTTGCTCTTAAATCTATTTTCACCTATTTAGCAGGAGTGGAGCCAGCTTTGTCCGGCGGTTATGTCAGTGAAGGGATCCGAGGGTTTCTCTGTGAATTTCACATTCCCATGGCAGCATACGAGGTGTTTGCTCAGATTTGAAGTTTAATTTTTCACTGTAGAACAAAGTTTTTTACCCACGCAAAATGTACGCTAATGTTTTTATCACTTTTCACAAAATCAAACTCCAAGTAATGTCAGTACTTCCAAGCTTTAAATGCTGCATGGTCGTACTCTCTCACACAATCCATATTATGTGTCAGTGGCAGCTGAACTTCATTCGACCATGGCCTGCAATGACTTTGCCAAATTCTTCACTGAAAAAATCCAAAAAATTAGACAAGCAATTGGTACATCAACAGCAGATCCAGGATATGTACTGTGTCCACCAAAAAACTGTTTAAACACCATGAAACAGTTTCAACCTATTAACAGCAAAGACCTGGAGGACATCTTAGGTCAACTGAACTCCTCCTCCTGCTGTTTAGATGTCCTGCCAACAAGTTTTTTCAAAAAGGTCTCAAAGACTTTAGAGTCAGACCTGTTACAGATCGTCAACTTTTCTTTATTATCAGGTGTGTTTCCAGAATCACTAAAAACTGCTGTAATCAAACCTATACTGAAAAAGGACAATCTTGACAAGACACAAATGAACAACTACAGGCCAATCTCAAATCTCCCGTTTTTAAGTAAGATCATTGAAAAAGCAGTTTCTCAACAGCTCAGTTACTTCTTAAAACAGAATAATTGCTACGATGCCTTCCAGTCAGGTTTTAGACAGAACCACAGCACTGAAACCGCTCTGACCAAAGTGTTTAATGACATATGTCTGAATACAGACAGTGGAAAAATGTCAGTCCTAGTTTTACTGGATCTCAGTGCAGCATTTGATACAGTTGGAAGCCCGTTTCCGCCACTAAAAAAAAAAAAAAAGCTAGTATCCATAACTCGAAATTTCGAGAAAATAACTCGAAATTTCGAGTTATTATCTCGAAATTTCGAGAAATATAACTCGAAATTTCGAGTTACTTTTCTCAAAATTTCGAGTTGGCTCTGCCAATCAAAAATATACGTGAATGAGGTCGCTTTCTTGTTACCCGGAAGCATATGGCGCAGGACTGCGCACTCAAAAACGGATCCCAACAAATTAAAGTATGTTTGCTGATAGTAACACCATGTGATTCAGCTAATAACACAGGGATTTCATCATTTGTGAAGCCAGGCTGAAAACACTCAGCAATCTGTGCATTCACGACTGGATGTAATACCAGTAGCTTAGCTGTAGCATTTGTAGCTGAGGGCTTCAGCTTCCGGGTAACATGGAAATGACGTCATTCACGTAGATTACTGATTGGCAGCGCTAACTCGAAATTTCGAGTTGCTTTTCTCAAAATTTTGAGTTAATATGTCGAAATTTCGAGTTATGGATCCTTTTTTTTTTTTTTTTTTTAGTGGCGGAAACGGGCTTCCATAGTAAAGCACTTTGAATCACCTTGTTGTTGAATTGTGCTATACAAATAAACTTGCCTTGCCTTGCCTTACACAGGTGTCTGTTGCTGCCACGGACATTGCACGCTCTTACGTCATTGTCATGAGACACACTCACAAACAAAATTACAGTTTAGTAACGCAGTACGGCAGCATGCTTACGGGAAAGTAACAGTAATCTAGTTACTTTTTTGCAACAGTAATCCCTTACTTTACTCGTTACTTGAAAAAGTAATCTGATTACACTAACACTTAAAGAACTTAAAGAAGTCCAGACGCTTTTCTTTGCAAGCTCCTTTTTACTATGATGACCTGGATGACTGAGAACCTTCACAGACATTACACTAACACGTTACTTGTAACGAGTTACTGCACATCTCTGAACATAACAGACATCTGTTAGGAGTTGAGGATGAAGCCTGAGTATCCAGAGGAAACCCAAACAAGGACAGGAAATATCCACACATAAAAATAGAAAAGCTCCAGACAATTAGGTCTAAACCAGGACCCTTCTTGCTGTGAGTGCTAAAACACGGTGCCATACTTTTTTAGGGTAAATTAAATATATCATGTGATGCACAATGCTCACATCCTTTACAAAAAGGAGAACTGCAAAGCCAGCAGCTTTAAGGAACATTATCAGTGATGGCCCGATCCATAATTAACCTCCTAGGACCTGGCGTCCACATATGTGAACATCACATTTGGGGTTATTTAGACCAAAATACTTAATTTTTCTCTACAAGGGCCTGATATCCACTTACAAGGACATTATACTGCTACTGTTCTATCGAAATTTTAAACGAATATCCTCATATGTGGCTCTCATTTTGTTAGAAACAAAAATCAGGTAAAAAAAAAAAAAATCTGGTAATTCTTTGTTTTTACATTCAACGGGGTCCCAATATGCCCAAATATCAAAGAGAAATTAAAAATGCATGCCATGGAAGAGTTGGAGGTTAAGTCTATGGTATGGATTTACAAAAATATGTCTTGTCTTTGCTCTGTCCATTCAGAGAATGAGATCAGCTAGAGTGCCTCAAGATGACTTCAGCTTGATAAATGCCTATTTTCACAGGGGTGTCTACTGAAGGAAATCACTAAGCTCCTTGTGCTCTGAAAGTGTTCTCTATGTATTCCCGGCAGAGTAACATCAACATTTGTTATGTGTCTGGCTCATCCTTAAGTAGACCTGAGTGTGTAGTGTTTCTGAAACAAACAGTTAACAGGACATTTTGTCTCCTCATATTGTGTTGGTTTGTGTGCATTTCAGAGTGCAACGGTCTTTTTGCTCCAGCTTTCTTATTCACTGCCAAGCAAAATCACTTCCATCACAGGCAGCAGCATTGTCTCTGTCCACATTCCTGTGTGTGTGCGTGACAGAGAGAGAGAAATGCCACTTGCCTGACGACTCAGTGGTGGATGTGTTAACTGGATGTTTGTAAATACTTGCTAACTACTAGCCAAGCAGTCATAAAATTAGAAAAACTGCAATGTAATTGGATATGGAGAAGGTTTGCTTCAGTGCTGCAGCCAACGTGTTTTATAAGTCACAGTTTTTAAGCATCTTTTACTTTCAAGGTAAACAGCTGGGAAAGCTATGTGACTTTCCGAGCAACTACCAACAACCTCATTTTTCTGTCACAATCGGTGGTTCCCAGATGGTCAGGAATGGTCTCTGGATGGGCACTATCTGATATCCTCATGATGGTGTTTTCCCTACATCACCATAACAATCGAGGATCAACATTGCAGCTGAACAGTTGTCTGATCATTCAGTTAGCATTAGCCAAAAAGCTAGCCAAATGATCAAATGATTGAAAAATTTGCCCAAAAAAATGATCTCAAGCAAACCAACATGAGTCACCTAAATTTGGTTAACAAACCTAACATATAGCCTAATGTAATATTTTTTATATTATATGACTTAATAAAGAAAACACTTGAAACCCATGTGCAAACATTGCCCCCCCCCCCCCCCCCCCGACAATAACCTGTACAATTTTCATTGTGTTAAAGAGACACACACACATACACACATATTCTGTAGGAGATAGAGAGACCTCAATTGTTTTCCTATGGTAACATTCAAGACTTTGTATTTGTTTTCTGTTGACAGATTGAGCAGCTGGGTTAGTCCAGTCACATTTAGGAGCAGTTATGTGATAAAGCAAAATAGGGAAAATGGAAAATATTGAAAATGTTTTTCTGGTGAATCTCTTACACAAATGCATTGTTCTCTTGTGGTATGGAGATTGACTTGATGGAAGCAAAACAGTCTGAAGTCAATAATGTAGGTAATGCAGAACTGTCCCTTTTGGAAAACAAAAGCTTATTGCATTTTATTGTTATTTGTTCCTTCAGCCTTAATTTGGGCTCGATAAAATGTCATTTTAGAGAGCAGAATAATCAGTTGGGCTTCCTGCAAAAAGCACAAAAGCACATTTGCAGCCCTAAATATGTTTTTTTTTCTTTCTTTTTTTTACCTAATATTGGCAGCTAACCCATTTGAAGTGCCATTACCTAAACAACTATGGCCAGAAAGACCTTTAACGCTTGTCACTCTTTCCAGGATGAAAAGCTGTCAACAACAAGGTGTGCTTGCTAATGCTTCTAGAAACAAGGGGTGTAAGAAAAGAATTTGTTTTCAAAAGCCTGATTAATCTGACAGAGGGAACGATAAAGTTAGAGGTGAACAGATAAGATTTTGCCCAAAACTCAACTTGGGCTCTTTTGTACATTTTATAATCATCAAAAATTAGGTCTGTGGACTTGGTAGATTTGGTTTAACTGCCTTCCACAGCAGTTAAATCAAATCTACAGATGCATAAAGAGTTATGGTAAAAAGGGAGAGAAATATACAATTAAAAGAGAGTGATGAAAGCAAGGCAAACAGGAATGAGGACATTGAGGCTGTGGACAGCTACAGGTACCTTGGTGTTCATCTGAACAATAGACTGGACTGGACTCATAACTCAGACGCCCTCTACAGGAAAGGGCAGAGCAGGCTGTACCTGCTGCGGAGACTCAGGTCGTTTGGAGTGGAGGGCCCACTCCTGAAGAAATTCTATGACTCTGTTGTGGCTTCTGCTATCTTTTATGGCGTGGTCTGCTGGGGCGGCAGCATCTCTGCTGGGGACAGGAAGAGACTGAACAGGGTGATCCGAAGGGCCAGCTCTGTTCTAGGATGCCCTCTGGACCCAGTGGAGGTGGTGAGTGACAGGAGAACGGCGGCTAAGCTGTCATCCCTGATGGACAACATCTCCCACCCCATGCAGCAGACTGTGACAGCACTGAGCAGCTCCTTCAGTGGGAGACTGCGGCACCCACGGTGTGGGACGGAGAGATTTCGCAGGTCTTTCCTCCCCACTGCTGTCAGACTCCATAATAAAGACTTTAACTGATCAAGCACACACATCCATACATATGCAATAATACTAAGTGCAATAATCCTTTCTGTCATCGTTGTATTTTTACTCAGTTGTATATAGTATTTGTATTTGTATTCTATTTTTATCTTATTGTATATTTTATTTTATTCTACTGTATATAGTATTTTATTTTATTCTATTCTGTACAGTTGTGTACTGTATTTATTCTTATTGTATTCTAATTTTTGCCTCATAACTTTTGCACTGTCCACTTCCTGCTGTGGCAAAACAAATTTCCCACGTGTGGGACTAATAAAGGTTATCTTATCTTATCTTATCTTATGAAACCAGATAATTATACCAGGTTAGTATAATAAATTTCATTTGTGTGTAGAATTATAAAAGGCTAACAAAAATTTTCTGGTATATCTCCAGTACTAAGCATGCTTCATTGCACCTTCCCTCTTGGTGCTGCGGATGACAGAGGATTCAGAAAGTTTATTAATGCAGGCCGATATGACAGAGAATGTGCATCTTATTTTTGTTTTGCATATTTTAATTTATATTTAATTTGTTGTGGTTTGCAGTGTTTTTGTGTTGTTTCACTTTAAATATGTTTAAAAGGAAAAAGCTGAAAATTTAAATAGTTTAAAGTTGAAATGTGAATAGTTGGTTTTTGTATTATTTGATTTATTTATTACATTTTATGTGGAGTGAATAAATAAAAGTATATTTACAGTGGCCCCTAGAGACAAAGCACGTATAAACTCCAAAATGCGTACAAGACACACCTGAAGTACTCCAGGATGCTATGGGCAGTGTTGAGCTTTTGTTACTACACAAGCCAGGAAGTACCAACGACCAGATTTGGTCTGTGGAAGTAACAGGTAAATTAATTTTTTTTAATTATTTGAATATATATATGAGTGCTTGTGTATAAATACACAAACAATACACATATGCTTTCAATTGTGTAATATAAGTGATCTAGGTAGCTCTGTTTTGGAAGTTCAGTTAACTCTAGAAATGTATTTTGGAGTTTGTATGTGTTTTGTCTCTAGGGGCCACCGTATATATTTATATATAAACATATATAAATAAAACCATGTTTTTTTTACATTAGTAATTCCTTTTGCGCATAATTTTATATTGTTGTTAATAATTAATTAATTAAAACAACAGAAAAACCTGAAGAGATGATTGGGAGCCAAAAGAGCCAGTTCTCTAAGAAGAGCCAGAATTCCCATCACTATAAACCTGCACACTCACATGCTCACTCAGGTTGGTTTAATTAGCATGTTCACATTATAGCAGGCCATCAAAATTCCCTGGGCATTCTAATGACTGTAAAGCTTTACTAACAATGAAATGTCAGTATGCACACTTGCATAACAACAGTATATGATGTTAACAGTGTATCGACATTACGTATTTAAAATACAAAATATGAGTAACTGTATTCCGTTACAGTTACAGCTTAAATACAGCTTAAATAGGTGATAATTAGAATACAGTACTTTGCTGAAATAAATGGATTACACGGCGGCCATTTATTGTTTCATATGTTAGGTTATGCCCTCTCTAATTTTGGAAATTCCACGCATTGCTAGAAACCCAAACAAAGCAGACAATAAGAGGCTGTAATATAAGCTTCCTGTTAATGTTGGTGGTGTCAGTTACACAATGGACCCAGAGCCAGCAGTGCGTGGACAGGAATGCATCTCTTACCTGAAAATTCCGGCACCACTTCACATTTAAAGAAGAAAGGGATGGGCAAAATCTGACCATGCAATGCAAACTCTGTTTGCCAGCAACTAAAAGACTCCAACCTGAAGAAACATCTGGAAGTAAGTTCTTTTTAAAAAACTAACGTTAGCCTACTGCAACTACCTTGTTTTAGTTGTTGTGGCTGCCTGGGTTATGTGCCACTTCAGTGTCTTCGATGTAGTATTGCTGTGTGATCTATTACTATTACTGAAGGCTGCATTACAACCTACAAACAGACAGAGAGAAAACATTTTACTGATACAGACATAGTTTTCTACACAAAGTGCAGCCTTACCTAATGTCCACCCTGCTGTTACTCATTTTATATTAAGATTTAAAAATCTAGTTGGTATTGCTTTCAGAACTACACATGATTATATGTAGCTAGCAGGTTGTTAATGCTATCCATCAAGTAGAAGCAGGCGGAGCGTCAGGCTTACATGTAAAGTCAATGGAAAGGCGCGCTGACCCGCGATTGCGGCTCCCGCGAAAATTCGGAAGCAGATTTGCGTCGCGAAAACGCCAAAACGCCTGAAACGCGCGTGAGTGTAGCGCGTTTCAGGCGTTTGACTCGCGAAAAAAACCACGCGCGTGAGTTTATGTGTTGCATTTTGTGCATACACGCGCTTCGCGTCCCCCGCTCGAGTTGGAAAAATCTGAACTCCAGCGTGAAATCGCGCCGCGACAACCAATCAGGAGCCTGGTGACGTGGCTGTTACCTAGTTCAAAGGGGCAGATCCAGCCAAAGCCCTTTATTCTTCAATAGAAGGAAGGCTAATCAATGCCGTAGCAAACAACCCGGAGCCGTACGACACCAGCTGCTTTCTGGACCTCCAAGCTTCCTCCGAGCTTGGAGGAAGATATGTAAAGAGATCGGGCAACCTGGTAAGTTCATTCATTTTTCTCAAGTTTTCTCTAAAGTTTTCACTGACCCGGGGAAGCCGCACAAAAGCTAGCAAGCCCCCGCTATTTTCCCACTGACGTACAAATACCGTTCTGCTTTTAGGCATGTTGTCATTTAAGAATATATTTTATTGTTTATTAATAAACAGCTCACAGCGGTCCCGCTGTTCATCCGTCACTGCCTCTTTTTTCTTAATTTTCTTTTTCTTTTTTTTGCACCGTACAGCATTGCATTCTGCAGCCTGATTGACAAATCTCCTGCGCTTGCCAAATTTATCATGTTTGGTTTTGATAACCATCACGTCCAATAGAAAAAACAGCACAAAAACACCCATAACTATGAGCCTCATTCGGAAATAGACACCTGCACCGCGAGGGAAAAAGGCGCACGAAAGTGGCAGGCAGATGAAGACAAACCGCGGCATATTAATACTTTTACGTTTTGCAATCTACAAAGGTTTGCACTTTGAGAATCAATTGTGAGAACTGTGACCAATGTTCATGTGTGTGTGTGGAAAACAGTGTATAAAGTGCGTGGCCAGGGGCTAGTTATTCTGAGAACCCCTGCTGCAATAAATGAGGGACCACTGTCTACTCTATGATTATTATATTCAACCTGTTAACATTTAATACTGTATTGATAGAACCAACTGATTCTGAAGCAGAGCATCCGCACTTGCTTCTCCTGGCTCCCCAGTCCCTGAGCTCCTGCTGCTGCACCCACAGATATGTACAGCAAGCACTGATACCTTTTTAGTCGGTGGGATTGCCTGTGATCACCTTTACTAAATATCTACAACCAATCTGATTATATCCTGTTTTTTTTTCAATGTTGAAATTAAAATCTAGTAGCAGTCTTCTCATTTCTTTGTGTTTTGTGCTGTTTTACAGGCCCACAGGGGAGGACGGCTCCGAGGCAGATGAGGGACGGGTCCCAGGATGGTCCATCGGTGGTGGAGCTGGCCATCCTGGAGTCCCTGAAGAGTCCACACCAGTCTCCAATGGAGCATTTCCTCCTCAGCCTTGTTCCTGCTCTGGAGAGCAGCTGGTCCTTTTTATTCCTGTCTCTCTGTAAATACTTATATTTTATATATTTATGTTTAATGTATTTCTGTGTGAGAATTTTAATATTATTTCAAATAAATTTTTATAATGACTGATGTCTCAGTTCTACTACACAGCAAATGTTGGCACATGACTTGACACATGTAGAATTTATTTCATATTATACTAATGACAAAATATACTAATACAGTGGGATGCAAAAGTTTGGGCAACCTTGTTAATAGACATTATTTTCCTGTATAAATCGTTGGTTGTTACAATAAAAAAAAATGTCAGTTAAATATATCATACAGGAGACACACACAGTGATATTTGAGAAGTGAAAAGAAGTTAACTGGATTTACAAAAAGTGTGCAATAATTATTTAAACAAAATCAAGCAGGTGCATAAATTTGGGCACCACAAAAAAGAAATGAAATAAATATTTAGTGTATATCAATGTGTGTGTCTCCTATATGATATATGGGGTGCCTTTGTCTGGACGTGCTTCCCATCCAGAGCTGCACAGCACAGAGGGAAGTTCCAGCGCTCCTGGAAATCCCTCTGTGATGGACCGCCAGTCTCCAGGTGAAGGCACAGCCATGAAGTCGTCCACTAGACAGTCCCAGATGGCCGTCGCTGCCTGGGGGTGATCTGACACACCGACTCTGTAACTGAACGCTTGGTGCTGAAGCAGTCCGCGGTGACAAGGAACCTGGACAAAATTGTTCAAAATCAGTATTATGTGTACTGCAGTTACAAAATACATTATTCAAATTCCAAAATACTTTGGTGATGTCAGATTTAAATCACAAAACTTAAATCTTACATAAAACATTTTGTAATTATAAGAATAATTACAAAATGTATATTAGATGATATCTGAAACAGTTGTGTTTTATTTTAACTTTAACATATCATAATTTGATTGGTAGCAACTTTCACAACTACAGTGAGCCAATCACTCATAATTCCTAAACATGTCAATCAGGTAGGAATGAAGTGAGACATTAATAGAAATAAAGAGTTGTGTGTTGACATGTAGCCCTTTCCTTGCTTAAATCATTAATATTTTTGAAAAATTAATCTGTGATAAGACAGCTTATCAAGATAGAACCATGTAACTAGAGATGAACCAAACTGTTCAGTTTTATCTAACTGTTTTAATTAATAAAGGCTGGTGACGCCTGCTATAGAGTCTGACAGCTGCAGGGATTATATACAAATATTCAACTATCCCAGAATTAAACCAGGTCTAAATAAAAAGGAGTGAGTATCACTACAAAGGTTAACTCAGTGGTCCTAATGCTACAGTTTGATATCAGCAAACACCGAGCGCATACATTGATGTGACACCACAGCCATGCTATCATCGCAAACACTGATAACAGCATAAATCGAATTAAATCGGGACTTGATGAGACCTTCTGAGTATCACTAGAAATATTATAAATAGTCGTCTCTGTACCACAGTTTGCTATCAGTAAACACCGGCAGCATTCACTGTTAGCATAGCACATCCATGTTAGCAGTGTATAAATGGATGGTTTAGCATATATTAGCACAGGTATCAATAAAGGACTACCGTATTAAATACTTTTACTAACCTCAGGCAGACGGACAGGCGCTCTGCAGGTGGGATTGAGCGCCTGTAATTGGTGTCTAGGCGGGCGATTCTGGGACCGACGCGGGACAGCAGGTCCTCAAACTGGCCGAGTGAATGACGGTGATAGCGCTGGAATCGGCCGTAATCCAGGCACAGCTCCTGGAGCAAGTGGTAAAACTCACCAAACTGCTCACACCTCTGGAGGACCTGATGGACCCAGGTACGGCGAGGATGTCCTTTACGCCGCTACTCTGCTCTCCACAGTAAATAGAGAAGGGAGACTCTCTCTTCAAGCACTAGCTCGACACCTGCCATCTTGCAAAGATACCGGTCTGGCAAAATTTCCTCCCACATCCCTCCCACATTTCCGGTTCACGCGCGTTAAAATATGATATTTTGGGGCGCGATGGATTTTTCTTGGACACGCGTAGAGGTGCGAATGTGCACGCGTCAAGTTAGGGGCGTTTGGGGCTTTTTTCTCGCGCCCATGGCGTTCGGTGTGAACACACCGTAACAGTCCGTGGTCTCTGAACTAACCTCAGCTAACAATGTTAGCTTGGTGGCGAGTAGCCTTCAGTAATAGTAATAAATCACACTACTAGGGCTGCCACAATTAGTCGACTAGTCAAATCGTCGACGACTAATTTAATAGTTGACGCGTCGTTTGAAGCTTTGTAAGATCCCAAAAGACACAGGAATAAGTAGTAGGATTTAAGAGTGTAATAACGGACTGAAACAGAAGATCGCCCAGCCTCTAGCTGTAAGCTAATGATAGTTATATAAGAGCAGATGCATGCTGGTGCCATAAGCTGTACGTTTTACGTTAAATGGACGTATGATCTGATTAGTCGACTAATCGCAAAAATAATCGGTGACTAGTCGATTATCAAAATAACCATTTGTGGCAGCCCTACACACTACAGTCATGTAGTTGTAAAAAGCATGACAATATATCAAGTAATCCAAAGTATTCAGAATACATTACTCTCAGTGAGTAATGTAACGGAATACATTACAAAATACATTTTGGGGCCTGTATTCTGTAATCAGTAGCGGAATACATTTTAAAAGTAACTTTTAGGAGGGCTCAGCTCCCAATCATAGTGTCATGCATGCATTGCCTTGTTATAAATATTAATGGAATATGCTGTTTGCAAATGTAGTCAACCCTTTTCACATTTGCAAACCTAAAATCAGTTGATTAAACATTACAATGTTACCTCCAAAAACAAGCTAATTAATAATTCTAGAATCTAGAATTTTTCTAGAACGTTAGAATCAGAACAGGAACAGGACTTTTTTTTTTACAAACTAAAATAATAATAGCCTATACATAATTTCCTTGGCTGGCAACTCCCAATATACCAGCAGACTAGTGAAAGAAAGAAAGAGTACTTTATTGATCCCCGTGGGGAAAATTCCTCTCTGCATTTAACCCATTCACTCAGTGAAGCAGTGGGCAGCTATTGGGCGCCCGGGGAGCAGTGTGTAGGGATGGTACCTTGCTCAGGGGTACCTCAGGGTAGCTGTTCAGGAGAATCAAACCCCTGACCTTCCGATCATGGGGCCACCACTCTCTCTACTGAGCTATTCCTGCCCCTGGATCAGTGGATCAGAAGGTTAAAATTAGCTAATAATCTCAAGTGATTCAAGCCACATTAGCTAACATTTTTAGCTGTTTAGAGAACTGTTATGTCCCTCTGCAGCCTCTAATCTGCTCAGTGTGTTCAGCTGGTGCTAATTGGCCACACCTAGTCGGGTGTGGATAAAAGCATACCTGAGGCAAGCTTCCTGGGGAGCTCACTTGTCTTTGCCTTGGTGGCAGCAGCCATTTTAGCCAACCTGGAGTTCCATTTTAAGATAAAATCTCTTCTCACCCATACTCTGGTATTCATCTCCTTTATGTTGCAGCTTTTGAGCCGGATTGTAACATAAGTGGGGGCTCGTCCCGGATATTTGGACATTTTAGTGGAGACTGAATATCAGTTTGTTTGACTTTTAAGGGGGTGAGTGATGGTGTTCACTGTAATTGAGCAAACTCCCTTCAGCTGGGTGGCTGTGCTGCCCTTCCAGCGAAGCACTTGTTTGTTGTTTTGCTTTGTTTTAATTTGTTGTGTTTGGTGGCTATCCTGGGTAGGGGTACGCTTCAGAGTTTAGTAGGAGACTATATCTCTGGTCTGCTGCCTGCTCTCGAGTTCGCGTTTAAAGTTGCCTCGAGCGTGGTACACCACTGAAGACTAGGGTACGTAAAGTTAGGGTTTTTTTGTTTTTTGTGTTTCAGGCTGGGAGTTGCACATAGTAAATCAGTGGCACCAAACTTGGTAGGGGGTTTGAGACCATTTATGATTATGGTCTGTAGCTGAGGCAGGTAGGCTGTTTTTAAGTTGGCATTGTGTGTACACCGTGTGTGTGCATATGTCAGTGTTGATGGATGCTAATGAGATCCTCATGAGGTGAGTGTTTTGTGCTGTGACCTTTAGCGTTGTGGGGAATATGGCTATTTTGTTGGATCACTTTCGAGTGTTGTTGGCCAAGTGATGGCAATAACACTGTGGGGTGCTGAGCCACCCTTGATGTGAGCATTGTGTGGCCATAGCTCTCCATTTTGTGGTTGGTCACTAGCATGCTTGCTTTACTGAACTTTGTGGATTAAGTAACTTGTTGTGGTATAGGGCCACTCATATGTGACCGTTTGTGTGGTGGACAAACTTTATTTACTATTAATTTAACATAACAGATGTTAGTGTTACTTCGCTAAATAAAAAAAAAAATAAATAAAAAAAAAACACACTTTATAAGTCACAGCGATGTCCCCGCATTATCAGAACAGTTTGACCTTTTGCTATATTTCAGTAAAGTGTGTTTCAAATCTGCATCACTGATTTGTGGCATGAAATTACCTCTTTAATAACAGTTTAGGCTAGTGATGACAAACCACACTCCGTGTGAGCGGACTGTAACATGACACAAACACTGGGCATACAACCTGTTTTCATTCTATCCTTTACTGTCATCAGTAGAAATGTTAGAAAAAGATAACATTTGAAGAGAACTCAAGAAAATAATAATAAAATATGCTATATTCATATTAATAATTATTTTTGGGGTGCTCTGAAAAGGGTCTAAGCTCTCCTATGAGCTGGACTATTATTAAAAAGCAAGAATGAGTTGGCAAAACAGAATAACTGCATCACCCTGTATGCTCTCACCACAGTATCCATTGGGCATGAGTGCACACCCCAGAATACACACATCTGAGCAGGCAGTCAGCCCCACTCTACCTGCTTTACTCCACATAATGTTAGACAAGTCACTAATAAATGATCAAAAGATAAATATCCAAGGGAGAGAAATCAGTTGCAAGATAAACAAAAGAAAAAAGGCACACTTAACTTATTTATATTGTTGTAAGTTCAGTTTTTTTGATACTTTTGCTTGCTGCAGGGATATAAAGATAGCCATATGAACATTTTATGTTTCATCTAATTCTTTGTTTAAAAACCTAATCTAATGGCTGTTTATGTAGTTTGGCTTATGCATTTTGTAGAAAAAAAATCCAGCATAACTATGCCGATTATGTCAGGCTCATTTCATGCATATAATATTTTGCTTGTCATACATTAAATGACATGCCAAAAGGGTGATATTTTTAAAAAATTGGTGTGGCATGTGCTAGGTGCTATTGTGTGCACCCTAACAGCACGCTGGACATTCCAAAACAGTAACCTAAACATACTCACCAGTCAGCTTCGTGTGGATGCTGTCTGTAGAAAAATTCACCAGCTAATGCGCTTCATTTGCCAAAGTTGAGGTTTCTACACTGACAGCACCTTTATATTGTCTTCCTGTTTTATTAAATCTGTCCAGAACTCAGCCTTACCTGAAATATAACAGAACAGATTAAAAAGTGTGGCTAGAGTGTTTAAAAAATTGACGTTTGACTTTGAAAGACTTTTCTTATATGTGTTAGTTATGACAGATAAGTCTTTCCTAGATGATCCTAGCCACCCCTTGTCTAAGGACTTTAAGTTGCTGCCATCTCACAAATTCTGTATGTGCCACTGCAATGTATTTTAACAGAAAAAGCTGTACCCAGGCTCAGCAGAGTAGTTCTATAAAGAACTACTCTGTGTTTATTAAGTCTGTTGTGTTTTTAATATATTTTAATGCTTTGTATCTTGTTCTATTTAATCTAAACAATCCATCCATTCGCTTCCCCTTATCCTTTTCAGGGTCGCAGGGTGCGCTGGAGCCTATCCCAGCTGTCATAGGGCGAAAGGCGGGGTACACCCTGGACAGGTCGCCAGTCTGTCGCAGGGCCAACACACAGGGACAGACAACCATTCACACCTAGTGACAATTTGTATTATCCAATTAACCTATCCCCACAAGCTGCATGTCTTTGGACGGTGGGAGGAAGCCGGAGTACCCGAAGGGAACCCACGCAAACACGGGGAGAACATGCAAACTCCACACAGAAAGGCCTGATGTTGGAATTGAACTCAGGACCTTCTTGCTGTGCGGCAACAGCGCTAACCACCGTGCCACCGTGCTGCCCTAATCTAAACAATCCCCTAAAAATTTGTCCCTAACCATCTGGAACCTTCCTGTTAACTTTCAGTGAGTGGAAAAAAGTTTGTGTTCATCCTTCAGCTTCACTGTGTTTATATTATGCTAACCATAGCTGTGTAGCTAGTGATCACGTAGCACATTATATAGCAGCTAGCCCAACTTCAGTAACTCTACAAACATACAAACATCACTGCTGTCAACTTCTCTGTCTTCATATATGTCTGAAGTGATAGCAGAGCTATACGTTTTCATTTTTTAGAAATCCCTGACTCAGAACATGGTATTTCATCATTAGATGGAAACTAGTAAGCTAACTTCTAACTCTGTTAAAATTCATAAATCCTGTTTTCATGGATGCCTGGATGTTAAATTTAATTTTTGAAAGAATTTAGACAGTTTTAACTCTCACTGATGCTGCAGGGTTTGTTTGACTCGGAAACGGCTAATAAAGTCAGCCTTAAAGACCGGATTACGTTAATACCACCAACTAACCAACCACATGATGTAACATTTTGTACTGACAGAAGATGGCGCTACACATGTTCTCAAAACTTAAACTTTAAGCACTCATTTCTTAAGTCCAGTTTCATAGACAGTGTTACAGCTATGCCAGTTTTTGAGAGCATGGCTCCATGATGCAAGTTAGCCTTTATATGTGTAGCGTTTCATGTCCTCATTAAGTATCATAATAAATTATGGGATTTTTGGTGATGTTCACCTTTAATTGACATTCAAGTGATCAAACTGGGATTTGCACTGACGCTTGAAACAGTAAGTGTCTAGAAGCAGAGCAGAGCTCCACAAAGACATGACCCTGATCAGGGTCACTACACCAGCTACAATTCAAAATGCTACATATCTTTTCTTCTATGATACAATGAATGCGAGGAATATTTTAGGTAAGATTTGTACCAATAATCTGATACTAAGATGTGTGCATGTTACCCAAACGACATCCACTTTTGATCATTCCCATTATCATCTTTCAAAGTAAGTTTGCCTCATGAGACACGCCTTTGTCTTCATTTAATGCACTATATTAAATCCTTTGAACTGATAATGCCTTTTCTCTAGTCAATTTGATTAATGCAGCTCGAAGAAAATCAATTTTCCACCATCTTTCTGCCCTGTTTCATCCCCTTCCCCCATCTTCCATTCCCTATCAGTCTATCTGTGAGGTTGTCATGGTGGTGGCTCCAGTATAATGATTTCAGACTGGTTTAAAGCTGCACTGCATGAGTGAGGGCATGGATTACTGTATGTACCAAACTCACTGACATGAAAACTTGATTTTCCGGAGGCGTTAGAACCAGGCCTTCACTGTCTGCAACAACCAGGAATGTTATCTTTGTTGTGTGCATGGATCACAAATGTTAACAACATTTCAAAACAATTCAAAATATTTTCACTCTTCTTTATTT